>NW_012103921.1:464233-472139 GCF_000951045.1 Mandrillus leucophaeus
CCCCGCTCCCCTCGGCTCTCACCACCTGCCCTTCCCTCCTAGTTCTCTCTCTCCTACGAAGGCTTCTCTCTGCTCCCTGGAAGCCTCTATTACTGGCAGCTGCCCCGGGCCTTCCTGGGGGACAAGGTAACAAGGATTTGGGGGGATTATAGGGGTGTCATGGAATCCTAAAATATCAGAGGGCCCTTTGTCAAGGCCCTTTATGACACAAAGAGGGAGACCGAGGCCCACAGTGGGTAGAGACTTGCCTGGGACGTTCAGGTCAAAGCACAGCTGAGACTGAAGTCAGCCTGCCCGTGTCCTTCAGCGGGCCCTGACCCCTGACCCCTGGCCCCTGACCCCTGTCAGAGGAGCTGTCTCGCCTGGGAGGGTTCCTCTAGTGCCTTTTCTCTGGGCTTTCTTCACCTTGTGTCCAGACGCCTAGTTTTTGGTACTGCACTCAGTCATTCAAGAAGCATTAATTAAGTATTTACTATGTGCTGCGTCGTGTACAGGCAGAGCAGGCAGAGTGGGCCCTGCCCTCCCGTAGTCCATCCGATTATCATTCCTGTCACCATTGGTATCATTATTATTATCATCATGAGTGCTGGCATTGGCCTTAGATGAGTATTAATATTGCCTCTATTTTGTTCCAACAATTTCAAGTACCTCTTAAGAATACACATAACAGGCTGGGCGTGGTGGCTCACACCTGTAATCCCAGCACTTTGGAAGGCCGAGTCGGGTGGATCACGTGAGGTCTGAGACCAGCCTGGCCAACATGGTGAAACCCTGTCTCTACTGAAAAAACAAAAATTAGCAGGGCATGGTGGCGGGCGCCTGTAATCTCAGCTACTTAGGGGGCTGAGGCTGTAGAATCGCTTGAACCTGGGAGGCGGAGGTTTCAGTGAGCCAAGATCATGCCACTTCATTCCAGCCTGGGCAACAGAGCAAGACTCCATCTCAAAAAAAAAAAAAAAATTCAGCTTCCTGGCTGGGCGTGGTGGCTCATGCCTATAATCGCAGCACTTTGGGAGACCGAGGCAGGTGGATCACCTGAGGTCAAGAGTTCGAGACCAGCCTGGCCAACATGGTGAAACCCTGTCTCTGCTAAAAATACAAAAACTAGCTGGGCGTGGTGGCGGGCGCCTGTAATCCCACTACTTGGGAGGCTGAAGTGGGAGAATTGCTTGAACCCGGGAGGTGGAGGTTACAGTGAGCTGAGATTGCGCCACTGTACTCCAGCCTGGGCAACAAGAGTGAAACTCCATCTTAACAAACAAACAAACAAAACAATAGGCATGACGTGTCACAAGGTACATTCAGAGAAGTGTGACAGGGAGGTTGAGGGGTGAGGATAAGAAGCGATCTGCTGGAGCTGAGGGTGGAGCTGGAGTACTGCAGGGTTATCAAGCGTGATGTGCGTTCTCAAGCTGTGCAGAGTGCATCACCGTTTGTGTCCTGTATTACTTAATCCTCATGATACCCTTCAAAGTCGGTATTACTTTTACTTCCGTTTCCATGTCAGGAAAGTAGGGCTCGGAGAGGTTAAGCGACTTGTCCAAGGCTGTATAGCCAGTAGAGCTAGAGTCTGAACCCAGGTCATTTAGACTGTGGAGTCTGCCCTTTTAATCACTATGCTGGATCTGGGCACAATGGCTCATACCTGTAATCCCAGCACTTTGGAGACTGAGGCTGGAGGATCGCTTCAGGCCAGGAGTTGAGACCAGTTTAAGCAACATAGCAAAATCCTGTCTCTAAAAAAATAAATAGGCCGGGCATGGTGGCTCATGCCTGTAATCCCAGCATTTTGGGAGGCTGAGGCAGGACAATCACTTGAGTCAGCAGTTTGAGACCAGCCTGAGCAACATAGGGCGATCCCATCTCTATTTAAAGAAAAAAAAAAATTGAAAAAATAAATAAATTCTTTTAAAAAAATCACTGTGCTATACACACCCGCAACTTGCTAGAAAGTCAGTCCCAGAAACGGCTGTGAACTTGCTGGCATTCAAAGCAAACAGGAAACCAGTTCTTTTATGGTTATTTGGTTACACTCTAAAATTCCTTACCACGCCTTGAGCTCATGGAGAACATCCCTGGGGCCCTTGTAGCCCGGGGCCAGTGTGTAGTCAGTAGGTGTTTGATGAATGCTGGTTAGCTGAGTGAACACACAAACGAACAAAGGGGTAGACTTGATGCAGTTTGGTATTGAGATGAATGTCTGCCCTGGTGGCAGAGGAGAGAAAGGAAAGTCCTGTGGGGCAGAGCTGGGGGGCCTCAGCTGTCCGTGTGAAGGTCCCCTGCAGCAAGAGTAAGGACTCTCTGGTCATGAGCAACACAGTACCTAAGTCCAGTGAGCTTGTCTGCGACAAAGAATCTATTGGTTCATGCAACTGCGGAGTCTAAGCATGTCTGGTATCAGGCATGGCCTTATCCAGGGGCTCATTAGGGCTTTATCTTGGTTCTCCAGCTTCTCATCTGACTGTGGAAGGGACTTTCTCTGGCCTGGTAGAAAGAGCAGAAGTACCCGGGTTACTTGTCTATTCCTGATGGGGTGGCGAAGGGCAGTGGTAGGTTATGCAGATTGACCAGGCCTGACTCATGTCTCCACTATGGAGGAGGAGGGGATCAGGGCCCTCAGACCACATGATCTTCCTGTGCGGAGAGAGTTGTTCTTTATAGAAAACCAGGGTTTAGCTTCTAGAAGGGAGGAACTGGATTCTGGGCAAATAGAAACCACCTGCCTAGGAGGCAAGGTTTCCAAGGGGCTGCCCTCAGCCTCACCCCCATGGCTGAGAACTTTTGAAGCTTCCGCAGCCTCCCCTTGGTGGTCATTGTCATTACCCTTGTCTGCCTTATGGGAAATTACTGTCAATGAAAGCAGACCTGGAGTTTGTTCACTGGCACCGTCAGGCAATGGGGAATAGAGAACCTTGCAGAGTGAAGAGGCTGCTCAGCATCATCGCCACCATGTCTGGGGCTGCAGAGGAACTGAGAAATGTCCTGTTTCCCAGGCAACCGTGGGCCATGCACCCTGACCTATTGGTTTGGGCAGGGAGGGAGTGAGGGAGTGTGGCACACTCACACCCCAAGGCCGCCAGATGCTCCATCCCTCACCTGTATGGTCCAACACTCACACCCCAAGGTCAGTCTGTGACCTCTGGACTTGCCTCTTTGCAGGTGGCGGCCTATGGTGGGAAGCTGCGATACACCCTCTCCTACACGGCAGGCCCACAGGGCAGCCCACTCTCTGACCCCGACGTGCAGATCACGGTGAGCATTTGGATGCCATGCTGGGTGGGCAGAAGGGCAGGATTGAAGCCCGGGGCACCCTCGGCATTTGTCCTTTGTCCTTTCCATCCAGCACTCAGTTTCCTGGCACAGGCTGGAAGAGTTAGGCCTGTGCCCCCACATCCCTGCCTGGTTGGACACGACCCAAGCAGAGGATCCTGCTGCTGGGAGAAGGGGGCAGTGGGCATGTGCCTGACTCCTTTGGGCACGTGAGCTTGGGAGAGCAGAGAGGTGGGAGATTGGGGGTTACAGAGAATCTAGGACTGGTGGAGGACACCCTGGCACCCCAGGGACCCCTTGGCTCCCCTTCCAATCCTGCTGGTGTTCTTCCCAGGGCAACAACATCATGCTAGTGGCCTCCCAGCCAGCGCTCCAGGGCACCGAGAGGAGGAGCTACGAGATCGTGTTGCGAGAGGTAAGGGGCACCTGACCACGCTGTGTCTCACCCTACCCCACCCTCCACCCTGACTCGGAGCCTGGCTTTGATGCCCACCCTGCCTCTCGCTCCCCAACCTTCACCTCGCAGCCCTCAGTCAGTGCCTGCAAGGCAGGAGTTGGGGGGTGGTAACTGCAGGAGCAGCCCACAAAGCCCAGTGCCCCCGCCCATGTTGCCACCCCCCAACCCAGGAATTCTGGCGCCGTCCCGATGGGCAGCCAGCCACACGCGAGCACCTCCTGATGGCACTGGCTGACCTGGATGAGCTCCTGATCCGGGCCACATTCTCCTCCGTGCCGCTGGCGGCCAGCATCAGCGCAGTCAGCCTGGAGGTCGCCCAGCCCGGGCCCTCCAGCGGACCCCGGGCCCTTGAGGTGGAGGAGTGCCGCTGCCCCCCAGGCTACATCGGTCTGTCCTGCCAGGTAAGCGTGTGGCCGGCTCCACCACCTCTGCACGGGCACAGAGGCATCAGCAAGCAACTCAGCCAGCATCACCACAGCCTTGATTACCATCATAACTATAATGACCCCGGCATCTGGGCCCTGCATGTGTTCCTCCCGACAGCCCTGAGATACGTATCATTACCCCCTTTAATGGGTAAAAAAATAGAGGTGCTGAGGGGCGAGTGTGTCCCGAGGGCACATGGCTAATGTGTGGCAGAAACTAATTTGAACCTGGGTGTGATTGACTCCAAAGCCTAGCATGTCCTAACCGCTGGGCAGTGCAACCTCAAGCGTGGGCCACGCTCTCCGGAGGTTAAAACCCAGTTCATGCCCGTGAGGGGGCCCACCAGAGACAGGGAGCCAATTCAGAAACACAGATTACTCCAGCCCAAAGAACAGCACGGAGATGCCTCCAAGAGGTGAACAGTGTGGACTGGGAGAGGGCCGTGGGCAGGAGGACACACTGAGCAGAAGTGGGGAAGGAGGAGCGCCAGCCTGTGATGTACCAGCGTCACCCCTGGGAGGACGCTGGAGGGAGGGGTTCTGGGTCTGCTGGCTGTGGCTGGGGCGCATTGGGAACAGAGGCCGACCTTCCTCTCTGCCCCCAGGACTGCGCCGCCGGCTACACGCGCACCGGGAGTGGACTCTACCTTGGCCACTGCGAGCTGTGTGAATGCAATGGTCACTCAGACCTGTGCCACCCAGAGACCGGGGCCTGCTCGGTGAGCCACAAGCGAGGCCAGGACAGGGGGTCAGCTCAGCTGGGCCTGGGTGGGGGACCAGGGCTGGACAAGGCAGGCATCAATCCCGGGGATCAGGGTCATGGGGCATGGCCTGTGGTTCGAAGCACCTGGGTCAGCAGACCAGGTCACCGGGCATGGTGGGGTGGCCAGAGCTATGGAGTAACATCCTTCTGTGTAAAGAAAAAACTTTGGTTCCTTACTGTTTTTCTCTTTTTCTTAAAAAAAAAATAAATTATCTAATAGAGATGAGGTCTCCCTTTGTTGTTCAGAAGGTCTTGAACTGCTGAGCTCAAGCAATCCACCTGCCTTGGCCTTCCGAAGTGCCGGGATTACAGGCGTGAGCCACCACACCTGGCCTTTTTACTTTTTTTTGAGACAGGGTCTCAGTCTCGTTCTGTTGCCCAGGCTGGAGTGCAGTGGCCTAATATTGGCTCATTGCAACCTCTGCCTCCTGGGTTCAAGTGATTCTCATGCCTCAGCCTCCCGAGTAGCTGAGACTACAGACATGAGCCACTGCGCCTGGCCTCATTACATATATTTTTTTATACCTGGACTTTTCAGAGTAGTGTGTATATAGCCCCCCAGGGTACGCGGTGAAGGGGCAGCTGGTTGACAGCCATAAGCTAAACTTGGAGCAAGGAACACCTTATGTTGGTACAACAAACATGAATCTCTTCGGAGGAGAATCTGTAACCCACATGTTTTTATGAGGATGCACATATTTTCTTTTAGTTTTTTTTTTTGAGATGGAGTCTCGCTTTTGTCACCCAAGCTGGAGTGCAATGGCACAATCTCGGCTCACTGCAATCTCCGCCTCCCCGGTTCAAGTGATTCTCCTGCCTCAGCCTCCCAAGTAGCTGGGATTACAGGCACCTACAACCATGCCTGGCGAATTTTTGTATTTTTAGTAGAGACGGGGTTTCACCATGTTGGCAGGCTAGTCTTGAACTCCTGACCTCAGGTGATCCACCCACCTCGACCTCCCAAAGGGCTGGGATTACAGGCGTGAGCCACTGTGCCCAGCTGATAATGCACATATTGTTAATGCTCTGCACCCAGATACCTGAGTGTATACCTTTCCTTTGCTATCACAGGTACTTACGGAGAAAATAGAATCAGCATCACCCTTTTTGACAGCTATTTGAATGGATGTACTTTTTAATTTATCCAATTCTGTATTCGTGGATGTTTAGGTTTGTTTCCAGCTTTTTTTTTTTTTTTTTTTTCTGAGATAGAGTCTTGCTGTGTTGCCCAGGCTGGAGTGCAGTGGCACAATCTTGGCTCACTTCGACCTCCACGTCCTGGGTTCAAGCAACTCTCCTGCCTCAGCCTCCCGAGTAACTAGGACTACAGATGCACACCACCCCACCCAGCTAATTTTTGTATTTGTTAGTAGAGATGGAGTTTCACCATATTGGCCAGTTGGCCTTGAACTCCTGACCTCAGGTGATCCACCCGCCTCGGCCTCCCAGAGTGCTGGGATTACAGGTGTGAGCCACTGCTCCCGACCCATTTTGCTTTTTATAAACACGACAGAAATGAGTGTCCTTGTAATGAAATCTTTGTGCCCTTCCATGATTCTTTCTTTATGATGAGTTCACAAACTTGGAATTTCTAGATCAAGGGATTACAACCCCGAAAGGTTTCTGGTAGATTTGGCCTAATGGCTGGTGCCTGCCCCCCTTGTGCCCTGCAGCAATGCCAGCACAATGCTGCAGGGGAGTTCTGCGAGCTGTGTGCCCCTGGCTACTACGGAGATGCCACAGCCGGGACGCCTGAGGACTGCCAGCCCTGTGCCTGCCCACTGACCAACCCAGAGAACATGTGAGTGCCCTAGCTCAAGGCCCAGGGACACACTTCCACTGGGGAGTGAATGGAAGGTGCTGCATTGTCTTTTGGGGCAGAAGTGAAGGGAGCAAGATGGAGAGTGGGCTTCTCATGACCTGACCTTTGCCTCCCCAATTCCAGGTTCTCCCGCACCTGTGAGAGCCTGGGAGCCGGTGGGTACCGCTGCACAGCCTGCGAACCCGGCTACACTGGCCAGTACTGTGAGCAGTAAGTTTGTAAACAGAAGTAGGGGAAGGATGGAGGACAAATGGTGGACTCCCAAGTGAGAGCCTTAAAGGGTGTTGCTCAGAAAAGTCTTTTCCAGGATTATGCTCCTTCCCTGCCCCAAACCCTTCTAAGTTGCCCCATTGCCCTTGGGACAAGCCCAACCTCCTTAGGCAGCTTTACTGTAGCAGCTTCCTCCCACTTCTGACACCCAACTCTGTACTTTAGCTGGGCTTGACTTTTTAAATTATTTTTCTTTTTCTTTTTTTTAAACTGAGACAGGGTCTCACTGTGTTGCCTAGGCTGGTCTTCCTGGGCTCAAGCAGTCCTCCTACCTCAGCCTCTCAAAGTGCTAGGATTACAGGCGTAAGCCACCACACCCAGCCACTTTTTGAATTCTTGATGTTCAGGCTTTGCATATGCTGTTCCCTCTGCAGGAACAGTCTTCACCCCTAAACCACCTCTTCCTGGCTAACTTCCACTTAGCCTTCAGACCCAGCTTCATTCAGTCATTCAGCAAATTTTTATCAAGCAGCTCCTGTGTACCATACTGTGTGCTGAGGTGTTGGAGATAATGGAGCGAACAGAACAGATTCCACCCCGGCCCTTACGGAGTCTGCCATCTAATAAGAGATCAGCCCTAATGGGAGATAAGACAGGAAAAAAGTAATTGTGCAAATGTATATTTACAAACCATAGGCTGGGTGCGGTGGCTCATGCCTGTAATCCCAGCACTTCGGGAGGCCGAGGCAGGCGGATCACAGGGTCAGGAGATCAAGACCATCCTGGCTAACACAGTGAAACCCCATCTCTACTAAAAACACAAAAAATTAGCCAGGCGTGGTGGTGGGCACCTGTAGTCCCAGCTACTCGGGAGGCTGAGGCAGGAGAATGGCGTGAACCCGGGAGGCGGAGCTTACAGTGAGCTGAGATCGCGCCACTGTACTCCAGCCTGGGTGACA
>NW_012103921.1:473058-478720 GCF_000951045.1 Mandrillus leucophaeus
GAGATCGAGACCATCCTGGCTAACATGGTGAAACCCCGTCTCTACTAAAAATACAAAAAATTAGCTGGGCGTGGTGGCGGGCGCCTATAGTCCCAGCTAATCGGGAGGCTGAGGCAGGAGAATGGCGTGAACCTGGGAGGCACAGCTTGCAGTGAGCCAAGGTCACGCCACTGCACTCAAGCCTGGACGACAGAGCGAGACTGCGTCTCAGAAAAAAAAAAAATGGATGTTTTCTGAATGAATTTCTCTGGAGAATAAAGACCTTACCTCCCTCATCACCCAGCCTGCTAACACTCCCTTACACTCCCCTTTCTCCAGCGCCCTGTGTTGGGACCTGTCTGGTCCCCAAAGTGCTTCCAGAGCTCTGAGCCCCCTCACCTGACATTGGGCAGCCTGCTGAGCTTCTGGCTCCCCAAGTCCAGCATGAGGCACTGGAGCCCTTGAGGCCTGACATTGCCGGTCCTTGTTCCCCCTTACAGGTGTGCCCCAGGTTACGTGGGTAACCCCAGCGTGCAAGGGGGCCGGTGCCTGCCAGAGAGTAAGTGGGACCATGGCCCAGGATGGGGACGATGGGCAAGGCAGGGAGCCCTGGGAATTTGGGGGATACTGGGTCTGGGGGACAGGGCTGAGGGTGGGGTACCCCAGCTTTTGGGAGAGCACAAATATCGAAGGCAATGTTGAAAGGCCCCTCCTGTCCCGGCCCCTACCTCCAGCAAACCAAGCCCCACTGCTGGTCGAGGTCCATCCTGCTCGAAGCGTAGTGCCCCAAGGTGGCTCCCACTCCCTGCGGTGCCAGGTCAGTGGGAGCCCACCCCACTACTTCTATTGGTCCCGTGAGGATGGGCGGCCTGTGCCCAGCAGCACCCAGCAGCGACATCAAGGTACCCATGGCCCTAGGCTCCTCAGCCTCAAGAACCATCCCAGTGGGAGGGGAGGCAGGGGCCTGTCCCTGCCCTAGTGGGGTCCTGTCCTTGCGCATGGGGCTGGATGTGAGAAAGAGTGTATCTGCACCAACAAACTCCTTTCTCCTCCCCACCAGGCTCTGAGCTCCACTTCCCCAGCGTCCAGCCCTCGGACGCCGGGGTCTACATTTGCACCTGCCGTAATCTCCACCATGCCAATACCAGCCGGGCAGAGCTGCTGGTCACTGGTGAGTCCCTGCGCCCCGTGTAACCAAGACCGCCTGTCCTGGGCTGGGCTGCAGGCGGCAGATTCAGCAGATGGTACGTTCACCTGCTGGGAGGGGGCAGTGGTGGCCTGGACAAGGTCAGCGGCCATGGAGATGAGGAGAGATGGCAGATTCAAGACTCATTTTAGAGGTAGGATCGGCAGGACTTGACTGGTCAGTGAAGCCAAAAGAAAAGGGTGGGCCAGGCACAGTAGCTCACGCCTGTAATCCCAGCACTTTGGGAGGCCAAGGTGGGCAGATCATGAGGTCAGGAGTTTGAAACCAGCCTGGCCAACATGGTAAAACCCCATCTGTAGTACAAATGAAAAAATTAACTGGTCATGGTGGTACACACGTATAATCCCAGCTACTTGGGAGCACTGAGGCAGGAGAATTATTGCTTCAACCCAGGAGGTGGAGGTTGCAGTGAGCCGAGATTGCGCCCCTGTACTCCAGCCTGGGCAACAGAGCAAGACTCTATCTTAAAATAATAATAATAATAATAATGATGATGATGCATCTCGGAGTCACCCTGCCCTGGCGTCCAGGGAGCTGCAGTACGTCTAGGCCAGCTCCTGTCAGTCACTGACTGAGACCTATTCTGGGAGCATCAAGTCCCCTGCATGTCTGTCCCACCCATAGGTGTGCACTGTGGGCTCCAGTGGCCTAAGAAAGCCCTCAATGCAAAGTGCAGTGGTTGGCGAAGTCAGGCAGGTGGGCACGGGGTGGGGCATGGCTAGGCCAGCAGCACAGGCTACAAACAGGTCAGAGAGAATCGCGAGCTTGCTTTGGACGTGTTAGAGTCTGAGATGTTTGGGAAGACATCTCATTGAGTCCACCAGGCAGGCATTTGGGTATGTGAGTCTGAACTCCGGTAAGAGGCCCCAGCCAGAGAAATGAGTCTGGTTGCTGTTGGCACAGGGATGGTGTTCAAAGCTATGCGTCAGGATGAAGTCACCTAGGGAGAATGTGGCCCGAGGACAGGGCCCAAGCCCAGAGTCCCAAGGAGCTCCAGCATGAACATGTCAAATGGAAGAGGAAGGGCAGGAAGAGCCTGAGAGAGTGCAGCCATGAGGCAGGAGGAGATGGGGGGCATCATGGGAATCAGAGGGAAAAGGGCTTCCAGGGCAGCCTGTCCACTGGGAAGTCAGATAAGGGCAGAGAAATAGCCCTTGGAGGTTGCACTTTGACAAGAGCGGTTTTCAGTGGAGAGAAGGGATAGAAGCCAGATTGGAAGGAGGCGACGCATGGGTGGGAAGGTGGCGAGTGTGGACAACTCCTGCAAGAGTCTTGGCTCTGAAGGGAGGCCGGGAAATGGGTCATTGACCACGAGAGCATGAGGTCAAGGGGGAGTTTTCAGAAATGGGAAATCCTAGAATGCACTCTGGACTGAAGTGATCTCATGAGAAGAAGGAGACGCTGATGTCGCGAGAGCGAAGGAAGCGCTGGGGAGGGGTGGCACTCAGGCGCAGCGGTGGGACGGGGTGGGGGCAGGAGAAGGGGCCTGTCCTACAGGGACCAGTACCTAGAGAGCCGGTGGGTTTGGGAGGCTGGGAAAAGTCCTGACTAGCCGTTTCTATTTTCCCAACAAGTGTGTGTCAGTACCACTAGCTAAGAAAGTGCAAGGGTGGTTGGAGAGGCTGGAGGAGATGGGAGGAGGTGTGAAATAGTTGTTTTTGGGGGATAGAAACTCAAACCAGACGGAGAAACCCAGTTGGAGTGAAGTGTGATGTGTCAGGAGCTTATTGTGGTCTGTGATCAGAAACTGGAGCCAAGTGGACTCATGGCGTGGTGTTCCCTAACCACATCCGTGGCCGCTCTGTGTGGGCAAGGGAGGGCGGGCATGGTGGGGGTTCAGCCGGAATGGGGGAGGGAGGCGCCAGGGAGTGGAATGAGAGTTAGGCTGGACCAGGAAGGAAGTGATGCCTAGAGGAGGTTATGGAGAAAGACACAGTGGCCACAGGACCAGGGCCTAGCCAGCACCGGCACACGGGGGGCTTCCCGTCCCTGCAGAGGCTCCAAGCAAGCCCATCACAGTGACAGTGGAGGAGCAGCGGAGCCAGAGCGTGCGCCCCGGAACCGATGTCACCTTCATCTGCACAGCCAAAAGCAAGGTGTGCAGGGCAGGGAGTGGGGATGAGGGAAGTCTATCTTCTGGGGCTTCTGAGCCCCACCCATGACCCCCTTTCGCCTTGCCCTGCTAGTCCCCAGCCTATACCCTGGTGTGGACCCGCCTGCACAACGGGAAGCTGCCCACCCGAGCCATGGATTTCAACGGCATCCTGACCATACGCAATGTCCAGCTGAGCGATGCGGGCACCTATGTGTGCACCGGCTCCAACATGTTTGCCATGGACCAGGGCACAGCCACTCTACATGTGCAGGGTACACCTCCCATCTATACCTGATTCTCCCACCCCAGCTCTCCCCGCATGCCCTCCGAGATTAGCACAGCATTTCTTCATTCAGCTGATATTTCTGAGCACTGCTGCACGCCTGGTCCTGGTCTAGGCTCTGCAGAAGCAGGGGAGAGAAGCATGTACAGTATCTCGGCCCTCCTGAAGTACAGGTTCTAGGCAGGGAGACCATAAGCATGGGAATAAATGAACAAGCAGATAACTACACATGGTGATGAGTGCCAGGCTAGGAATAACAGAGTGACGAGAAAGCAAGAAACGAGGTGGGAGAAGGCCAGGCACGGTGGCTCACACCTGTAAGCCCAGCACTTTGGGAAGCTGAGGCAGGTGGATCACTGGAGGTCAGGAGTTCCAGACCAACCTGGCCAACATGGTGAAACCCTGTCTCTACTAAAAATACAAAAACTAGCTGGGCGTGGTGGCAGGTGCCTTTAATCCCAGCTACTCAGGAGGCTGAGGCAGGAGAATCACTTGAACCGAGGAGGCAGAGGTTGCAGTGAGCTGAGATTACACCACTGCACTCCATCCTGGGCAACAGAGCGAGAATCTGTCTCAGAAAAATAAAATGAAACAAGATGGGAGAGGCAGGTGCTACTCTAGACAGGGCAGTCAGGGAGGGCCTCTCTGAGGAGGTGACACCTAAGCTGAGACCTGAAGGAAAGGTAGGCATTGAGCGAGTTGGAGAGTTGGCAGAGTGTGCTTGGCAGAAGGAGCAGTACATGGCAAGGCCCTGAGGCAGGAGCGCATTGCTGAGTTTGAGGAACAGCAGAGACTGCGGGGCTGGGGCTGTGGGAGGGAGGACGGATGTGGGCAGAGTGGAGAGCATGAAGTATGTGGTGGATGACGGTAGGAATTTTGGATTTTATTCTAAAAGCAACAGGGAGTCATGGACAGGTGTCAAGGGGGGAGGCCACAAGGTCCTATTGACATTTCCAGAGCTTCCTCTGGCTCCTATGTGCACAGACGGCCGTGGAGAGCTAGCCTGGAAGCAGAGAGAGCGGCAGCGAGGCTCTTGTGTGAGTCAGATGACACCCCCCACCCTGACTGCATGTTCCTTTTCCTCCCTCGTCAGCCTCGGGCACCTCGTCCGCCCCTGTGGTCTCCATCCACCCGCCACAGCTCACAGTGCAACCCGGGCAACTGGCGGAGTTCCGCTGCAGCGCCACAGGGAGCCCCACGCCCACCCTCGAGTGGACAGGTGAGGCCGTGATGGGAATGACATTCAGGGCCTGACTCTCCTGGGTGTGGGAGGAGAGAGGCAGAACTCTGAGCAGGCTTGGTGGGTGCTGACCCTGCATCTGCTCGTCAGGGGGTCCTGGCGGCCAGCTCCCTGCAAAGGCAGAAATCCGTGGTGGTATCCTGCGCCTGCCAGCTGTCGAGCCCACAGATCAGGCCCAGTACCTGTGCCGAGCCCACAGCAGCGCTGGGCAGCAGGTGGCCAGGGCTGTGCTCCACGTGCATGGTGAGAGGCCGGGCTCAGGGTGGGGGCCGGGAGTGTGCTCAGCCCAGCGCGTGTTCTCACAGCACTCTGTCTGCAGGGGGCAGTGGACCCAGAGTCCAAGTGAGCCCAGAGAGGACCCAGGTCCACGAAGGCCGCACCGTCAGGCTGTACTGCAGGGCTGCAGGCGTGCCCAGCGCCACCATCACCTGGAGGAAGGAAGGGGGCAGCCTCCCACCACAGGTGAGGAGATGGACCCACCCAGGAGGCCCACTGGCTCTGTAGAGAGTCCCAGCCACCCTTCCTCCCCCTCCACGCCCCACCCCACGCCCCACCCCACCTCCTCCTCTGTGGCTCCCTTCATCTCCAAGACGGTGGCCTCCTGCCCCTGCATCAGCAGGGAGCCCCTGGCGTCCTCCTGGCTGCCTGACGTTTGTCCTCCTTCATGCCCCACTGGGCCCTAATATTGGCCCTGCACCTGCCTCTCCCTTTTATGCCCTGTCTGTCCCCCTGGCGAGCCGTTGCCCAGCCGCCTTTGGGGCAGCTGACCCTTCTCGTCCGTGGCAGGCCCGGTCGGAGCGCACAGACATCGCCACACTGCTCATCCCAGCCATCACGACTGCTGACGCCGGCTTCTAC
>NW_012103921.1:478770-480195 GCF_000951045.1 Mandrillus leucophaeus
CTGTGTCCAGCGCCCGGCAGCACCCAGCCCATCCGCATCGAGCCCTCCTCCTCACACGTGGCTGAAGGGCAGACCCTGGATCTGAACTGCGTGGTGCCTGGGCAGTCCCATGCCCAGGTCACATGGCACAAGCGTGGGGGCAGCCTCCCTGCCCGGCACCAGGTAGGAGGCAGGAGCTAAGGAAGCCTGAAGGACCCTGTAGCATGCCCCACTGGGCCCTAATATTGGCCCTGCACCTGCCTCTCCCTTTTATGCCCTGTCTGTCCCCCTGGCGAGCCGTTGCCCAGCCGCCTTTGGGGCAGCTGACCCTTCTCGTCCGTGGCAGGCCCGGTCGGAGCGCACAGACATCGCCACACTGCTCATCCCAGCCATCACGACTGCTGACGCCGGCTTCTACCTCTGTGTGGCCACCAGCCCCGCAGGCACCGCCCAGGCCCGGATCCAAGTGGTTGTCCTTTCAGGTGTGGGCCCTCTGGGAACGGAGGGGTGGGGAGGGCAAGCCAGGGCTCCCCTGGGGCCTGCTGACTCCTACTCTGTCCCCAGCCTCAGATGCCAGCCCACCACCAGTCAAGATTGAGTCCTCATCACCTTCCGTGACAGAAGGGCAGACGCTCGACCTCAACTGTGTGGTGGCAGGGTCGGCCCACGCCCAAGTCACCTGGTACAGGCGAGGGGGCAGCCTGCCTCCCCACACCCAGGTATGTGGGCCCTCCCCACACCTAGGTATGTGGGCCCTGAGCCTATGGCAGGGTACCAGGGTGCAGGGGCTGTGGCGGAGGCGGGGACCTGTACACGGGGCGGGGGAGGCGGCACACTGTCCCACACGTTCCAATAGCAGAAGCCAGGCCTCATCTCCCACCCCGCCAGCTTCCAGCATGGGATGGCTCAGAGCAGAGCCAGTGAGAGTTTGAATGAATCACTGAGGCTGAGGGAGTGGTGACGACAGCCCCCATCCCTGTCCTCACATACCTCTGCCTCCTCCTGGCCCAGGTCCACGGCTCCCGACTGCGGCTCCCCCAGGTCTCACCAGCTGATTCTGGAGAATATGTGTGTCGCGTGGAGAATGGATCGGGCCCCAAGGAGGCCTCCATTACTGTCTCTGTCCTCCACGGCACCCATTCTGGCCCCAGCTACACCCCAGGTGAGGAGCCGGGTGCAGCTGGGCCATGGCTGAGCCCTAGGCGCTCCCAGGGAAGATGCCGGTAGCTTCTTCAGTGGCACCAGGACAGAAGGGTCGTTCCAGGCAGGCTTTGACCCTTCCGTGCCTGCTCAGAGAGAGGAGGGGGCTAAACGGATGGGAGATACACATCTAGATGTGTATAAGAGACAGGGGGGAGGGAGGCGCCAGGGAGTGGAATGAGAGTTAGGCTGGACCAGGAAGGAAGTGATGCCTAGAGGAGGTTATGGAGAAAGACACAGTGGCCA
>NW_012103921.1:480245-484015 GCF_000951045.1 Mandrillus leucophaeus
CATTACTGTCTCTGTCCTCCACGGCACCCATTCTGGCCCCAGCTACACCCCAGGTGAGGAGCCGGGTGCAGCTGGGCCATGGCTGAGCCCTAGGCGCTCCCAGGGAAGATGCCGGTAGCTTCTTCAGTGGCACCAGGACAGAAGGGTCGTTCCAGGCAGGCTTTGACCCTTCCGTGCCTGCTCAGAGAGAGGAGGGGGCTAAACGGATGGGAGAGGGTCTAAGGCTGGTCCAGCTTACCTGGGCTCGCTGTGAGGGACTGTTTCAGAATTTGACAGGAAGCAGTAGTGTCCGGGTTGAACACTAAGCGGGGAACTGGCTGATCGGGTTCAAATCCCAGATCTGTCCCTTAGCAGCCTTGAGCTAGCTTTTACCTTCTGGGACCTCAGATTCATCTATGAAATGGAGCAGTTACCACCCACCTGCTTGGTCATGGTGTGGTTTAAAGGAGACGGTGTCTGTGCAAAGTACTTGTGAGCACACAGAAGACGCCCTGTAGAAGGGAGGTGTCTCATTGTCATCTGCATCCTGGGGCGCAGCCTGTGTAGTAAAGCTTGCTGGTTCCCTACAGACCAGAGAAGCTCATCATCAAGAAGTCATGGTTGGGTCAGTGGGGCTCCACCTTGTGGTTAGAGGTTGGGGAGGGAAGAAGCCATACTCAACTGGCCATGTGGAGGCAGAAGGGTGTGGCCCTAGTCCCAGAAAGGCTACCTGTCGGCCGTCCCCACTAGGGCCTGGTCACAGCCCAGAGCCCTCTGCCCCAGGGCTACAGGTTACAGCCCAAGAGTCCAGGCCTCTGAGCAGCCCCTCTGTGTCCAGCGCCCGGCAGCACCCAGCCCATCCGCATCGAGCCCTCCTCCTCACACGTGGCTGAAGGGCAGACCCTGGATCTGAACTGCGTGGTACCTGGGCAAGCCCACGCCCAGGTCACATGGTACAAGCGTGGGGGCAGCCTCCCTGCCCGGCACCAGGTATGGCAGCCCCCGGAACCACCTTGCTGGAGGGGCTGGATGGGACTGTTCCGACCCCCTCCCAACCCACCCCATTTGCACACAGACCCACGGCTCGCTGCTGCGGCTGTACCAGGTGACCCCGGCCGACTCAGGCGAGTACGTGTGCCGTGTGGTGGGCACCTCCGGCCCCCTGGAGGCCTCAGTCCTGGTCACCATCGAGGCCTCTGTCATCCCTGGTGAGTGACTCCCAGTGATGTGGAAAGCTGGAGGAGGCAGACAGCCCTCCAGGGTGGTGAGATCCCAGTGACCCCTGTTGCCGACAGGGCAGGAGGCCCACACTGGAGCTGGCTGCAGGGCCCTGCCCAGGCAGACCCCACCCGTCAGAGTAACCACTGCCTTCCCATCACACTTCGCTTTGGCCACATGACTCCTCAGGCATCCCTTCCCACCTCCTCTTCCTCTCTCCAAGCCTCCACTACCCTCATCTCTCTCACTTCTTCACTCCCCTCTGCAAGGCGTGGTCCATGCCCTGGTCCTCCCATTGGGGTTGCTGAGCTGAGGGCATCAAGCCCAGGCCCCCAGGTGCCTGAAAACCTGGACCTGGCCTTAGAACCCTGGGCTGAGCTAGCTGCAGGGTGGGCGACCCCTGCCCTCTCATCTCAGGAGCATCTACGACTCTCACTCCCATCTCCGCTGCCGCAGGACGCGTCCCACCTGTCAGGATCGAGTCTTCATCCTCCACAGTGGCCGAGGGGCAGACTCTGGATCTGAGCTGCGTGGTAGCAGGGCAGGCCCATGCCCAGGTCACATGGTACAAGCGCGGGGGCAGCCTCCCTGCCCGGCACCAGGTACAGGGCACCAGGAATGTGGGATGGGGCCATGGATAGTGGATTGTAGGGTCCTGGCCCCTAGCTGAGGGGCCAGCCCTTCCTAGATCAGGGAGAAGGGGTGGGGCATCTGCTTGCCTCCAGGAAGCCCCACTCTCACACTTCTCTCCACGGCTGCCCAGGTTCGTGGCTCCCGCCTGTACATCTTCCAGGCCTCACCTGCCGATGCGGGACAGTACGTCTGCCGGGCCAGCAACGGCATGGAGGCCTCCATCACGGTCACAGTAACTGGGACCCAGGGGGCCAACTTAGCCTACCGTGAGTGGGGCCACTAGGCTGGGCTGGGATGCAGAGAACAGGCTGGGTCAGCTTCAGAGAACAGGAGTGACCGGTGACCATCTTATCCCTCAGCTGCCGGCAGCACCCAGCCCGTCCGCATCGAGCCCTCCTCCTCACAGGTGGCTGAAGGGCAGACCCTGGATCTGAACTGCGTGGTGCCTGGGCAGTCCCATGCCCAGGTCACATGGCACAAGCGTGGGGGCAGCCTTCCTGTCCGGCACCAGGTATAGGACTGGAGGACAGACAGGCCACGAAGAGGAAGCAGGGTCCCTGGGTGGCGGAGGTTATTGGGGGGAGGGCTAGAGGCTCCCCTCAGATCGAGAAGCCCTGGACCCCATTGCAGAGATGCATAGTGCAGTGGTTAGAACCCAGAATCGGGACTGACCAACCTGGGTGTGAATTCTGGCCCCACCACTTAGCTTGTGACCTCGGACAAATTACTTAACCTCTCTGTGCTATAGTTTCAGGGCCTATAAAATGGTAAGAATAGTATGTACTTTACAGAATTATCTTAAATATTTATATATATGCAAAATCCTCAGAGCTTAGGCTCACAGAAAGTACTCTAAGCTGTTAATATTACTATAATACCATTAGCTATTGTTGTTACTGTAATTTGTAGAATTTAGGATACCACTGATTGCAAGATCCACTCTGATTTTATGTACCTCTAAGAAAAAGCTTCCATTTGTAAGGTTATTCATTTTAGATGCATCTTGATTTTAGAGGTATTGAAATGTGTGTCTAGAATTGATGAGATGTGGTATGAGTATGTACCCAGCTCACTGGGGCTCCTGGGGTCGACCACCCGGCTCCTGGACAAGAGTCCCCCCTTCCCCATGTGAAGGACAGGGAAAGTGATCCAGAGCTGGTGGCCAGGTCTTGGGGGTCAGAGTGAGGCAGGATTGCAGGTTATAGGAGCAGGGGTGTCCTGAGGACTCTCTCTGACTCACCCCCATTCTGACCAGACCCACGGCTCCCTGCTGAGACTCTACCAAGTGTCCCCCGCCGACTCAGGCGAGTACGTGTGCCGAGTGGCAGGCAGCTCCGTGCCTCTAGAGGCCTCCGTCCTGGTCACCATTGAGCCTGCGGGCTCAGTGCCTGGTGAGTAGCTCTCAGGGAGGGCAGGGCTGGAGGCCCAAGGTGGGAGGTTCCCCACTCTTGCAATGGCAGGATCAAGAGGCCAAGCCACAGACTGCACCTGCCGTGAGACCAGGAGCCCCATCTCATCTCACCTCCCAGCCAGCTATTGACCCTTTGCCCTCTGTCCCCAGCACTTGGGGTCACCCCCACAGTCCGGATCGAGTCATCATCTTCGCATGTGGCTGAAGGGCAGACGCTGGATCTGAACTGCCTCGTTGCCGGTCAGGCCCATGCCCAGGTTACATGGCACAAGCGCGGGGGCAGCCTCCCGGCCCGGCACCAGGTAGGAGGCAGGAGCTAAGGAAGCCTGAAGGACCCTGTAGCTGCAGTACAAGAGCATAGGCTTGACCGGGCGCAGTGGCTCACGCCTGTAATCCCAGCACTTTGGGAGGCCAAGGTGGGAGGATCACAAGGTCAGGAGTTCGAGACCAGCCTGTCGGACATAATGAAACCCCCATCTCTACTAAAAATACACAAATTAGCCGGGCGTAGTGGTACGTGCCTATAATC
>NW_012103921.1:484466-493837 GCF_000951045.1 Mandrillus leucophaeus
AAAAAAAAAAAAAAAAGACTCCGTCTCAAAAAAAAAAAGACCATAGGCTTTGAACTCAGGCACATTCAAGTTCAGACACTGTTCCGCCACTTGCATGCTGTGTGACTTTAGGCCAGTCACTTGTCACTTGATTCCCTGACCCTCAGTGTCCTCGTCTGCCAAATGGGCTCATGCTGCCTACCTCATCTCCCCTGTAGCATGTCAACAAACACTGGTCCCCACTTTTCTCTGGTGCCAAGTCTCAGGCGTCCCTGGCATGGGTGAGGTGGGAGGCTAGACCCAGTCCTAACACTGGGGCGGGAGATAGGAAGGCACAAGGCAGTTTCCCCTGGAAGAGCTTCCATCAAGTCCCAGCTGGCTGGGCTGGGAGTGGCAGGAGCTTGGCATGAGCCGCAGTGACCGGTTCTGAGCCTGCCTCCTCCCTCCTGACCCTCCTAGGTGCATGGCTCGAGGCTACGGCTGCTCCAGGTGACCCCAGCTGACTCAGGGGAGTACGTGTGCCGTGTGGTTGGCAGCTCGGGCACCCAGGAAGCCTCGGTCCTTGTCACCATCCAGCAGCGCCTTAGCGGCTCCCACTGTGAGTGTCTAGGGGGTCACGCAAATGGTAGAGGGCTGGGGGGCCCCCACTGCAGCCTCAGCAGCTCCCACACCCTGCCTTCCATCTTGCCCTCCCAGCCCAGGGCGTGGCATACCCTGTCCGCATCGAGTCCTCCTCAGCCTCCCTGGCCAATGGACACACCCTGGACCTCAACTGCCTGGTTGCCAGCCAGGCTCCCCATACCATCACCTGGTATAAGCGTGGAGGCAGCTTACCCAGCCGGCACCAGGTACAGGGCCAGCAGGTGGGGAGGGCAAAAGCAGGGCACACCAGCCCCCAGTGGGAAGAGAGGGAACTCTCAGAACCTCACTCTGTGCTCATTCAGTCATTCAACAAACATTGAGTATCCTTGCTGGATGGGTCCTAGACTGGTGCTGAGAATACAGAAATAAGACTCCCTGACCTCAGGGAGATCCACTTATGCGCCAAATCTCACTGAAAAGCTGCTCCGGGCCATGTCCTGTGCCTGGCACTGAAGATTCTGGATGGAATGAGACAGTTGCCTGCTCTCAGGCAGCTCGCAGGCCGTGGGAGCCCCAGCAGGATACTCGGTCAACCCTGCGGAGGGCCTTAACAGGCTTTCTGGAGGGGTGACGAAAGGCTAGTCCACCCCAGCCCAGAGACAGGCCATGTGCTATGCTGGGAGCTTCAGGAAGGCCACTGAGGAGGCAAGGCAGGGGGGCTCCCAGAGTCCAGGGGGCAGTGGCAGCAGTGCCCAAGACGTAGAGGTTCTGCCCACACCTACACCTCCTGCCACCTGCTTCCTGCAGATCGTGGGCTCCCGGCTGCGGATCCCTCAGGTGACTCCGGCGGACTCGGGCGAGTACGTGTGTCATGTCAGTAACGGTGCAGGCTCTCGGGAGACCTCGCTTATCGTCACCATCCAGGGCAGCGGCTCCTCCCACGGTGAGAGCAGAGAGGGCGGGGGTCAAGACAAGTGGTACAGGGGGTGGCAGAGAGGTCCCCGGTGCCATCACTGTTACCTCACTCTGGCGGCGTGGTCCACACCCCTCTGTCCCCAGTGCCCAGCGTCTCCCCACCAATCAGGATCGAGTCCTCTTCCCCTACGGTGGTAGAAGGGCAGACCTTGGATCTGAACTGTGTGGTCGCCAGGCAGCCCCAGGCTATCATCACATGGTACAAGCGTGGAGGCAGCCTTCCCTCCCGACACCAGGTACAAAGTGGAGCCACGGCAGCAGGGGTGGAACCCTGGTCTCCTGGGGTGAGCAGAGCAGGCTCCCTGTCTCATGGACTGGGCCCTGGGTAGACAGACAGCAGCCTCGACAGGCTGAGCAGGAAGGCCTGAGCCCTCCACTCCCTCTTCCTCTCCTTCCCCATCCGCACGCCCAGACCCATGGCTCCCACCTGCGGTTGCACCAAATGTCTGTGGCTGACTCGGGCGAGTATGTGTGCCGGGCCAACAACAACATTGATGCCCTGGAGGCCTCCATCGTGATCTCCGTCTCCCCTAGAGCTGGCAGCCCCTCCGGTGAGTCTGCCCAGGAAAGGGACAAGGGATGCAGGCAACAGTGTTCCCTGGGGAGGAAGGAACTTTCGAGTCAGAGTCCTCAGACCTGGTGGTACTCAGGCAAGGGCCAGTGAAAAGATGTGTGGGTTCAAAGGCTGGGCGCGGTGGCTCATGCCTGAAATCCCAGCACTTTGGGAGGCTAAGGTGGGTGGATCGCTTGAGCCTAGGAGCCCTGGACAACATGGTAAAATCCATCTCTACTAAAAATACAAAAATTAGTCCGGCGTTGTTACCTATAGTCCCAGCTACTTCGGAGGCTGAAGTGGGAGACTTGCTTGAGCCCAGGAGGTTGAGGCTGCAGTGAGCTGTGATTCACTGTGCTCCAGCCTAGGCAACAGGAGTGAAAAAAAACCCTGGGTTCAAATCCTGCTTGTACCACTAAGGGACTTAAAGAGTTACCTTCCCCTCTCAGCCTCAGTTTCCACCAGTGAAATGGGGGCATTGACCTTTCCAACCTCTCAGAAGTACACTGTTGAATACAGTGGCTACGGCTACCCCATTTCTAACATTTCAAGTTCTCAATAGCCACATGTGGCTTGCAGCCACTGTCTTGGCCTATGCAGATAAAAAACATTTCCATCATGGCAGGAAGTTTATGGACTTTGTGAGGGTTAAGTGAGTTAGTGCATTTAATGTGCTTAGAGCAGTGCCTGGCATGCCATAAGTGCTTTCTAAGTGTTGACTATTATTATTAGTATTTTTTTTTTTTTGAGAGGGAGTCTTTCTCTGTCACCCAGGCTAGAATGCAGTGGCGCAGTCTCAACTCACTGCAACTTCCGCTTTCCAGGTTAAAGCGTTTCTCCTGTGTCAGCCTCCCAAGTAGCTGGAACTCCAGGCACATGCCACCATGCCCCACTAATTTTTGTATTTTTAGTAGAGACAGGGTTTCACCATGTTGGCCAGGCTGGTCTCAAACTCCTGACCTCAGGTCATCCACCCACCTTGGCCTCCCAGAGTGCTGGGATTACAGGCATGAACCACCATGCCCAGCCAAGTGTTAACTATTATTATTACTCTGGGGGGGTGAGATTTTCCATGGCAGAGGGTCCCACCAACCCTGTTCCCAAATCTGACAATGGCTGAGCTGACTCACTGGTCTCTGTTCCCCCAGCCCCTGGCAGTTCCATGCCCATCAGGATTGAGTCATCATCCTCACATGTGGCCGAAGGGCAGACCCTGGATCTGAACTGCGTGGTCCCCGGGCAGGCCCATGCCCAGGTCACTTGGCACAAGCGTGGGGGCAGCCTCCCCAGTCACCATCAGGTACGCAGCCGGCAGGAAATGGTGGGAGGGCCGCTGGATGTGGGGGCCCTGGCTAGCTCTGCTAGGAGGGAGACTAGGAGCCCCTGTGGGATGCAGTACCCACCTGTGTCAGAGGTTAGACCCTGGCCCCAGGCTTTCAGAGATTCCAGACTGGCACCTGACTCTGTTCCTCTGTCCTGTCCCCTGTTCAGGCCCACGGCTCACGACTGCGGCTGCACCAGGTGTCCCCGGCCGACTCGGGTGAATATGTGTGCCGGGTGATGGGCAGCTCTGGCCCCCTGGAGGCCTCAGTCCTGGTCACCATTGAAGCTTCTGGCTCAAGTGCTGTCCACGTCCCCGGTGAGGGTCCCTGCGGCGGGACTGGGAGGACAGAGGAGGGAGGAAGGGACAGAGAGCCAGTGGGCAGAACTGGGAGAAGGAAACACTTTCTAGCACTTGGTGAGAACAGCCGCTCTGATTCCAGACTCTACCTCCCACCGCCCACATGGTCCCAGGACGGAGGAGCCAGCGTAAGTGGAGTGGCTCCTATCCCTCTCCACAGCTTGCGAGCACAGGCTTTGGAGTCTGGCATCTGTGCATGAGTCCCGGCTCCTCTGGCCACACTTGGAGATGTGGCACAAGGGACTTCAGCTTTCCACGTGTCACTGTCCCTTATCTGTAAAGAAGGGGTAGTAGCGCTCTTGTATTCTACTATCTAATTACAGAGTTCCCAAAAGCCTGGGACTGCACCTCTGCGAGGATTGGAAGGTGATTCATACATCTTTATTAGGGCCGGTGTGGTAACTCACACCTGTAATCCCAGCACTTTGGGAGGCCGAGGTGGGCGGATTGCCTGAGCTCATGACCAGTCTGGTCTCAGAGTTCGAGACCAGTCTGGACCACATAGTGAAACCGCACCTCTACTAAAAATACAAAAGTTACCTGGGCGTGGTGGCACATGCCATTAGTCCTAGCTACTCGGGAGGCTGAAGCACGAGAATCACTTGAACCCAGGAGGCGGAGGGTGCAGCGAGCCGAGATTGCACCACGGCACTCCAGCCTGGGCGACAGAGCGAGACCCTTTGTCTCCAAAAATAAATAAATAAATAAATAAATGCCTTTATTAGTACTGGTGACATATAAGGGACAAAAAAACACATCAAGCTTGTCCTTATTTCTTGGAAATCTTTGTTTATGATGGGGCTAAGTAGTTAAGGTTTTTTAAAAGTGAATCAGGCCGGGCGCGGTGGCTCAAGCCTGTAATCCCAGCACTTTGGGAGGCCGAGACGGGCGGATCACGAGGTCAGGAGATCGAGACCATCCTGGCTAACACGGTGAAACCCC
Source organism: Mandrillus leucophaeus (assembly GCF_000951045.1). NCBI lineage: Eukaryota > Metazoa > Chordata > Mammalia > Primates > Cercopithecidae > Mandrillus > Mandrillus leucophaeus. Next base: position 489,179 of record NW_012103921.1, read on the forward strand.
GTCTCTACTAAACAATACAAAAAAAAAAACTAGCCGGGCGAGGTGGCGGGCGCCTGTAGTCCCGGCTACTCGGGAGGCTGAGGCAGGAGAATGGCCAGAACCCGGGAGGCGGAGCTTGCAGTGAGCTGAGATCCGGCCACAGCACTCCAGCCTGGGCGACAGAGCGAGACTCCGTCTCAAAAAAAATAAAAATAAAAAATAAAAAAAATAAAAATAAAAGTGAATCAGTTGAAAGGAAAATGTCCAGTAATTAATAGCACACGGGGCACATGCTATGCAGAAATCATAGGAGGATATGGATTGCTAAGTAGTAAACGTGATCCAGCACCTCTTAGGTGCTAGGCCCTGTCATATTTACACATATTAGTTCATTTTGTCTTCACAACAGCCCTTTGAGGTAGATGGCATTGTTCTCTCCAGTTTACAGATGGGGAAACTGAGACTCAGGTGAAGTTCTTTTCCAAAGGTCATACCGCTAATCAATGGCAGAGCTAGGATTTGAATCCAGGCAGTCTGGCCCCAGAGTCTGGGTTCTTAGCCACATTCTCTCCAAGTTTGCCAAACATTAGGGGCCTTGTGGTCTGTGTGGAGGTGTCTAGACCTGAGCCCTGGCCCCACTGGTGCTGGGAGCGAGGGAGGAGGAGGAGATGGTGGGGCTACTGCCTGGGGGCGGGGCTGGGGGAATGAAAAGTGTCTCCACCTCCCAGGCTAGCCCAGCTGCTCCAGGCCTCAATGGAATGGGAAGGGAAAGAAGCCATGTCCCAAATGGCCTCTGGTCCTAACATCTGGGCCCCAGGGGAAGGGCTGAGGGCATCAGGGTGGCTATCTCAGCTCACTGACCTCTCCCCTGTGCCCCAGCCCCAGGTGGAGCTCCACCCATCCGCATCGAGACCTCCTCCTCCCGAGTGGCCGAAGGGCAGACCCTGGATCTGAAGTGCGTGGTGCCCGGGCAGGCCCACGCCCAGGTCACGTGGCACAAGCGTGGAGGAAACCTCCCTGCCCGGCACCAGGTAAAGGAGCTGGAGAAGGAGGCATGCCTCCTCCACACCCACAGCGGTCCTGCCTGAATCCAGCCCTGAAGGGAAAGTGGTCTCAGCAACCGGGACTTGTGGGGAATGGCAGCAGGAGGCCACTGGAGTCAGGAAGTTGAGAGCAGGCTGGACACAGCAGGGCCACCACCAGCCCCACACCATCTTGGTGCAAAATAGAAAAGGACACCTCTGGCCAGGTGCGGTGGCTCATGCCTGTAATCCCAGCACTTTGGGAGGCCGAGGCAGGTGGATCACTTGAGGTCAGGAGTTCAAAGCCAGCCTGGCCAACGTGACTAAACCAAAAATACAAAAATTGGCCAGGCGTGGTGGCAGGCGCCTGTAATCCCAGCTATTCGGGAGGCTGAGGCAGGAGAATCACTTGAACCCAGGAGGCAGAGGTTGCGGTGAGCTGAGATTGCACCACTGCACTCCAGCCTGGATGACAGCGAGACACCGTCTCAAAAAAGAAAGAAAAGGGCACCTGTTACTCAAGGCTCTTGACTTCCTCCTACCGGAAAAACCATCCGACTAAACATGCCCTCCACAGTGCAGGCTGTCAAAGGGGTCGCTGCCAACAGGATGCACCTACATATCTGTGCATGGCAGTCCCCGGGTGTGGGCGCCAGAGGCCTGGGCATCTGAAGGCTCCCAGCTCACCCTCCCCACTCTCACCCCACCTTGGCCAGGTCCACGGCCCACTGCTGAGGCTGAACCAGGTGTCCCCAGCCGACTCTGGCGAGTACTCGTGCCAAGTGACTGGAAGCTCAGGCACCCTGGAGGCATCTGTCCTGGTCACAATTGAGCCCTCCAGCCCAGGCCCCATTCCTGGTGAGTGACAGGGAACAGTGGGCGATGCACAGGCACGGCGCCCCTTCCCAGCGCTGCTCCTCTCCTCTCTCCCAGCCAGGCGCTTACTGTTGCCTGCCGGCGGGGTTTCGTACCACAGAGGATCAAGCCAACCCAGGTGTTCCCAAGTCTGACGATGGTCCCGTCCCCTCAACCAGGGGTCCCCAGCCCTGGGTGTCAGGAGGATACTTGAGCCCCCAGGGAAAGGAGACCCTTCTTAGGTTATATCAGCCACTCTCAAGCCACTGCACCCCCAGGACCAACTGGAGTTGGCCTTTACTGCCACCACCTTGAGCTCCTGCCTTGATCCCGGGAGCCTGGCCTCTCTCACCCACCCTCTGTGCCCACAGCTCCAGGACTGGCCCAGCCCATCTACATCGAGGCCTCCTCTTCACACGTGACTGAAGGGCAGACTCTGGATCTGAACTGTGTGGTGCCTGGGCAGGCCCATGCCCAGGTCACGTGGTACAAGCGCGGGGGCAGCCTCCCCGCCCGGCACCAGGTACAGGGGCCAGGATGGGGAGGATTCCAGGGCAGGCAAGGTTAGACCTGCAGTTGCTTTCTGCACCCAAATCTCATGCAAACACCAGCCTGCTTGGGTACCCCAGGGGATAATACTTTTGGGGGATGAGTTCACCAGCCTGCAAATCAGGAGACCTGGGTTTTTCTCTTGGCTCTACAGCTGAATCATTTCCTGGGCCTCAGTTAAGTTAAGTTGCTGGGCCACTGTAAAGTTAGTGGGTTGGACTTCTAGGATTCTGGGAACAAAGCTTCCATCAGCCCTGCCAGCTGGGGCCCTGGGCTCCCGAGAGAACTCTTGGGCACCGGCACAGGTGGGCTTGGGGACATTCCTTGTCCCGGGGACTTTGCCCTGATAACTGTCCCCTCGCTGCTCTGACAGACCCATGGCTCCCAGCTGCGGCTCCACCAGGTCTCCCCTGCGGACTCAGGCGAGTATGTGTGTCGTGCAGCTGGTGGCCCAGGCCCTGAGCAAGAAGCCTCCTTCACAGTCACCGTCCCACCCAGCGAGGGGTCTTCCTACCGTGAGTACGGCAGATGCCATGGGCAAGGGGGGAAGGGGAGGGCCCTGAAGCTGAGCCCACCCCTGCTGAGCCCAGCCCTCTGCCCCTTTGGCCCCAGGCCTTAGGAGCCCGGTCATCTCCATCGACCCGCCCAGCAGCACCGTGCAGCAGGGCCAGGATGCCAGCTTCAAGTGCCTCATCCATGATGGAGCAGTCCCCATCAGCCTCGAGTGGAAGACCCGGAACCAGGAGCTGGAGGGTGAGCCAGGCTGGCGGGCGGGTGGGCAAGCCGGGGGCAGGTGTGGGGGTGCCGTCATCCCCGCTGTGCAAGGGTGGGGCGGAAGTCTGGACGCCCCACATTCATGGTGTGGCCCTGAATAAGGCCCTTCCCATCTCTGTATGGCGAGGGCGCTGGACCCAGGAGTTTCCGAGGCCTTTGTTACCTTCTGCTCTCTGGGACTCTGTGAGCTGGACACACCCAGGCCGGAGGGGTTGGAGGCGTGGGCCCAGGGGCACAGGCTGGCAGCACCAAGACACGAGAAGGACCAAGTCAATCCTCTCTCACCCTCCCCCATGCAACCTTACAGACAACGTCCACATCAGTCCCAATGGCTCCATCATCACCATCGTGGGCACCCGGCCCAGCAACCATGGCACCTACCGCTGCGTGGCCTCCAATGCCTACGGCGTGGCCCAGAGTGTGGTGAACCTCAGTGTGCACGGTGAGGGGACGTTGACTCTGTGGGGCTCTGCCCTCCTGTTTCCAGCCCTGATTCTCAGCTCAGAGCCTCCAAGTTTAAATCCTCCTTCTACCACTGACTCTGTCTTGGGCATTCTCCCTGTCTGAGCCTCAGTTTCCGCCTCAGTGCGGTGTGGCGACAGGTGCCCACCCAGCACTTACTAAGCTGGAGACCATGGCAGTGTGGGTGACCAGCAGAGCCCTGCCTGTGTGTCAGTGGTTGTCATTCCTCCGCACAGGGCCCCCTACAGTGTCCGTGCTCCCCGAGGGCCCCGTGTGGGTGAAAGTGGGAAAGGCTGTCACCCTGGAGTGTGTCAGTGCCGGGGAGCCCCGCTCCTCTGCTCGTTGGACCCGGATCAGCAGCACCCCTGCCAAGTTGGAGCAGCGGACATATGGGCTCATGGACAGCCGCGCAGTGCTGCAGGTGAAGCCGGGGCTGGTGCCTCGCTGGGTCTGAGGCCCAGTCCAGGGCCCAGCCTTGAGCAGGTGTTTGGAGGAGATAGTAGTAGATGGGCGGGTGGTGATGAGTGGATGGAGAGAGGAAGGGAGGAATGGGATGGGATGGAATGGGTGGATGGCGAATAGACTGGAAGATGAGAGGGTAGAGAGAAGGAAGGTAGGAGAAGGAAGAAAGAATGAGTGGAAGGATGGGAGGGTGGGTCGAAGGCCAAGTGGATGGATGGACTAATGGGGTGTCATGAGGATGAGCCCTCAAGCAACCAGATGGGAGAGCTAAAAACCAAGGAAAGGGCCAGGCATGGTGGCACGTGCCTGTAATCCCAGCACTTTGGGAGGCCAAGGCAGGAAGATCACTTGAGCCCAAGAGTTCAAGACCAGCCTGGGAGGCCGAGGTGGGTGGATCACCTGAGGTCAGAAGTTCGAGACCAGCCTGGCCAACATGGTGAAACCCCATCTCTACTAAAAATACAAAATTAGGCCGGGCACGGTGGCTCACACCTGTAATCCCAGCAATTTGGGAGGCTGAGGCGGGTGGATCACGAGGTCAGGAGATCAAGACCAT
>NW_012103921.1:493967-497230 GCF_000951045.1 Mandrillus leucophaeus
CCTGTAGTCCCAGCTACTCAGGAGGCTGAGGCAGGAGAATGGCGTGAACCTGGGAGGCGGAGCTTGCAGTGAGCCGAGATTGTGCCACTGCACTGCAGCCTGGGCGACAGAGCTGAGTGAGACCCTGTCTCAAAAAAAAAAAAAAAAAGTACAAAATTAGCTGGGTGTGGTGGCACACACCCGTAGTCCCAGCTACTCGGGAGGCTGAGGCAGGAGAATTGCTTGAAACAGGGAGGCAGAGACTGCAGTGAGCCAAGATCACGCCACTGCACTCCAGCCTGGACCAGACAGAGCAAGACTCCATCTCAAAATAAATAAATAAATAAATAAATAAAAATTAAAAATAAAAATTAAATTAAAAATTAGCCAGGTATGGCAGCACATAACCTGTAGTCCCAGCTATTCAGGAGGCTGAGGCGAGAGGATTGCTTGAGCCTGGGAGGCAGAGGTTGCAATGAGCCAGGACGCTGCCACCGCACTCCAACCTGGGCAACAGAGTAAGACCCTGTGTCAAAAAATAAATAAATAAATAAATAAATACCAAGGCAGGTAGAGGAAATAGGGAAAACCAAGCCAGAGCTGGGGCTGACATCAAAGTCCCCACTCAGTACCCACATAACCAGCCTCCTTGGTTTCTCCCAGATTTCATCAGCTAAACCATCAGATGCGGGCACTTACGTGTGCCTTGCTCAGAATGCACTGGGCACAGCACAGAAGCAGGTGGAGGTGATCGTGGACACAGGCGCCATGGCCCCCGGGGCCCCTCAGGTCCAAGCTGAAGAAGCTGAGCTGACTGTGGAGGCTGGACACACGGCCACCTTGCGCTGCTCAGCCACAGGTGTGGCCAGGGACTGGCACATAGGGCTGGCAGGGCAGGGATGCCCTGGGGTCTGAAATGTAGGCACATGTGATCTAGAGATGATGTCATGCCCAGGGGTGGGGAGTACGGGGAGACCGTGTTGCTAGCATCTTCCAGTGATGGCTGAGGAACCCAGCTGGGGTCCCATAGAGGGACAGGATCACCCAGGGCCCTTCCTCACCACAGCCACCCTCTGCGGCTCCCTGAGGTAGCCCAGTGACTTCTGTCATCTTCCATTCAACTCCACAGGCAGCCCCGCGCCCACCATCCACTGGTCCAAGCTGCGTTCCCCACTACCCTGGCAGCACCGGCTGGAAGGTGACACACTCATCATACCCCGGGTAGCCCAGCAGGACTCGGGCCAGTACATCTGCAATGCCACTAGCCCTGCTGGGCATGCTGAGGCCACCATCATCCTGCACGTGGAGAGTAAGGCCTCATCCCTTCTTTGTCTGCACCAAATGGAGATATGAGCCCCCCAATGAGGCTCCACCCCACACAGAACCCCAGGAACCCCATCCAGAGGTCTCCAGGCACAGCAGGGTCCCAGAGCCTGCCCTTGCCCGACACCCCACCTGGGACCTTTGCTTTCCTTATCCCCGGTCCTCTGGGCTCACCATTCAGTTTTCCTGGACACCTGGATCCAATGACCTGCTGCCATTCTGACCTTTGCCCTCCCCCATCCTGACCTCTGTGTCCCCCTACCCAGGCCCACCGTATGCCACCACGGTCCCAGAGCACGCTTCGGTGCAGGCAGGGGAGACGGTACAGCTCCAGTGCCTGGCTCACGGGACACCCCCACTCACCTTCCAGTGGAGCCGCGTGGGCAGCAGCCTTCCTGGGAGGGCTACTGCCAGGAACGAGCTGCTGCACTTCGAGCGTGCAGCCCCTGAGGACTCAGGCCGCTACCGCTGCCGGGTCACCAACAAGGTGGGCTCAGCCGAGGCCTTTGCCCAGCTGCTCGTCCAAGGTAAGCAGCCCCGGCTCAGGGTTTAAGGGGGTCACCTTTCCTCTTGGCCCTTTGATGACCCAGCTAGGCAGACTCAGGTGGGAAGGCCTCCCTCCATAACCCCACCTGGAATGCCCTCATCTCCCCTGCTCTCCGGGGCCCAAGGCAGGTCCAGGAAGCCCTCCATCACGTGTGCTCAGCTCCTCTAGCTCTCACGGCTGCTCCCCACCTTTGGCACAGCCCTGGCACTGCTGAAGGAAACCATTCTGTGTACATAAGCACCCCAGCCAGCCTCCCCTGCCAGGCAGTGAGAATGCTCAGGGCAGGGCCTGGACCCAGGCATCTCAGCAGCCCTGGGCTTAATTGAGGGCGACACGGCCTAGGATGGGCTGGGTAAATGCTTGACAGGGACAACAGTGAATGAGTGACAGGAGCGCCCACCCCCGGCACGCCCAGGGCTTCAGTGGATCTTCAGAAGGCCCAGCATTTCCATGGCCTCTTGCATCAATGATACAAATGAGAGCTTTTGGGCCCAAACTCTTAAAGTAGCACAGCATGTAGCCCTCTGGTCACGGGCCTGGACTGTGGACTCAGACCTGGGTTCAAAGCATAGCTTGGCCATTTGCTGGCTGTGCAACCTTGGCCAAGTCACTGAATCTTTTTGAGCCTCAGTTTCTTTTTTTTTTTTTTTCTTTTTTTTTTTTTTTGAGACAGAATCGCACTCTGTCACCCAGGCTTGAGTGCAATGGCACGATCTCGGCTCACTGCAACCTCCATCTCCCGGGTTCAAGCGATTTTCGTGCCTCAGCCTCCTGAGTAGCTGAGACTACAGGCATGCACCACCATGCTTGGCTAATTTTTGTGTTTTTAGTAGAGAAGAGGATTTGCCATGTTGGCTAGGTGGGTCTCGAACTCCTGACCTCAAGTGATCCACCCACCTCAGCCTCCCAAAGTGCTGGGATTATAAGAGTGAGCCACCACGCTCGGCCTGAGCCTCAGTTTATCTGTAAAGTGGAGAGAACAATGCCAACCACGTAGGCTGAGTTGGAAAGGTACACAGAGGTAAACACAGATGTAAAACTGTGGTTCACAGTAGGCACTTAGTAAATGGGGACAATATGCATCTGCCCCCGCCTCCCATCTGTCCCCTGCACATGTAGGTGTCTTTGCCATGGCCAAGTCCCTGGATTCTCTTATTTAAAATGCAGGTAGAATAGGCTTTGCTGTCTTTCCTTAAAATGTCTGAGTCTGGCCGGGCGTGGTGCTCATGCCTGTAATCCTAGCACTTTGGGAGGCCGAGGCTCGCGAATTGCCTGAGCTCAGGAGTTCGAGACCAGCCGGGGCAACATGGTGAAACCCCGTCTCTACTAAAATACAAAAAAAAAAAAAAAATTAGCCAGGCATGGTGGCGGGCACCTGTAGTCCCAGCTACTCGGGAGGCTGAGGCAGGAGAAT
>NW_012103921.1:497280-498142 GCF_000951045.1 Mandrillus leucophaeus
CTTGAACCCAGGAGGCAGAGGTTGCAGTGAGCCGAGATCATGCCACTGCACTCCAGCCTGGGGAGAGAGCAAGACTCCATCTCAAAAAAAAAAAAGTCTGAGTCCTTCCCACTCTTTTCATGGCCTACCCTCCCCACCCAGAAGCGAAGAGCTGTGGAAACAGAGCCCAGCTCTCCACAGGCCCTTATCCGTGTTGGCAGAATGGCGGCTGCAAGTGCAGATGAATGAATCTGCCACTGAAGGGGCTTTTTTCCCTGGTCAGAGAGGCTATCAGGAGAACATTCCTTGAATGTTGGGCTGGGGGTTTCCTGGGTCCCCAGAGGGACATCAGGGACATCACACACATGTACCTGCAGAACCTCATACATGTCCCCGCAGGCCCTCCCGGCTCTCTCCCTGCCACCTCCATCCCAGCAGGGTCCACGCCCACCGTGCAGGTCACTCCTCAGCTAGAGACCAAGAGCATCGGGGCCAGCGTTGAATTCCACTGTGCTGTGCCCAGCGACCGGGGTACCCAGCTCCGTTGGTTCAAGGAAGGGGGTCAGCTGCCTCCGGGTCACAGCGTGCAGGATGGGGTGCTCCGGTAAGTGGGTCCAGGGGCAGGACTGGACTTGGGCAGCACAGCCCAAGGCTCACAGTGAGCAGAGTTAAAGCACCTGCCCCAGGGGGCGTAACATGAAGCACTGTCCTTGGGCACATCACTTTACCTCTCTGAGCCTCAGTGTTCTCAGCTGTACAATGGGTTATATAAGACTGAATGAGGCTGAGCGCAGTGGCTCACACCTGTAATCCCAGCACTTTGGGAGGCCGAGGCGGGCAGATCACCTGAGGTCAGGAGTTCAAGACCAGCCTGACCAACATG
>NW_012103921.1:499022-508148 GCF_000951045.1 Mandrillus leucophaeus
CCCAGGCTGGAGTGCAATGGCGCAACCTCCGCCTCCCGGGTTCAAGTGATTCTCATGCCTCAGTCTCCCGAGTATCTGGGATTGTAGGCATGCACCACTACGCCTGGCTAATTTTTGTATTTTTAGTAGAAACAGGGTTTCACCATATTGGCTAGGTTGGTCTCGAGCTCCTGATCTCAAGTGATCCGCCTGTCTCAGCCTCCCAAAGTGCTAGGATTACAGGCATGAGCCACCGTGCCTGGCCCAATTGCAAAGCATTCTATCAAATGTTTTCATTTTCCTGATGTCTTTTTATTTTTTCTTTACAGAATCCAGAACTTGGACCAGAGCTGTCAAGGGACATATATTTGCCAGGCCCATGGACCTTGGGGGCAGGCGCAGGCCAGTGCTCAGCTGGTTGTCCAAGGTAGGAGGGTGGCTTCAGGCCTCTGCTAAGAGTAGGGAACAGAGATGAGAAAGGGAGAGAGGCAAAGAGCCCAGACCCTGTTCCCCAGGAATCCCCCTAAATGTGTCAGAATAAAGAGAAATATTCTATTTTGCCTAGCTTGTGTCTAGCATAGAGTAAAAGGGGCTTGATAAATACTTCAAGGGAGGGAAGAAGGATATGGGTGGAGTGTGTGAGTGCTCAGATGAACTGATGAAGATTGAATCAGTGTGAACTGGGCATGGTGGAACACACCTGTGGTCCCAGCTACTCAGGAGGCTAAATTGGGAGCATTGCTTGAGCACATGAGTTCTAGGTTGCAGTGAGCTGTGATCACACCTGTGAATACAGCCAAGACCCTGTCTCTAAAAAAACAAAAGAATAAGTGGACACGTGAGTGAGTAAATGCATAAGACCTGAAAAGTGAGTGTGTTTGTGAGTGAATGCATGAAAAAGCGAATGAGGAACGAATGAATGCTGGAGCTTCAGTGCTCACCTTTCTTTGGGCAGTCTATGGCCTCCCTCGGGTCGGGTCTGCAGTGACTGATCTCACTGGACCTCCGCCTCCCTCCTCCCCAGCCCTGCCCTCGGTGCTCATCAACATCCGGACGTCTGTGCAGACCGTGGTGGTCGGCCACGCCGTGGAGTTCGAATGCCTAGCACTGGGTGACCCCAAGCCTCAAGTGACATGGAGCAAAGTTGGAGGGCACCTGCGGCCTGGCATTGTGCAGAGCGGAGGCGTCGTCAGGATTGCCCACGTAGAGCTGGCTGATGCGGGACAGTATCGCTGTACTGCCACCAACGCAGCCGGCACCACACAATCCCACGTGCTGCTGCTTGTGCAAGGTGAAGGCTGGTGGGGACTTTTGTTGGGGGGCAGTGAGTGGGGCTGGGGCTTCTCCTGACATCATCTTCTGCCTGCCCGCTCTGCTCTTCCTTTCTGTTCGCTTGGGATATTTTCCATTGTGTGTATTTAAGGGGCAGGTTTCATAACAGGTGGCAGCAGCAGGGGATAAAAGTGAGATTCCCCCAGGGTAGCCTGGAACGTACAGGGAGAGAGCTAGGCCATAGAGCATCAAGAAGAAAAAAGAAACCTTGTCCTCATCGGCAGGGAGTGCCTGCTCTGCTGGTAGAGACTTGCAGCATGGTCTGAGGGCAGAGACATAACCCAGACAACAAACAGACCTAATAGAGAGTAAAACAAGGACAACAGATGCAGGGCAGACACAAACACTGTGTGTTCTTTAAAGGCAATTCCTTTTTACCCCAAGCCCTGTGACTTGCCTCCAAACTTTCTTACCTATACTGTCCCTAGTACGCACTTCTCAGGTCCCCAGAGGGCTGCACAATTTTTTGCCCAGGCATGTTGAAGAGGTCTCAGGCTGTGGAGTGAAATGGATCTGGCCCTGAACCCTGACTCTGCCCAGCAAAGAGCAAGCAGCCACTTTTCCCCCTCTAAGCCATAATTTCCTCATCTGTGAAATGGAATGTAGTGGCTCCCTTCAAGGGGTGGTGTGAGGATAAAACGAATCAGGGTGCAGGCTGGGCACACATCTGTGACTGTCATGTTGATGGCCTATGTCTCTTCCATGCCTCTCAGCCTTGCCCCAGATCTCAATGCCCCAAGAAGTCCGTGTGCCTGCTGGTTCTGCAGCTGTCTTCCCCTGCATAGCCTCAGGCTACCCCACTCCTGACATCAGCTGGAGCAAGGTAAGCACTGGAGAGGGAACCAGCAGGCATCCCTGGGGGGCTGGGACCAGGTCTGAAGCATCTCAGTGTCCCCAGGATGTGGCACAGGCTTGGCCAAGAGTAAATGCACAATGTTGGAAGGTGGGCCTGAGGCACAGATGGGAGGCAGGCCCCTGGAGCTGTGGGCCAAGGCCAGGGCCCTCAGTGCTGGTGTGTTTGCAGCTGGATGGCAGCCTGCCACCTGACAGCCGTCTGGAGAACAACATGCTGACGCTGCCCTCAGTCCGACCCCAGGACGCGGGCACCTACGTCTGCACTGCCACTAACCGCCAGGGCAAGGTCAAAGCCTTTGCCCACCTGCAGGTGCCAGGTAAAATACCACCCCCAAGAATTGGCAGTGCCCTGCCCACTCCCTGACTGGCAGGGTCTCCAACTGTGCTCTCTGCCGGCAGAGCGGGTGGTGCCCTACTTCACGCAGACCCCCTACTCCTTCCTACCGCTGCCCACCATCAAGGATGCCTACAGGAAGTTCGAGATCAAGATCACCTTCCGGCCCGACTCAGCCGATGGTGAGCAGGAGGGTTCATTTGCGGGGTGGACTGGCCTGGGTTGAGGGACCTCGTGGAGTAACTGCCATCATGGCTTGAGCCCTGGCTGCCCCTCAGTCTTGCCCCAATCCCTCAGCCCTCCCTCTCCAGAAGCCCCCAGACCTCTGGGCCTCCGCCCTGGCATACCTTCTCTCGCGCCTCCCCACTTCTCCATCCCTGCCTCTTTGATATCTCCAGCCTCCCCGTGGCTCCTCTGCCACCAGGGCATCACCCCCAGTCCTCCTGTCCCAGCTTCCTCTCCCCGTCTCTGCTCCTTCCTCCTTCCCCTGCCTCCATCTCACCCTTTCCTCCTCTCTTTCTCTCGTCTCTTACGGGTCTCTGACTTTCACTGTCCAGGCCTCCTTCTCTACTCGGGTGAGTCTCTGCCTCCCTCTCCCGCTTGAGGGAGACTCCAGGGTGTGTGAAGCAAATTCAGTTTCTTTCTAGGGGCGCTCAGTAAGGCCCTTGCATTTGAGGCACCAGCCCTGAGATAGTGAGAAGGCCCTGTCTGTGTGAGGAGTGCCAGAGGGAGGGACAGGTTCCGAGAGTGGACAGGCTCAAGAGCTTGGGTCGTTTCTAGGGTGGGGGAGGATGGGGAGCCTGTGGCTGGATGGGAGGCCCCTTACACAGTGGTGCCCATCCAGGGATGCTGCTGTACAATGGGCAGAAGCGAGTCCCAGGGAGCCCCACCAACCTGGCCAACCGGCAGCCCGACTTCATCTCCTTCGGCCTCGTGGGGGGAAGGCCCGAGTTCCGGTGAGACCCCCAGCCTCCCCATGTATAGAGGGACTGGACACAGGGCTTTGGTCTGGCAAGCACTACCCTGGGCTCCATTATGCAAAGGAGATCTGGAGGAAGGAGAAAATGTGGCCGTTCTCCTTGGTGACCACCCAGTCTGCTGGAGTAGGAATAGTATGCCAGTCAGGTGGAGGAGGGTGCAACCTCAGGCTTGGGACTGCTGCAGGCCAGGATTCATTCATTCATTCATTCATGCATTCATTCATGCATGCATCACTTATTTGCTGAGCACCCCATGTGTGCCAGGCACTGATACAGGTAAAACAAAACAGACCAAATTCTGGCTCTTGTGGGAAGGTGTATTCTCGTTGGGGAAGAGTAAACAAGCCATAAACAGAGAAACAAGGTGATCTCAGGGAGAGAGGAGTCCTCAGAGGAACAGGGAGGCCAGGTGCTAGGCTGCAGGGCCCTGAGCCTGGGGTCCCTGTGGGCTGCTCTGGAAAAGCTCCCAGCGAAAGGATGTGGGGAGAGAAGATCTAGGGGATGAGTCGTGGGGTGGGAGGACAAGACAGGGACAGGAACTGGAACTGGAACAGCCCCAGGGCTGGGACTGCAGGAATTGGTGACATCCCTCCTCTGGGGCCCCTCTGTCCGACTGGGCCCCTAGCCCTTCTTCCGAATCCCCTATCCATCTCTCCTGCCCTGGCCTGCCCCACGGAGCAGGTTCGATGCAGGCTCAGGCATGGCCACCATCCGCCACCCCACACCACTGGCCCTGGGCCATTTCCACACCGTGACCCTGCTGCGCAGCCTCACCCAGGGCTCCCTGATTGTGGGTGACCTGGCCCCGGTCAATGGGACCTCCCAGGTGAGACCCAACCCCATCCTACTACTTCCAGCCCTCATCCCACCCCTGCCCAGCCTCTGTTGCCATTCCTGACTTCCCCACCTCCCCAGGGCAAGTTCCAGGGCCTGGACCTGAACGAGGAGCTCTACCTGGGCGGCTACCCCGACTATGGTGCCATCCCCAAGGTGGGGCTGAGCAGCGGCTTCATAGGTGAGCCCCCGCCCCACCTCCAGCTGAGGCTAGGCCTTACCTGGCTGGCTGGAAGAGCCCTGGAGAGCCTGGGAGGGCACCACAGGTGTGGGCTGGGACACCCTGCCCTGTGCTCATCCTGCCCACTCACCTCCCAGGCTGTGTCCGGGACCTGCGCATCCAGGGCGAGGAGATCATCTTCCACGACCTCAACCTCACGGCGCACGGCATCTCCCACTGCCCCACCTGTCGGGACCGGCCCTGCCAGGTGACCCCACACCCCACATACCACCTGGCTGCCGTGGCCTCCACCCCCTGCCATGGCTGGCCCCTGTGGGGATTATGGGGAGGACTGAATGTTCTCGGCCTTATTTCTGGGGGCTGCTTTGCAGAATGGTGGTCAGTGCCATGACTCCGAGAGCAGCAGCTACATGTGCGTCTGCCCAGCTGGCTTCACCGGGAGCCGCTGTGAGCACTCACAGGCCCTGCACTGCCATCCAGGTACGCACCCCCCAACGCCAGTCGCTGTCGCCCCAGGGCCTGCCTCTTCCCTTTGCTGCCTCCCCATACCCACCACCATCTCCACCACCGGGGCACTTCCACACACCCTACTCTTACCTGAGCACTCACCACTCCTCCCATGTACCCATCCCCCATCTCTGCTACCCAGGGGCCCTCGTCCCATCACGGCTGCTTCCCCTCCTCCATCCCTGCTGACCAAATTCTTACCACTACCCCGCCACCCAGGCACTCCCCCACCCCTAGCCCCATCTTCTTTTTTTTTTTGAAACGAAGTTTCGCTCTTGTTGCCCAGGCTGGAGTGCGGTGGCACGATCTCAGCTCACTGCAACTTCTGCCTCTTGGGTTCAAGTGATTCTCCTGCCTCAGCCTCCTGAGTAGCTGCGATTACAAGTGTCCACCATCACCCCTGGCTAGTTTTTTGTATTTTTAGTAGAGGCGGGATTTCACTACGTTGGCCATGGCTGGTCTTGAACTCCTGACCTCAGGTGATCCACCCGCCTCGGTCTCCCAAAGTGCTGGGATTACAGGCATAAGCCCCTATGCCCAGCCCCCAGTCCCATCTTAATACCGAGGTGCCCACCCCATTACCCACCACCAGGTGCCCCCCCAACCCAACACTGTTATCCAGGTCCAGTCTCTGAAGAACCTGCAGACACAGAGTCCCTCTACTGCTTCCCCCACAGTCCTCCCCATGGCCTCTTTTGGCTCCCACCTTGCTCTGCTCAGTTCCCTCCTTCAAGGCCTCCCAGGAGGCTGGCCTCGCCCTCACTAGCCGAGCCCCCCGGGGTGTGATGGGCAGGGCTCTGGCATCAGGGCCCCCCTCCCTCCAGAGTCACCTCCATGTCCTTTTCACTGGCCTGTGTGCCCCCCAGAGGCCTGTGGGCCCGACGCCACCTGTGTGAACCGGCCTGATGGTCGAGGCTACACCTGCCGCTGCCACCTGGGCCGCTCGGGGTTGCGGTGTGAGGAAGGTGAGTGGAGCCAGGCCAGTGACCCTCAGGGTCCCAGTGTCAGCCGGGGAGGTTGGGTGGGGCACTCTGAAGCTGTGATGGGCCCCTACGGATGATAAAACGATGCCCGACCCAGAGGATCTCAAAGTCACCTGGTCACGTGTCTGCCCAGGCTGAATCCCTTAGCGAGTGAGGGCCCCCAAAGAGGACCTCTGTCATATTGGAGCTCCTCTCAGGCCAGTCTGCAAGGGCAGGGGGGCTCCTATGCCGCTGTAGCTAGTGCCAGCTGGTCCTGAGCCTCTGGGCCGGGGGAGTGAGGCAGGCAGGGATCCCAGAGGAAGGCAGAGTAGCTGGACCCCACCCAAGGGTCCAGGATCCCCACTTCCTTAGCTGAGCTGTGGCTGCTGCAGGTGTGACGGTGACCACCCCCTCACTGTCGGGTGCTGGCTCCTACCTGGCGCTGCCCGCTCTCACCAACACACACCATGAGCTACGCCTGGACGTGGAATTCAAGCCACTCGCCCCTGACGGGGTCCTGCTGTTCAGCGGGGGGAAGAGCGGGCCTGTGGAGGACTTCGTGTCCCTGGCGATGGTGGGCGGCCACCTGGAATTCCGCTACGAGCTGGGGTCAGGTAGGCACCCAGCACCAAATGCGGGGCTCTGTACGCCAAGCCTTGTGCCCCCCTCGGCTCTCCAAGCCCCAGGGAGGCGTGGGGGGATAAATGCAGGGATCAGGCCGAGTCCCCTCTTCCCATGCCTTTCGTCTCTGTGTCACTTGAGGCCAGTCCCTAGCCCTCTCTGAGCCGTGGGCTCCTCATCTGGAATACAGAAGGCTGTAGGGCATTCCCCATCTGCTCAGGGCCCTGTTTGTGGTGGAGAGGGCAGGGAGCCCCGTGTGCCCCCATGTGCCCAACCCTGCCTGGTATCCTCCCCAGGGCTGGCTGTTTTGCGGAGCGCCGAGCCGCTGGCCCTGGGCCGCTGGCACCGCGTGTCTGCAGAGCGTCTCAACAAGGATGGCAGCCTGCGGGTGAATGGTGGACGCCCTGTGCTGCGCTCCTCGCCCGGCAAGAGCCAGGGCCTCAACCTGCACACCCTGCTCTACCTGGGGGGCGTGGAGCCTTCCGTGCCACTGTCCCCAGCCACCAACATGAGCGCTCACTTCCGCGGCTGTGTGGGCGAGGTAAGAGGAGTCTCCTCGGGACAAGCGGAGGGGAGGGGTGCCAAACCTTGCGCCTCCCTCGGCTCTCCCAGCACCTTGGCACTGGGCCCCTCCACCTGTAACCACCATGGGCCCTGGGCCAGGATGCTGTACCTCTGAGCCTCAGTTTCCTCCTCTGTAAAATGGGCATGATCACACATACCTTGAAGGGTTGGGCAGAGGATTGTCTGCACTGACGGATGAATGTTTCTGGCACACAGTAGGCACTCAACTCCTGTGCCTCCCTCCCCACACCGAGAATCCATGCTGCCACTCAGGGCCCAGTGTGGGCTCCCAGCTGCCCTCTGCTGTATTCTTCTCCCTGCTGGTACAACCTGGGCCTCTGCCTCCCATGTCCCTTTAGTCCCTCAGTGTCCCTGTCCCCACAGGTGTCAGTGAATGGCAAACGGCTGGACCTCACCTACAGTTTCCTAGGCAGCCAGGGCATCGGGCAGTGCTATGACAGCTCCCCATGTGAGCGCCAGCCATGCCAACATGGTGCCACGTGCATGCCCGCTGGCGAGTATGAGTTCCAGTGCCTGTGTCGAGATGGATTCAAAGGTGGGAAAGCCTGCCCAGGGCACCGGAGGGGAGGGGCACAGGTGGTCAGCAACACCTCCAGCCCATGCCCACCCACCCACTCGCCTCTGCCCTGGTCCGCAGGAGACCTGTGTGAGCACGAGGAGAACCCCTGCCAGCTCCGTGAACCTTGTTTGCATGGGGGCACCTGCCAGGGCACCCGCTGCCTCTGCCTCCCTGGCTTCTCTGGCCCACGCTGCCAACAAGGTACCCAGGCCTGGCTTCTCTCCCCTTCATCTCTGTCTTGGGGCCCCGGGGCTCGACATAGTACCCACGGGTGTCTGTGCCCACCAACTGGACCCTGCCCTTCTCCATAGGCTCTGGACATGGCATAGCAGAGTCCGACTGGCATCTTGAAGGCAGCGGGGGCAATGGTGAGTACTTGCCATGGCCTCCTCCCCAGCTTCAGCCTCAACTCACTCTTCCAGTTACCCCACACCCTCAGTTCTGGCCTGTACGCAAAACAGCTCTATATGAGGAGCTTGCTGGGCAGAGAGACAGAATGAAGACCACAGCCATGTGGAGCTGGGGCCTGCCCCACACTTACTGGCTGGGTGACCTTGGGCAGGCCTTTGAAACCACTCTGACCTCAGTTTCCTCCTCTGTATTCATGTATTCAGTCAACAAACTATTGTGTGCCCATCCTTGCCCTGGGAGCAGTAAATATATGGGAGGCCGAGGCAGGTGGATCACGAGGTCAGGAGATGGAGACCATGGTGAAAACCCGTCTCTACCTGAACCCAGGAGTTCAAGATCAACCTGGGCAACACAGGGAGACCTCATCTCTACAAGTGCCTGTAATCCCAGCACTTTGGGATGCTGAAGCGGGCAGATCACCTGAGGTCGGGAATTTGACACCAGCCTGACCAACATGGAGAAACCCCATCTCTACTAAAAAATTAGCCAGGCGCGGTGGCAGGTGCCCATAGTCCCAGCTACTCAGAGGCTGAGGCAGGAGAATGGCGTGAAGCCAGGAGGTGGAGCTTGCAGTGAGCCATGATCGCGCCACTGCACTCCAGCCTAGGCGACAGAGCGAGACTCCGTCTCAAAAAAAATAAAATAAAATAAAATAAAAGAAGCATAAAGCAAGACCCTCCTTCCCAAGAATTCCACTGTCTGCTGAAAAGCTAAGGAAACAGTCAAGAGTGAATGCTGATTGAATGTTTATGGGCACTGTGCTAACCCCTTTACAGACACATCCCTTCTTATGTATCACTAATATCATAGGCGAGGCAGTGGTATGGTGGTTAAGAGTATAGACTTGGAGCCAGCCTGCTTGGGTTCAAATCCTAGCTCTCCCACTTACTAGCTGTGGAACTTCAGGTGAGTCACTTAACCTCTCTGTGCCTCATATAAAATGGAGATGAGTAACATCTTTCCCTAATGATCTGGATAAACTTTTA
>NW_012103921.1:509528-514397 GCF_000951045.1 Mandrillus leucophaeus
TTGTAGTGAACCAAGATTGTGCCACTGCACTCCAGCCTGGGCCACAGAGCAAGACTCCATCTCAAAACAATAAATAAAATAAGACATATCTATATATAATCTTCATTCATAGGGTTGTCGTAAGGATTGAGTTAAATGCAATGGTGTCTGTGGCTGGATGGGACACTCACCGCACAGGCACATCGTAGGTGCTTGGTAAATGTCAGCCGTTCTCCTCATCATTTGGCAGAGGGTAGGAGAGGGTCCCCTACTCTTGCCCCCTGCCAGAGCTACTATGGCCACTGCCAGCCTGTAGGATGGGTCGTGAACAGATAGGGCTGGGGGTGGTAGAGCCACACACAGTATGGACATCAGGGCTAAAAGGTCCAGGTTGCAATCTTAGTTCCCCCCACATCCTGGGCCAGTCACTCGCCTGAGCCTGCCTGCCCATCTGTAAGATGGAGAGAACACCAAGGCTCTGAATCATTTATTGCCATGGTCCAAGGTGACCAACCATCCCAGTAGCTCCAGACTGAGGGGTTTCTTGGGATGTGGGACTTTCAGGGCTAAAGCCAGACAGAACTTGGCAAGTAGAATGGCGCGTCACCCAACATGGATCCTGTTGACTGCACAAAATAAAATAAAATGCATTGATTTAAGGAAAGCAATTATGCTGAAGTAATCAAAACATTTTTTAAGTTTTCTGACTTGCTCTATGTGTGCTTCTTTATTAATACATCAAATAACAAGATCCGGTGGTCTCAGTAGCTACCACAGTTTCAAAGCAGCAATATGTGTAAATGATATTTTGAAATACTTGCAGCTACTGTAATGTGATAAGCAAATATTAGTAACAAAGTTGCAGGTCCTACCACTACTACTTTGGTTTCTTGCCTACATCTCACTGAAAGAACTGCTCAATTTCAGTGAGAAGTGAGTGAAATTGAGGTGTAATGCTTTCCCATCCAAAGTCACAGGCCCCCTGAATTCTGTCGACAACTCCCTTGGGTCCCCAGGGACTGCAGGCTCACAGCCCCCTAGTCCTTCATGTTGGCGTGGAGGTGGGGGTCAGTGGAACTGACTGGGGATTGATGCCTGATGTGGCAGGTGTGGCACCATCCCCCTCTCTCCCGCAGATGCCCCTGGGCAATACGGAGCTTATTTCCACGATGATGGCTTCCTTGCCTTCCCTGGCCGTATCTTCTCCAGGAGGTGAGACTGGCGTTGGGAGAGCCCGTGGGCCTAATGGGGAGGACGGGAATCTGGGACTTCTGTCCCCTCACCCACTCTTCCTCCGCAGCCTGCCCGAGGTGCCCGAGACCATCGAGCTGGAGGTTCGGACCAGCACGGCCAATGGCCTCCTGCTCTGGCAGGGTGTGGTGAGTGTGGGCATCCGGCCAGACTCTTGGGGCTCCTGGGGCAGGAAGCTGGCTTCCTGGTGGCCAGAGTGGTGGGGAGAGGGGAAAGCGGAGCCTCCTGGCCTCGGCAGCCTCCGCTCTCCAGGCTGGGGACCCCAGAGACCCTGTGCTTCCCTGGCAGGAGGTGGGAGAGGCTGGCCGAGGCAAGGACTTCATCAGTCTCGGGCTTCAAGATGGGCACCTTGTCTTCAGGTGGGTCCGGGCACCTGGCCCTTCCTCTCCCTTCCCTGGTCCCAGCACCCCACCCCCCCATCCTGCCCCACCTCACACTTCTTGGGCCTGGATGACTACAGGTACCAGCTGGGTAGTGGGGAGGCCCGCCTGGTCTCTGAGGACCCCATCAATGACGGCGAGTGGCACCGAGTGACAGCACTGCGGTAAGGGACCCTGCCGGGCACTCGGGACGGGGCCCAGTGTTCTGGAGTGGGGCAGGATGCCCCCCACCATGGGCAGAGAGGCAGGCATTGAGCTCTGTGGAGACAGAACTTAAAGCCAGGAGAGGGGAGAACCCACCAGCCAGGGCTCAAGCTTCCATCTCAGACTGCACGCCGCTGGGGGCAAGCGAGCGCCCTCGGGGCAGGAGGAAACCTGGGCGCAGAAACGAGGAAGATGCCTTCGTGGGGCCGATCTCTTGTTCAGCGGGGGAAAGAGAGCTTGGGGAACAGGGACAGACTTCTGAGTCTGGAATCTCGGTGCCAGAGGGAGGGGACTCTGTCGTGGCGCTGGGGAGGACCGGGGAGTTTGTGGGAAGGGGCCTGACCCAGGTCCATTGCAGGGAGGGCCGAAGAGGTTCCATCCAGGTCGACGGTGAGGAGCTGGTCAGCGGCCGGTCCCCAGGTCCCAACGTGGCAGTCAACGCCAAGGGCAGCGTCTACATTGGTAAGTCTGGGGCTCCTTCTCAGGGCAAGGGCAGGAACAGCACTCCCTTGGGACTGGAGCTCACCCGGCCTTCCTCGCCTCCTGGGCTGCTGGAGCCCACAAGCCCTGTCCTCTCACCTCCTGGCAGGCGGAGCCCCCGACGTGACCATGCTGACCGGGGGCAGGTTCTCCTCAGGCATCACAGGCTGTGTCAAGAACCTGGTGCTGCACTCGGCCCGACCCGGCGCCCCGCCTCCACAGCCCCTGGACCTGCAGCACCGCGCCCAGGCCGGGGCCAACACACGCCCCTGCCCCTCGTAGGCACCTGCCTGCCCCACACGGACTCCTGGGCCGCGCCCCAGCCCGACAACGTCGAGTATATTATTATTAATATTATTATGAATTTTTGTAAGAAACTGAGGCGATGCCACGCTTTGCTGCTACCGCCCTGGGCTGGACTGGAGGTGGGCACGCGACCCCCACCCACACAGCTGGGCAAAGCCACAAGGCTGGCGGGCAAGGCAGGTTTGATGGGAGTAGGCGCCTCAGAAAGCCACCAGGACTTGGGGTCAGGAACGGTGGCTGGGTGGGCCCAGAACTGCCCCCACTCTCCCCCTACCCACCAATGGAGCCCCCAAGATAGAGCTGGGTGGCCTGTTTCTGTAGCCCTTGGGCAGTTCTCACTCCTAGGAGAGCCAACCTCGGCTTGTAGGCTGGTGCCCCACAGCTACCTGAGACGGGCATCGCAGGAACCTCTGCCACCCACTCAGGATTGGGAATTGTCTTTAGTGCCGGCTGTGGAGCAAAAGGCAGCTCACCGCTGGGCAGGCGGTCCCCATCCCCACCAGCTCGTTTTTCGGCACCCCCACCCACCTCCACCCAGCCCCTGGCACCTCCTCTGGCAGCGTCCCCTTCCTACCACGCCCTCCTCCTGGCCTGCATTCCCACCCCCTTCTGCCAGCACACAGCCCAGGGTTCCTCCCTCAGGGGCTGTAAGGGAAAACCCACCCCAACTCTTACCAGGAGCTGCTACAGGCAGAGCCCAGCACTGAGAAGGCCCCGCCCACCGGGCCTTGCCCACCCCAGGCCACATCCCCACTCATCTGGAAGTGAAGGCCCAGGGACTCCTCAGATGCCGCTGGTGCCCAGGAAGAGCTAGTGCCTTGGGTGGGGGAAAGCAGAACTCACAACTGGGAGAGAGAGGAGGGGGATAGGACCCCCGACCACCCTGCCCCATCTGCGGGAGCCTGAAGCTCCAGCTCGAGTGCCATCCTGCCAGTGGCTCCCAGACTGTGGGGTTGGGACGCCTGGCCTCTGTGTCCTAGAAGGGACCCTCCTGTGGTCTTTGTCTTGATTTTTTCTTAATAAACGGTGCTATCCCCGCCAGGGGCCTCCCGTGTCTTTGATGAGGGCTTCACTCAGTGGAGTCTGTGGGTGGGGCAGAGCGGGGCAGGTGAGATCTGGGGGTGAAGCAAGGTGTTTTTGGATCAGTGAGGCTCCCAGACGCCCAACCCTGTGAGGCAGGAATCGTCCTATTTTCTGGAGGGGCAGCTGAGTCTCAGAGGGTCAGGAGGCCTGTCCAGCATCAGACAGAGAGCCAGGTTAGAACCCGAGGAGTCTGTCTGACCCCAGAGCCTAGTCCCATTCCCATGTGCCCAAAGCCCTCTAGGGATGGCCTCCCTGACCCTGGAAGGCTGGGCCACTCAGCTGCAGCCCCCTGGGGAGACCTGGCTGGGACATGGGTAGCAAATGGCAGATGTGCTGCAGCGGAGGCAGAGGCCACAGGCGCCAGGTTGCCAGGCCAGCCAGCTAGGAGAGCACCAGCACCAAAGGAGGCCCATGAGGAGGCCAGCAGAAGCCAGGAGCATCGAGGAGGCCAGCACCACCCCTCGGAGCTGGGGGCCTGTGGGAAGAGAAAGTCCACTCAGGCCTTGGCCTGGGCCCACTGCCCCTGTCTCCATCACCTGGAGAGGGACAGGTGTGATTTTGGCGGGGAGAGTAGGAGCAGGGTGTAACCTTCCAAAGCTGCGTCCTGTCTCGTGGGGTCCCTGCCTGCTGGGGGACTCCTCTCAGCTGCAATCCGGAGGGATCCTGCGGACCCAAGAGCTGGAGAGGGAGTCGGAGAGCTGGAGGTGTGGTGGTCTGTACTTCCTGTCTCGCTGGCCACCGGAGAGGGACCTACATGGGAAAGAACAGAACTAGCACACTGAGAACTGCCTTTTCTGGGGCACTTGCGTGTTTCATTCAGTCTTCACAAGACTTCCCTAGTTTGTCACTCTTTGTGTTTCCATTTTACAGAGAGGTTGTCACTTGCCAAGGTCACTTAGCTGGAAGTGATAGGAGGACTTGAATTCACACGGTCTGGCTCCAGGGCCTACGGTCTATGAGTGGAGCTACTTCTCAAGGAAGAGGGTGTACATGTACTGAGCATTGAGGCAGGGTCTCACTCTGTCGCCCAGGCTGGAATCCAGTGGCGCAGTCACCACTCACTGCAACTTCTGCCTCCCAGGCTCAAGCGATCCTCCCAGCTCAGCCTCCTGAGTAGCTGGGACTACCAGCACACGCCACCACACCTAGCTAATTTTTTTATTTTTTGTAGAGACAGGATCTCACT
>NW_012103921.1:514447-516506 GCF_000951045.1 Mandrillus leucophaeus
CTAGTCCCATTCCCATGTGCCCAAAGCCCTCTAGGGATGGCCTCCCTGACCCTGGAAGGCTGGGCCACTCAGCTGCAGCCCCCTGGGGAGACCTGGCTGGGACATGGGTAGCAAATGGCAGATGTGCTGCAGCGGAGGCAGAGGCCACAGGCGCCAGGTTGCCAGGCCAGCCAGCTAGGAGAGCACCAGCACCAAAGGAGGCCCATGAGGAGGCCAGCAGAAGCCAGGAGCATCGAGGAGGCCAGCACCACCCCTCGGAGCTGGGGGCCTGTGGGAAGAGAAAGTCCACTCAGGCCTTGGCCTGGGCCCACTGCCCCTGTCTCCATCACCTGGAGAGGGACAGGTGTGATTTTGGCGGGAAGAGTAGGAGCAGGGTGTAACCTTCCAAAGCTGCGTCCTGTCTCGTGGGGTCCCTGCCTGCTGGGGGACTCCTCTCAGCTGCAATCCGGAGGGATCCTGCGGACCCAAGAGCTGGAGAGGGAGTCGGAGAGCTGGAGGTGTGGTGGTCTGTACTTCCTGTCTCGCTGGCCACCGGAGAGGGACCTACATGGGAAAGAACAGAACTAGCACACTGAGAACTGCCTTTTCTGGGGCACTTGCGTGTTTCATTCAGTCTTCACAAGACTTCCCTAGTTTGTCACTCTTTGTGTTTCCATTTTACAGAGAGGTTGTCACTTGCCAAGGTCACTTAGCTGGAAGTGATAGGAGGACTTGAATTCACACGGTCTGGCTCCAGGGCCTACGGTCTATGAGTGGAGCTACTTCTCAAGGAAGAGGGTGTACATGTACTGAGCATTGAGGCAGGGTCTCACTCTGTCGCCCAGGCTGGAATCCAGTGGCGCAGTCACCACTCACTGCAACTTCTGCCTCCCAGGCTCAAGTGATCCTCCCAGCTCAGCCTCCTGAGTAGCTGGGACTACCAGCACACGCCACCACACCTAGCTAATTTTTTTATTTTTTGTAGAGACAGGATCTCACTATGTTGCCCAAGCTGGTCTTGACTCCTGAGCTCAAGCGATCCACCTGCCTTAGCCTCCCAAAATGCTGGGATTACAGGCGTGAGCCACCGTGCCCAGCCATGAGCATTTTCTGTACATCAAGCACCACACTCTGTGCTGGGCCCTTTACCTATGTATGCAGCTTACAGTTTACGACAATTCTGAAGGGTGAGGTTTATCCGCATTTCACAGATAAGGAAACTGAGCCATGGAGGTTCATTCTTCCATTCATTTGACTAGTATTCCTTGAGCATCTCCTATGCCCCAGGCATGGCTCTAGCAACTGGGGGATACAACCATAAGCACATGACAAATAGGTCTTCATGGAACTGGGAGTTTAGTGTGGGGAGAAACAAAACACGTGAATAGAATTTCGGTCCATAGGAAACACGTGCTAGTGAGAAAAATTACTCATGTTGGTGGGGGCAGGGCTGCTGCTTTTCTTACTGTGGCAAAGCACATAACATTTACCATTTAACCATGGTTAGGGGTACAGTTCAGTGGCATTAAATATATTCTGATAGGGTTTGGATCTGTGTTCCCACCCAAATCACAGGTCAAATTGTAATTCCCAGTGTTGGAGGTGGGGCCTGGTGGGAGGTGATTGGATCATGGGAGTGGATTTCTCATGAATAGTTTAGCACCAACCCCTTAGTGCTGTTCTCATGATAGTGAGTTCTTGCAAGATCTGGTTGTTTAAAGTGTGCATTGCCTCCCCACTCTCTCTCTCCTACTCTGGCTGCACCTGCTCCCCTCGCCTTCTGCCAAGATTGTAAGTTTCCTGAGGCGTAAGTTTCCTGAGGCATCTCCAGATGCTGAGCAGATGCCTGCATCATGCTTCCTGTACAACCTGCAGAACTGTGAGACAATTAAACCTCTTTTCTCTATAAATTACCCAGTCTCCGGTGTTTTTTTATAGCAATGCGAGGACGGACTAATACACATTCACACTGGGCAGCCATCACCGCCGTCCATCTCCAGAACTTTGCATCTGCCTGAACTGAAACTCCATCAATTCCATTAACTCCATATCCTCCTTGTCCCCACCTCCCCAGCCCCTG
>NW_012103921.1:519136-520614 GCF_000951045.1 Mandrillus leucophaeus
GGCACAAAGCAGACAGCATCAGGGAAATGACCAGGAACCTGCAAAGATGGCTGAGCGGGGGATGGGGAAGCTAAGTATGTGGGGTTCTGGGAAACTGCATTTCACCCCTGTTCAACTGTACCTGGCAGCCCTACCTCCATCCCACTCCTAATTGGGTGTGGTGGGCAGGTGGGACATCTCTAGATCCCCAGGAAGCTTATTCCTGGGTGATTTATTCTGGTCCCTTCCACCAACCCTAGCCCTCCTATCCCACTCCCCTGTCTACAGAGATCATTCCTGCTCATTTTACTCACTGGCTTTATGACCTTGGGCAAGTCACTTCTCTCTACGCCTCAGTTTCCCGAACTGTAAAGTGTGGGAGTCAGACTGGATTGATGGTTTTCAAATTATGTCTTGAGGGTGACACTCAGGGCCCTCAGAGAGACATCAGGCAGCCAGAGCCCCAGGACCACCATCCAGTTAAGCAGAGATATCTCCTTTGAACATCTTGGGCCTCCGTGCCAGGTCCCATTTAGCAAAAGTTTCTACCACTAAAGCATCATTTGGAATCTGCCAGATGAGATACATCTGCAGCGTAGCTCTCTGCCTGACTGCTCTGCCCCTCCAGCCCTTGGCCTAAGCCGATTCCACACTTCCGCTTTCCTCTCTCCTGCCTCCCCACCCGGGCCCTGCCCTAGGGAAGGAGAGTTACAGCCAGCCAGGCTTCCTTCCAGCTGTTCGGTAGGGCCCAGTCTGTACCCCGCACTGACCTCTGCAGTCAGCTGGTGACCAGGAGCCCTGGTCACTGCCGTCGCCACAGTTGTCCATGCCCCAGGGGTCACACACGAGGCTTGAGGGGATGCACCTGCCATTCTGGCAGCGGAAGTAGGCACCACAAGGTCCTGAGGCCAGAAGCGGAAGCCTGAGGTGAGGATCCTGGTCCGGCCCACGACACAGCAGGGTGTGTGGTCCCATGGTGACAGTGTGGGGGTGTGGGCAGGAGATAGCTGCCGTTGAGGATGTGGATGAGAGCATGGATGAGTGTTTCAGGGGGAGAAGGGTGGAGGACAGCAGCTAACACGTACTGACTTCCAGGCACAGCTGTAAATACTTCACATCCTGGCCCATTGAGGCCCTATAATACCCTTATGGGGCAAGTACTGTTATTAATTTTATTATTTTTTAATTATTATATTTTAAAAATTTTTTGTTGTTGTTTTAGGCAGGTCTCTCTCTGTCACCCAGGCTGGTCTTGAATTCCTAAACTCAAGTGATCCTCATGCCTTGGCATGATCCCAAAGTGCTGGGATTACAGGTGTAAGCCAGGGCGCCCAGTCGGGTGAGTATTATTAATTGCAGTTCCAAGAGGCCCCTTTCCTGGCTTGAGTTGGTTTCTGCTGCCTACAGGCCTGGAGAGTCCTGACCACACCCTTCTCAAACATCTGAAGGGCTGACCCAGCGCGGAGCAGCCAGCATGTGGCATGAGGGCGTGGGAGCTG
>NW_012103921.1:520849-521451 GCF_000951045.1 Mandrillus leucophaeus
GTGCACATGAGGTGTGTGATAATGGTGAGTGTGCGCTGTGAGGCGCGTGCCGCAGTGAGTGAAAGGCATGAGTGTGGAGTGTGTGGGGGCGATGAGGTGCGTGGGTTGTATGTGTCGTGTGTGTGGATGTCAGAGTGTAAGGTGTGTGCATGTGTGGGAGTTGTGTGTGAATGTGTGTGGGGAGGAAGTTGTGTGTGTGTGTGTGTGTGTGTGTGTGTGTGTGTGCACTGGGGCTGGTAGGATAGTCTGACACACACATCCACGGTAGCCAGATTCATATGGTTGACTCTTAAGATCCGGGAGGTCCCTTATTGTGACCCTGCCACTAGCCACCACCTTCTTCCCTCCCTTTAGACCCAGTCCCTGCCACCTTGTGCTTCGGGCGCCCGCGCCATTCCCCTGTTGGCAGCAGCCCTCCCCGGGGCCCCCACTGTGGCCCCAGTCCCGCATGGCCTCTGCATAGGGCCCCGTCCCGGCCTTCAGCCCCAGCTCACCCAGACGGAAAGAGGTGCTTTCGCCCACGAAGTCCACGCGGGGCTGGCGGCCTCTCGTGACCAGGCGCAGGCCTAGGAAGGGTCCGGAGGATGCCACGGGGACCGGGA
>NW_012103921.1:523137-525076 GCF_000951045.1 Mandrillus leucophaeus
GCATTATGAAGTGTCTTGCATGGCTTATCTCATCTTATATGCACAATAATCATTGCCTTTAAGGGGCAAGGGCCTATTATTTTCATTTTACTGCCAAAGAAATTCAGACAGAGAGTTGAAACAATGATCTCAAAGGTACAAACAGAAGAAGTGGCAGAGTGTGTAAACGCAGCTTCTCTGAATCCAAAGCCTACAGAGTTTTGCAAAGCAGGCCCTGAGGGCTGTCCTGCCCGCTCCCAGACTCCTGCTTCTAGGTGAGTGGGAGGTCTAGCCTTCCAGAAGGCTTAGGGTTGGACTTGGGGATGCCAAGCAAGACCAGACACAGTTTCCCAGCCTCCTCCAACTCAAAAGGTCTCAGCCCAGCAAGACGAGTGCTGACTGGGGAGACATAGTCTCTAAGGATGGTGGGAGCCCAAGTCTTCTGGGTACCCCAACCAAGCCCCCTCATACTTACCTGTCTCCAAAGCAGTTGCAGTCAGGGCGGCTGCCCCCAGCAAGAGCAACCTTTGGGGCAACTGCAGAAGACAAGCCTCCATCCAGGCTCTGCTGTGCCCAGCAATGGGGCAGACCCACAGAATCTTCAGCTTGGGGTTTCTGGGGAGACTGGGGTATGGGGCCTGGTCAGGCCAGCAGGGAGGCTGGTGGGACACAAGGAGAAGAAGGAGACAAGTCCTTCAGCCCCTGGTCTCTTCAGTATGATCTTTGTGCTCCGCCTTCCAGATCCTCCTCCTTTGGTTCAGAACTGTGTCCAGGGGTTGCCATGGAGATTTGGGGCCAGGGCTAGAGCCTGGGGAGAGGAGGCAGGGAGGAGATCTGCTCCCCTTCTGCCAGACAGGAATCAGGAAACTCAGATCCGGTTCAGCCACAGGGTTTCTGGGAGGAGGACCCGCAGGAAGCCAGATGTGCTACCTTCCTAGATCAGTTGTCACCTTAGGGACTGAGCTTCAGGGAGGTCCAGGACACCAAAGGAACCTCTCTGAGGGCCTAGAGAGCAGCAGGCAGCAAAGGAGTACTGGACCAGGAGTCTGCTCTATTACCAACAAGCCATTCCTGCCTCAGGGCCTTTGCATTCATAGATCCCTCTGTCTGGAGTGTTTTCCCCCCATAGCAGTGCACAGTTGACTTCTTCAGGTCATCAGGTCTAGCTCATATGACACCTCCACAGACCACATTCTCCTGACCACCTCTCCATCTAAATTAACACTCTCTCTCTCCTTGTCACTCAGTCACATCTCAAATGTATCATCCCAGCACTCTCTGGAATTATTTTGCTTATTCATTTCTTGTTGTATATATTGCCCACTGGCCTCCACTAAAATTATATTCCATGAGTATCCTGTTTACCTCTGAACCCCTATGTCATAGCACAGCCACTGGCACAAGGCAGGCACCCAGGAAATAATGAAAGAATAAGTGTGTGACATTAAACAAATGACCCCTTTTTCTGGATTTTACTTCCCCATGTGTAAAATTAATACCCTGAACTAATTCAGACTTTTTCAAAACGTGTTATTAGTAGAACAATTTTTTTTCAAAAGGTATCTTACAAGGAACCTTAATCTAAAAACTGAAGCTTTTCGAGCCCTGGCATCCTTCTCTGGAAAATGGGATAATGATAATACCAACCACATACTTACATTGTAAGAATTAAGTAACTTGGCCCAGCGTGGTGGCTCATGCCTGTAATCCCAGCACTTTGGGAGGCCGAGATGGGTGGATCACAAGGTCAGGAGTTCAAGGCCAGCCTGGCCAACATAGTGAAACCCCATCTCTACTAAAAATACAAAAAAAAATTAGCTGGGCATGGTGGCACATGCCTGTAGTCCCAGCTACTCGGGAGGCTGAGGCAGGAGAATCGCTTGAATCCGGGAGGCAGAGGTTGCAGTGAGCCGAGATTGTGCCATTGCACTCCAGCTTGGGCAACAGAGTGAGACTTCAT
>NW_012103921.1:529821-530596 GCF_000951045.1 Mandrillus leucophaeus
GCACTCCAGCCTGGGCGACAGAGTGAGACTCCATCTCAAAAACAAAAACAAAAAAAGACCAACCTCGGCAACACAGCGAAACCCTGTCTCTACAAAACATTAAAGTTAAAATTTAAAAATTAGGTGGTGCCTATACTCCTAGCTGTACTATAGTTACTCAGGAGGCTAAGGCAGAAGGATCACTTGAGCCCAGAAGCTTGAGGTTACAGTGAGCTATGATCATGACACTGCACTCCAACCTAGGCAACAGAGCAGACCCTATCTCAAAAAAAATGGTTCAGATAGTTAAGTTTTGTTATGTATTTTCTTGCCATAATTTTTTAAAATTTTGCAAACATAAGGGGTACATGTTCTCAGGACCTCTTGATACTGTGCCTCAAGCCAATTAAAATTTTTTAAAAATAAAAATAGGGTCAGGAGTGGTGGCTCACTCCTGTAATCCCAGGACTTTGGGGAGGCCAAAGTGGGTGGATCACTTGAGGTCAGGAATTCAAGACCAGCCTGGCCAACCTGGTGAAACCGCATCTCTACTAAAAATACAAAAATCATCTGGGCATGGCCGGGCACGGTGGCTCACGCCTGTAATCCCAGAACTTTGGGAAGCCAAGGCAGGCAGATTGCCTGAGGTCAGGAGTTTGAGACCAGCCTGACCAACATGATGAAACCTTGTCTCTACTAAAAATACAAAAATTAGCCAGGCATGGTGGTGGGCGCCTGAAATCCCAGCTACTTGGGAGGCTGAGGCAGGAGAATTGCTTGAACCCGGGAGGCGGAG
>NW_012103921.1:531122-531845 GCF_000951045.1 Mandrillus leucophaeus
TTATCATGAAGCCCACTGAAGTTTAAACTTTAGAACTCATCACTTGCATGGGATTATATGTTTTGTTTGTTTGTTTGTTTGTTTTTTGAGATGGAGTCTCACTGTCACCCAGGCTGGAATGCAGTGGCATGATCTCAGCTCACTTCAACCTCCCAGGCTGGAGTGCAGTGGTGTGATATCAGCTCACTCCTACCTCCCAGGCTAGAGTGCGGTGGCACAGTATCAGCTCACTGCAACTCCGCTTCCCGGGTTCAAGAGATTCTCCTGCCTCAGCTTCCTGAGTAGCTGGGAGTACAGGCACGCGCCACCACACCCAGCTAATTTTTTATTTTTAGTAGAGACGGGGTTTCATCATGTTGGTCAGGCTGGTCTCGAACTCCGGACCTCAGGTGATTCGCCCACCTCGGCGTCCCGGAGTGCTGGGATTACAGGAGTGAGCCACCACGCCTGGCCGGGATTATATGTTTTTATAAAATTTGCAAAAGTAAGAATGGTTATAAACTTTCGGTTTTGCAAGATGAAAATGTTTTAGAGATCTGTTGCACAGTAATGTGAAAATACTTAACACTACTGAACTGTACACTTAGAATGGCTAAGACAAGCCAGGTGCAAGGCTCACACCTTTAATCGCAACACCTTGGGAGTCTGAGGCGAGAGGATCACTTGAAACCAGGAGTTCAAGACCAACCTGGACCTGTAATCCCAGCTTTTTTTTTTTTTTTT
>NW_012103921.1:533865-534489 GCF_000951045.1 Mandrillus leucophaeus
TAAAATAAAAATTTTGCAAACATAAGATATTTTAACTATAGTTAGTTCAGACTTTTTTCTCTTTCCACTCCCAAACTGTCCTTCATCACACCTCACTTTATAGCAGGTGGCCACAGGTGTTTTGAAATCCGGCTAGGGAGAGGCTGATTTGGGTTTAGGGCTGGGGGTGAGTGTATTTACGGGATTCTGGCCCTTTGCGGGTACAGTTACATTATTGCTAGGTGCTCCAGGTGGCATTCGGGAATATTCCTGATGCCACTGTGCTGTCTTCCTGAGTGTTGTGCTCTGAAGGTGCTGAATCAGAGATGATATGATGCCCAGCCCCAGGAGTACAAGGGCATTGTAAGAGAAATAAAATCTGAAATGCAGGAAGCCAGAAATAGTGTGTGAAAAATCCTTCCAAATACACAGCTCACATATGTAAGATATTTTATAGCAGTTGCTCCAAATGTAACAACAATCATTAAGAGTTAAATAATCTTACCAATGATGAATTGCAAAGCTGAAGGAAAATAATTCCTAAACTATCACTAATAAAAAACTAATTTTGATCACTCATGGTAGAGGAAAGGCTGAATTATCTTTCCAGTCCTGCTATAAAAATATCCTGGCCAGGCCAGGCGC
>NW_012103921.1:537039-539140 GCF_000951045.1 Mandrillus leucophaeus
ACCTTGTCTCAAAAACAAAACAAGGCCGGGCGCGGTGGCTCACACCTATAATCCCAGCACTTTGGGAGGCCGAGGCGGATGGATCACGAGGTCAGGAGTTCAAGACAAGCCTGGCCAAGATGGTGAAACCCTGTCTCTACTAAAAATACAAAAATTAGCCAGGTGTGATGGCAGGTGCCTGTAATCCCAGCTACTCGGGGGGCTGAGACAGAGAATTGCTTGAACCCGGGAGGTGGAGGTTGCAGTGAGCCGAGATCACACCCCTGCACTCCAACCTGGGCGACAGAGTGAGACTCCGTCTCAAAAGCAAAAACAATAATAGTAACTTTCTGGCCCCTTGATCAGCCTCTGTGCTGAGATATTCCTACCTTTCATGACTAGGAACAAACACCTCGTACATCCTTACATATTTCTAGAGACTACTTCTGTTTTTTTGTTTTGTTTTGTTTTGTTTTTTTGAGATGGAGTCTCACTCTGTTAACCAGGCTGTAGTGCAGTGGTGCGATCTTAGCTCACTGCAACCTCTGCCTCCCAAGATCGGCTGATCCTCCCACCTCAGCCTCCCAAGTAGCTGGAATTACAGGCATGTGCCACCTCACTCAGCCAGAGACTACTTCTTGAGTGATTACAGCATGCCAAGCACTGGCTTTAAGTTTGTCATATGCTCTATCACACATAATCTTCACAATATGTCACAATGACCCTGCAAAGAGGGCATTCTTTTAGGAACCTCATTTAAATAATGTGAGAAATCTGAGGTAAGGGGGTAGAGTCTTCCCCTGGGCCACACTTCCCAGCTGTATGACCCTTAGGCAAGCGACCTGATTGCTCTGTGCCTCAGGTTTTTAATCTACAAAGTGGAGACAATATTGAAGTATCTTATTGGGAAGATTAAAATGGAAAAAAATACATATACATTCATTTTTCAAATTTCACTAACCTCTATTTTAAGCATTGAAGAAATTTCAGGGAACAAAATAAACAAAACTTCTGGGCCAGGCATTGTGGCTCATGTCTGTAATCCCGGCACTTTGGAAGGGCAGGAGGAGTGCTTAAACTCAGAAGTTCAAGGCTACAGTGAACTATGATTGTGCCACTGAACTCCAGCCTGGGTGACAGAGCGAGACCTTGAAAAAAATAAAATAAAATTTTTCTAATGTTGCGGAACTTACATTCCAGTGGAGGATAGATGAGTAAGATGTTTGATATATTGAACAGTGATAAATACTAAAGAGAAAAAACATAAAGCATGGTTGGCAGGCATGTCAGAGGGGTGTTGACATTTTGATGGGACAGCCAGGGAAAGTCACACTGAGAGGGGTCTTTTGAGTAGAGACCAGAAAGAAGCAAGGGGGCCAGTCATGCAGTTATTTGGAGAAAGAACATCCTAGGCAGAGGCAATAGTAAGTGCAAAGGCTCTGAGGCAGGAATGTGCCTGGCACAAGCAATATGTGCGGAACAAAGGCAGAGATGCAAAGAGTGATAAAGATGAGTCAGATAACGTCAGGCCCTAGAGGTCATTATAAAGACTTTGGCTTTTTCCACTGGGCACGAGGGCTCATGCCTGTAATCCCAGCACTTTGGGAGCCCACAGCTGGTGGATCACCTGAGGTCAGGAGTTTGAGACCAACCTGGCCAACATGGTGAAACCCCGTCTCTACTAAAAATACAAAAATTAGCTGGGCATGGTGGTGGGCACCTGTAGTCCCAGCTACTCAGGAGGCTGAGGCAGGAGAGTCACTTGAACCCAGGAGGGAGAGGTTGCAGTGGGCCGAGATTGCACCACTGCACTCCAGCCTGGGTGACAGGGTGAGACTCCATCTCAAAAAAAAAAAAAGACTGCCTTTTTCTTTTTCTCCAACTGAGATGAGAACTACTGGGTAAGGCCAGATGCTGCAGGACCAGATAGGAAACTATCTGAATAAGAAGTCTAGAGGTGATGATGGCCTGGACCAAGGTAGCTAGAAGTGTTCAAATTCTGGACATACTTTGAAGGTATAGCCAATAGGATTTGCTGAAGGATTGGACTTGGGTAGTGCAGGAAACAGAGGCACCAAGGTTGGCATCCAGGATTCCAAAGTAGGCATCTGGAAGGATGGAG
>NW_012103921.1:540195-540530 GCF_000951045.1 Mandrillus leucophaeus
AAAATACAAAAATTAGCCAGGCATGGTGGCACATGCCTGTAATCCCAGCTACTTGGGAGGCTGAGGCAGGAGAATCGCTTGAACCCGAGAGGCAGAGGTTGCATTGAGTCAAGATAGTGCCACTGCACTCCAGCCTGGGTGACAGATTGAGACTCAAAAAAAAAAGTTTCTATAATTAATGGTATTATTCGGCTAATAGAGAAAATTTATACTAAGTTGAATATTCTTTTACCATATATCAAATCACCAGGAAAAAAATCCACAAATTTCCTTGAGGGTCAGACATCCTTCAATGGACTGAAGGAGGTAGCAAGACATTTTACCCTGAGGACCTA
>NW_012103921.1:540580-540889 GCF_000951045.1 Mandrillus leucophaeus
GAGGCCGAGGTTGGTGGATCACCTGAGGTCAGGAGTTTCAGCTAAACCCTGTCTCTACCAAAAATACAAAAATTACCCAGGCATGGTGGTTCGTGCCTGTATCCCAACTACTTGGGAGGCTGAGGTAGGGGAATGGCTTGAACCCAGGAAGCAGAAGTTGCAGTGAGCCGAGATCGTGCCACTTCACTCCAGCCTGGGCGACAAAGCAAGACTTCATCTCAAAAAACAAAACAAAACAAAACAAAAACCTCATTACATTTGATAAGCCACTAGTAAATAACTATTCATTGACACCAATTTCAAGCCTGC
>NW_012103921.1:540939-541903 GCF_000951045.1 Mandrillus leucophaeus
TGAATAAGAAGTCTAGAGGTGATGATGGCCTGGACCAAGGTAGCTAGAAGTGTTCAAATTCTGGACATACTTTGAAGGTATAGCCAATAGGATTTGCTGAAGGATTGGACTTGGGTAGTGCAGGAAACAGAGGCACCAAGGTTGGCATCCAGGATTCCAAAGTAGGCATCTGGAAGGATGGAGCTGCATAACTGAGATGGCGGGGACCGAGAGGACCCAGCTTGGGGAGGATGAGGGGCTCAGTTTTGGACACATCTAGACTGAGATGACTGTCAGACATCCCAGTGGAGAGAGAGGACAATGGCAGTTGGATCTCCAAGTCTGGAGTTGGGGATGGGGGAAGTGTGCACTGGGGATATAATTTTGGGAGTGCTTCACACATGGATAAGATATAATGCCACAGGCATGAGCAGAAGGGAGAGGGGCTTGGTCCTATCCTAACCCTTCTCCTGTGGAATCCTACCGGTACCCATGGTTCTGGAGCAAAATGCCCCCTAGAGGGCAGTCAAGGCAAATCAAAGAATGGGAACACAGCCCTGCATCCCAGCAACAGCTCCCTGGAGGCTGCAGGATGCCTCCCAGTTTAGAGGCAGGGGAGGGTGGCAGCTCTACCAAGAAGCCAAGTTCTCAGCATCGCAGGACTGAGGCCTTGGTCTCTTCACTCTATGTTTTGGCCACTGTAGAGAAGGACAACTGCCCTGCTTGCCCAACACGCCCTTACCATTCTATAGAATAAGGACCTCAAGGCCAGGTGCGGTGACTCATGCCTGTAATCCAACACTTTGGGAGGCCGAGGCAGGCGGATCACATGAGGCTAGGAGTTCAAGACCAGCTTGACCAACATGACAAAACCCCGTCTCTACAAAAAATACAAAAATCAGCCCAGCGTGGTGGCGCA
This sequence comes from Mandrillus leucophaeus, assembly GCF_000951045.1. Taxonomy (NCBI): domain Eukaryota; kingdom Metazoa; phylum Chordata; class Mammalia; order Primates; family Cercopithecidae; genus Mandrillus; species Mandrillus leucophaeus. The sequence continues at coordinate 541,838 of NW_012103921.1, forward strand.
CATCTGTAATCCCAGCTACTCAGGAGGCTGAGGCACAAGAATCACTGAGATCGTGCCACTGCACTC
>NW_012103921.1:548058-548803 GCF_000951045.1 Mandrillus leucophaeus
GACATTTTACCCTGAGGACCTATACTAATAACGGAAACAAAGATTTCAATGACTCATGAACATGCTGATTGACCACTCTGAGTCAGACTTTGAAGTTCAGGCATAGGATCATTTCTCTGTCAGCCTACTGGACAAACAAATTTCTGATACACAAAACTAGACCCCAGCCGGGTGTGGTGGCTCACACCTGTAATCCCAGCATTTTGGGAGGCCAAGGCGGGCGGATCACTTGAGGTAAAGAGTTCAACAACGGCCTGGCCAACATGGTGAAACCCCCTCTCTACTAAAAATACAAAAACTATCTGGGCATGGTGGCAGTTGCCTGTAATCCCAGCTACTTAGGAGGCTGAGGCAGGAGAATCACTTGAACCGGGGAGGTGGAAGTTGCAGTGAACCAAGACGGCACCATTGCACTCCAGCCTGGGCAACAAGAATGGAAAATAAATAAATAAATAAATAAATAAAACTAGCCCCATGGAGAAAAAAGGCACTGGTGACATCCTTGCATTACAGGATGCAGAGGAACTGTTGGTAGCCCCAAAATAAGAACAAAGTTACTCATCCTATCATGAGCTAGACTCAGTTCTGATCAGACAAAGGGAGTAGCCCAAGTATTACCCACCTAGAATGGAAATGGAACATAATGGAAAGGACAATGCAGGGTCCCAATGATACATCAAAGGTGCATGAGGGGCCAGGTGCGATGGCTCAGTCCTGTAATTCCAGCACTTTGAGAGACTGAGGC
>NW_012103921.1:549873-551558 GCF_000951045.1 Mandrillus leucophaeus
AATTTTATTTTTTTTGAGACAGAGTCTTACTGTGTTGCGTGGGCTGGAGTGCATGGCATGATCTTGGCTCACTGCAACCTCCACCTCCCAGGTTCAAGAAATTCTCCTGCCTCAGCCTCCCAAGTAGCTGGGATTACAAGCATGCACCACAATGCCCAGCTAATTTTTTTTTTTTTGTATTTTTAGTAGAGACGGAGTTTCACCATGTTGATCAGCTATTTACATATTTTTTGAGACAGAGTCTTGCCCTGTTGCCCAGGCTACATTGCTGTGACGCGATCACAGCTCACTGCAGCCTCTACTTTCCGGGTTCAGGTGATCCTCCCACCTCAGCCTCTCAAGCAGCTGGGACTACAGGCATGCGCCACCACTCCTGGCTAATTGTTTTGTATTTTTTGTAGAGATGGGGTTTTGCCATGTTGCCCAGGCTGGCCTTGAACTCCTAGGCTCAAGCGATCCTCCCAATTTGGCCTCCCAAAGTGCTGGAATTACAGGCACCTTGGCCAGACGGCTAATTTAAGCTGATTTATTCTTCACAGTAGTGCCATAGTAGGTACTATTATCATCTCTATTTTGCAGAGGAAGAAGCTGAGGCACAATGTTAAGTGCAGAAATATTATGTAAGGAGGAAATGGGGAATCAACAGTGTTCCAGGCAGAAGGAGAATGACATGCAAAACCTAGAAGGCCGGGGAGAGCCTGGCTTTGTTGGCTTTTATGCAGCAACCAGAGAAAGCACCTTCTTCCGGCCACACTGGGCTCGTATCCCACACACGCCAATCAAGTGTTTCGGTTCAGCCCACAGTGGAAGGGACAGAGCCAGGATTTGAACTCGGGGCTGTCTGACTTCCAAATCCATGACAACCATATCAAGTAAATTTTCTCAATATTGAGTCATGTGGGGAGAGAGTTCTTCCCTTTCTGTCACCCATATATTTCTGGTTTTTTGTTTTTTGGGTTTTTTGAGACAAAGCCTCACTCTGTCGCCCAGGCTGGAGTGCAGTGGCATGATCTCGGCTCACTGCAGCCTCTGCCTCCCAGGTTCAAGCAATTCTCCCACCTCAGCCTCCCGAGTAGCTGCAATTGAAGGCATGTGCCACCATGCCCAGCTATTTTTGTATTTTTAGTAGAGATGGGGTTTCACCATGTTGGCCAGCCTGGTCTCAAAATCCTGACCTCAAGTGATCTGCCAGCCTTGGCCTTCCCAAAGTGCTGGGATTACAGACGTGAGCCACTACATGCCGGCCATATACTGACAGAGGTTGTTAATACCCTCACAATACATAATTCAAGGATGAAATAATGAGATCACAGAAATTTTTACTAGATTAGAAAAAGAAGGTATCATTAGGCAAACCTATGTCCCTACATGTCACTAGTGTGGCCAGAAGGAAAATGGAAATTGACAACAGACAAAAATAAAAATATAATGTGTAAAACAAAATAATGTGCAAAACAAAACATGTAGTAAGCTCTTATCTAACACATTAGAAATCACAGAAAGGGTCAGGTGCTGTAGCTCATGCACATAAGCCCAGCACTTTGGAAGGCCAAGGCAGGATCACTTGAACCCCAGTTTGAGATCAGTCCAGGCAACATAGTGAGACCCCCTCTCTACCAAAAAGGCTGGGGGCAGTGGCTCACGCCTGTAATCCCCAGCACTTTGGGAGGCCGAGGTGGGCGGAT
>NW_012103921.1:551608-552874 GCF_000951045.1 Mandrillus leucophaeus
TGGAGACAGCAGTTTCCTCCTGTCTGAACTGGCACTGGGGCACAGGTGATGTGGGTGGTTCATGAATGCAAATGCCTCACTCATACCGTAGGAATCAAGCAGAAAGCAGCAGCAGCCCTAAATTCATCACAGAGGAAACCCTGGCAAGTGCAGGGACAGAAAAGTCATAATATAATGAATTACAATCAATGAGGCCAGGCATGGTGGCTCATGCCTGTAATCCCAGCACTTTGGGAGGCAGAGGCGGGTGGATAACCTGAGGTCAGAAGTTCAGGACCAACCTGGCCAACAATGTGAAACCACTTCTCTACTAAAAATACAAAAATTAGATGGGTGTGGTGCAGGCACCTGTAATCCTAGCTACTTGGGAGGCTAAGGCAGGAGAATCGTTTGAGCTTCGGAGGCAGAGGTTCCAGTGAGCCGAGATCATGCCACTGCACTCCAGTCTGAGCAACAGAGGGGGACTCCGTCTCCAAAAAAAAAAATCAATGCAATTGTCAATAAGTCATAACTTACAGAAAAAGCGTCCCAGTCTGATCCATGGGTGGTAGCTAAGGGCCTGATAATTTGGTGCTCAAAGTGGAAAATAATTGTCTAACAAACATTCAGTATGAAGAAAACCCGTAGGGGAGTATATACATCCAATTACACAGTCTCACATTCAGGAGACCATGTTTCAGCCCCAGAAAGGTAAAACTTTTTGAAGCAAAATAAAATTAGAAGGTAGATAAATTGGCAGGGCTCAGTGACTCACGCCTGTAATCCCAGCACTTTGGAAGGCCAAGGTGGGTGGATCACCTGAGGTCAGGGATTTGAGACCAGCCTGACCAAAATAGTGAAACCCCTTCTCTACTAAAAATACAAAAATTAGCCGGGCGTGGTGGCAGGCGCCTGTAATCCCAGCTACTTAGGGGTCTGAGTCAGGAGAATTGCTTAAACCCGGGAGGCAGAGGTTGCAGTGAGCTGAGATCACACCATTGCACTCCAGCCTGGGCAACGAGAGCAAAATTCCTCAAAAAAAAAAAAAAGAAAGAAAGAAAGAAAGAAAAGAAAAGAAAAGAAAAAAAAAAGGAAGTAGATAAATTAACCAGAAGTACATCATCAAAAATGTTCAACTGGCCAGGTGCAGTGGCTCACACCTATAATCCCAACACTTTGTGAGGAGGAGGCAGGTGGAGCACTTGAGGCCAGGAGTTCAAGACCAACCTGGGCAACATGGTGAAACCTCATCTCTACTAAAAACACAAAAATTAGCTGGGTGTGGTG
>NW_012103921.1:552924-554213 GCF_000951045.1 Mandrillus leucophaeus
AGGCATGTGCCACCATGCCCAGCTATTTTTGTATTCTTAGTAGAGATGGGGTTTCACCATGTTGGCCAGCCTGGTCTCAAAATCCTGACCTCAAATGATCCGCCAGCCTTGGCCTCCCAAAGTGCTGGGATTACAGACGTGAGCCACTACATGCCGGCCATATACTGACAGAGGTTGGTAATACCCTCACAATACATAATTCAAGGATGAAATAATGAGATCACAGAAATTTTTACTAGATTAGAAAAAGAAGGCATCATTAGGCAAACCTATGTCCCTACATGTCACTAGTGTGGCCAGAAGGAAAATGGAAATTGACAACAGACAAAAATAAAAATATAATGTCTAAAACAAAATAATGTGCAAAACAAAAAATGTAGTAAGCTCTTATCTAACACATTAGAAATCACAGAAAGGGTCAGGTGCTGCAGCTCATGCACATAAGCCCAGCACTTTGGATGGCCAAGGCAGGATCACTTGAACCCCAGTTTGAGATCAGTCCAGGCAACATAGTGAGACCCCGTCTCTACCAAAAAGGCTGGGGGCGGTGGCTCACGCCTGTAATCCCCAGCACTTTGGGAGGCCGAGGTCTGTCTCTTATACACATCTAGATGTGTATAAGAGACAGGGGTTTCACCGGGTTAGCCAGGATGGTCTTGATCTCCTGACCTCGTGATCTGCCCATATCGGCCTCCCAAAGTGCTGGGATTACAGGCTTGAGCCACCGCGCCCGGCCAGGGAAGATCTCTTAAGGTCAGGAGTTCGAGACCAGCCTGGCCAATGTGGTGGAACCTCATCTCTACTAAAAAATAAAAATAAAAATAAATCGGGTGTGGTGGCACAGGCCTGTGGTCCCAGCTACTTGGGAGACTGGGGGAGTGGAAGGAGGGGATGGCAGCTGTAGTGAACCAAGATTGCACCACTGCACTCCAGCCTAGGTGACAGAGCGATACTCTGTATCAAAAAAGAAAAAAAGCATTTACAATGACAATCCTCTGCTGCTTTAATACAAACATCCTAATCATCTGACACTATGCACTCATTTTTCCTGTAAACAGATGGGCCATAACCCAACTGGTTGACCTCACGACCTGATTGCCAAGTGTATGAATACCACTCTGGACCAAACCACCATTGGGCACAGATCTATGGACATTTTACAATAACTGAAATACATCCTACGAGCCCAACTACAACTGTCACGAGAAAGACAGCAATGGGGCTGGGTGTGGTGGCTCACACTTGTAATCCCAGCACTTTAGGAGGCTGAGGCGGGTGGATCACCTGCG
>NW_012103921.1:554373-556428 GCF_000951045.1 Mandrillus leucophaeus
GTGCCACTGCACTCCAGCCTGGGCAACAGAGTGAGACTCCATCTCAAAAAAAAAAAGAAAGAAAGAAAGAAAGAGCAATGGTCCAGTTTCACATGAAAGGAAAGAAAGTGAGCTGGGCACAGAAGCTCACACCTGTAATCCCAACACTTTGGGAGGCTAAGGCGAATGGATCATTTGGTTTCAGGAGTTCAAGACCAGCCTGAGCAACATGGAAAAACTCTGTCTCTATAAATAATACAAAAATTAGCCAGTTGTGGTGGTGCACGCCTGTAGTCCCAGCTACTCAGGAGGCTGAGGCCAGAGGATCCCTTGAGCCAGGAGGTTGAGATTACAGTATGCCATGATTGCACCACTGCACTACAGCGTGGGCAACAGTGAGAGACCCTGTCTCAAGAAAAAAGGAAAGAAAGCCGGATGACACTTCAGATGGCCTGGCTGAGGTCAATGTAACTCAGTACAGGGATCCTGAATGGGGATATTGACCTTATCAGAGAGATGTCAGTAACAACAGAGCATCAGACGTGGACTTTGTGGGCCTCAGCCTATACGTAGAACTTCATCTCAGTGGCACCTACTAAGAGTAGATCCAACAGGAACGCTAATGCCTTCCTAGAGGAAAACAAGTGAACTAAAAGATGGAGAAGACTTGGCCGGGCACGGTGGCTCATGCCTGTAATCTCAGCACTTTGGGAGGCTGAGGCGGGTGGATCACGAGATCAGGAGATCAAGACCATCTTGGTTAACACAGTGAAACCCTGCCTCTACTACAAATACAAAAAATTAGCTGGGTATAGTGGCGGGCGCCTGTAGTCCCAGCTACTCGGGAGGCTGAGTTAGGAGAATGGCGTGATCCCGGGAGGCGGAGCTTGCAGTGAGCAGAGACTGCGCTACTGCACTCCAGCCTGGGCGACAGGGCAAGACTCCATCTCAAAAAAAAAAAAAGATGGAGACTTATAACATCATCATCATCAAAGAATGTGAAGGCCATTAGGAAGAAGGGAAAATAGGTTGGATGTAGTGGCTCAGGCCTGTAATCCCAGCCCTTTGGGAGGCCGAGGCAGGTGGATCACTTGAGGCCAGGAGTTCGAGATCAGCCTGACCAACACAGTGAAACCCTGTCTCTACTAAAAATACAAAAATTAGCTGGGCGTGGTGGCACGTGACTGTAGTCCCAGCCACTCAGGACCCTGAGGCAGGAGAATCACTTGAACCCGGGAGGTGGAAGTTGCAGTGAGCAGAGATTGTGCCACTGCACTCCAGCCTGGGTGACAGAGTGAGACTCCATCTCAATAAAAAAAAAAAGAAAGAAAGGAAGAAGAGAAAACAGAACAGACTTGAGAGAGGATATCACAAATGGTCATAGACACTGAGCACAGTGACCTGAACAGGTACATGGAACAATTATAATAAAGATGCAGTGGAGGGAGTTATATCTCTTCCTGGGGTGGCAAGATTATGTGCCATGGGTATTTATAGGACTACTTTTTGGGTTTTTTTGAGACAGGGTCTCATTCTGTTACCCAGGTTGGAGTGTAATAGCCCCATCACAGCTCACTGCAGCCTCGACCTCCTGGGCTCAATCGATCAGTAACAATCAATCAGATTACCAGACATAGACCTTGTGTCCCTCCTGAGTGGCTGAGACTACAGGCACACACCTTCGCACCCTGCTAATTTTTTGTATTTTTTATATGGTAGAGGTAAGGTTTCGGCATGTTGCCCAGGCTGGTCTCAAACTCTAGGGCTCAAGCAACGTGCCCGCCTCAGCCTCCTAAAGTGCTGAGGCTGCAGCTGTGAACCACCGCACCCGGCCTATGAGAGTCTTGATATGATCTCAGTGATTAGACACATCAAGACACTATCAAATACTTTATTTATTTATTTATTGAGACAGAGTTTCACTCTTGTTGCCCAGGCTGGAGGGCAATGGCATGATCTCGGCTCCCCGCAACCTCCACGTCCTGAGTTCAAGCGATTCTCCTGCCTCAGCCTCCCAAGTAGCTGGGATTACAGGCATGCACCAACTCATCCGGCTAATTTTGTATTTTTAGTAGA
>NW_012103921.1:559448-560278 GCF_000951045.1 Mandrillus leucophaeus
TGTGAGCCCGAGAGGCAGAGCTTGCGGTGAGCTGAGATCGTGCCACTGCACTTCAGCCTGGGTGACAGAGTGAGACTCCATCTAAAAAAAATAAAAAAAAATAAAAAGACTTAAGGTCTGTGTTTACGTTAAATGCTGGTCACTTTTCCTGAACTCCAAAAGGAAGGAGGGCATAATGAGTCATGGCTGACCCCACTTCCTATTAAGGCCTGAACCAGTCTTTCAGGTTAACTTTTGGGTACCCTGGCCGAGGAGGGAGTCCGTTTAGGTGGTTGGGAGACTTTTGAATTTTTTTTTTTTTAGACGGAGTTTCGCTCTGGTTGCCCAAGCTGAAGTGCAGTGGTGCGATCTTGGCTCACTGTAATCTCTGCCTCCTGGGTTCAAGTGATCCTCCTGCATCAACCTCCTGAGTAGCTGGGATTACAGGCACGCGCCACCGTGCCCGGGTAACTTTTTTGTATTTTTAGTAGAAACGGGGTTTCATGATGTTAGCCATGGCTGGTCTCGAACTCCTGACCTCAGGTGATCCACCTGCCTCAGCCTCCTAAAGTGCTGGGATTACAGGTGTGAGCCACTGCGCCCAGCCCACACCTTTACATTTTATTTTTGGTTTACACCAGTTAGGAAGCTTTTGCAATAATCTGGGTGAGACCAGAGTGATAATGGTAACAGAAAAGTGATGGCACTCTACATATATTTTGTTTTCTGTTTGTTTGAGACGGAGTCTCGCTCTGTCCCCCAGGCTGGAGTGCAGTGGTGCAATCTCGGCTCACTGCAAGCTCCGCCTCCTGGGTTCATGCCATTCTCCTGCCTCAGCCTCCCGAGTAGCT
>NW_012103921.1:560328-563284 GCF_000951045.1 Mandrillus leucophaeus
CCTGCCTCAGCCTCCCGAGTAGCTGGGATTACAGGCGCATGCCACCATGCCTGGCTAATTTTTGTATTTTTAGTAGAGACAGGGTTTCACCGTGTTGGTCAGGCTGGTCTCAAACTCCTGACCTTGTGATCCACCCACCTTGGCCTCCCAAAGTGCTGGGATTACAGGCGTGAGCCACCGCGCCTGACTGATGCCTTTGTTTTAACCTTTTTTTTACATACTTACAAACCAATCAGCATGCACTCCCCTATTCTGAGCCCATAAAAGCCCTGGACTCAGCCTCACTGGGAGAGAAACCACTCCACTCCAAGTGGTTGACCACTCTCTCGTCCCATCTCCACTGAGAGCTATTTCGTCACTCAATAATATTATTCTCCTCCCTCCTGATCCTTCACTTATCAGTGTATCGTCATTCTTCTTGGATGTGGGACAAGAGCTCAAAAACCACCAAACACAGGTACAAGCTATAACACAGTTGGGCTGGGGTTAGTACTGTGCACAAGCCCAAGCACAAGCCAGGTATGGCCCAGTAGGCCAAATGGGTGGACGCCTCCTGTGGCAGGCCTGGGGCCAAGCAAGGCCCAGGCAGGGGCATCACCAGCCAGAGGTCTCTGACTGGCAAAAGTGGCTGAGAAAAATCGTGTGTCAGAAGGAGCAGCCACTGAAGGAGGTGGAGAATCAAGAGGGACATTTCAAGATGGCAGGAGTGGTCATCCGTGCTGGTGACTGCAGAGAGCTGAGGCCAGAGAGAAGACCACTGAATTTGGTAACATGGAAGTCATGGTAACCTTGATAAACGAGCTGTAGAGGAGTGACAAGGTCATAGGCCAAACTAGAGTTGGTTGATGAGTACATAGCAGATGAGGAAGCCAAAAGGGTGTAGACCTGTGCCATCTACTAGGGTAACCACTTGCCATATGTGGCTATTGAGCACTTGAAATGTGGCTCCTGTGAACTGAGATGAGCTGTAAGTGTAAAATACACACCAGAGTTCCAAAATTTAGTGTGGAAAAAAGAATGTAGAATATCCATTAGTCTTTGTATAACACTGAAAAATATTGATTACATGTGGAAATATAAATATTCTGAATATACTAAAGATTTTTTTTTTTTTTTGAGACAAGGTCTCACTCTGTCACTCAGATTGGAGTGCAGTGGTGTGATCTTAGCTCACTGCAACCTCTGCCTCCCGGGCTCAAGTGATCTTCCCACCTCAGCCTCCTGAGTAACTGGGACTATACGTGCACGCCACCACAACCAGGTAACTTTTGTATTTCTTGTAGAGAGACAGGGTTTTGCCATGTTGCCTCGAACATTTCACTATGCTGGTCCGAACTCCTGGGCTCGAGCAATCCACCTGTGTTGGCCTCCCACGGTGCTAGGATTACAGGCACGAGCCACCAAGTTAAAGATATTATTATTTTTTTTAATTTTTATTTTTCGAGACAGAGTCTCGCTCTGTCACCCAGGGTGGAGTGCAGTGGCACAATCTCAGCTCACTGCAAACTCTGCCACCCAGGTTCAAGTGATTGTTCTGCCTCAGCCTCCTGGGTAGCTGGGACTGCAGGCATGTGCCACCATGACCGGTTAATTTAAATATATTATTAAATGAATTTTACTTGTTTCTTTGGACTTTTTAAAAAGTAGTTGGGGCCGGGCGCAGTGGCTCAAGCCTGTAATCCCAGCACTTTGGGAGGCCGAGACGGGCGGATCACAAGGTCAGGAGATCAAGACCATCCTGGCTAACACCTGTCTCTTATACACATCTAGATGTGTATAAGAGACAGTTAGTAGAGATGGGGTTTCACTGTGTTAGCCAGGATGGTCTCAATCTCCTGACCTCGTGATCCACCTGCCCTGGCCTCCCAAAGTGCTGGGATTACAGGCGTGAGCCACCGTGCCTGGCACATCTAGCTAATTTTTTTTTTTTGTATTTTTAGTGGAGGCGGGTTTTTGCCATGTTCGCGAGGCTGGTCTTGAACTCCTGACCTCAAGTGATCTGTAGATCACTCTACAAAAATACAAAAATTAGCCAGGCGTGGTGGCATGCCTCGGCCTCCAAAAGTGCTGGGATTACAGGCATAAGCCACCGTGTCCGGCCTCTACATATATTGTGAAGGCACAGCTGACTGGTTTTGCAGGGCTGGATGGGGATGTAAGGGAAAGACAGAAGTCGACCTGCAAGATTTCTGGTAGGATGAAGTTGACACCTACCAAGATGGAAAGATTACTGTCTTTTGGAAGGAAGGATATGTGAAGAGAGGGGAGGTTGGGGTGGAATAGGAATACCTTTTGGCCTTGTAACATGTGAGATATCTATTGCACATTGGAGATGCCAACAAGCAACAGGATATATAAATCTAGCGTTTTAGAAGTTAGGTCAGGTCTGGAGATGTGAATTTGGAAGTCATCCACACATAGCAGGAGGAGATAAGATTGTAAAAAGTAGAGTTTCCTCTTCAAGGAGACTTTCCTCCCCATCTAATTGGGAATAAATAGTAACTTCTCAGCCAGGCACGGTGGCTCACACCTGTAATCCCAGCACTTTGGGAGGCTGAGGTGGGCGGATCATCTGAGGTCAGGAGTGTGAGACCAGCCTGACCAACATGGAGAAACTCCGTCTCTACTAAAAAAATACAAAATTGGCCGGGCGTGGTGGCGCATGCCTGTAATCCCAGCTACTAGGGAGGCTGAGGCAGGAGAATCGCTTGAACCCGGGAGGCGGAAGTTGCGGTGAGCAGAGATCTCGCCATTGCACTCAAGCCTGGGCAACAAGAGCAAAACTCTGTCTCAAAAAAAAAAAAAAGCCAGTAACTTCTCTGAGAAGCAAAATTTATTCAAAGACCTGTGCTAACATTCTTAAATATCTGCTAGCCGTGATAAAGAAATCAATGTACGTTTTAGGTTCTTAGCTCCCACAATTTAGCCTAAATATTTGCCGTGGCATGCTTATACT
>NW_012103921.1:565828-567242 GCF_000951045.1 Mandrillus leucophaeus
ACCCAGGCTGGAGTGTGATGGCACTATCTCGGCTCACTGCAACCTTCATCTCCTGGGTTCAAGCGATTCTCCTGCCTCAGCCTCCCAAGCCACTGGGATGACAGGTGCCTGCCACCACGCCCGGCTAATTTTTGTAATTTTAGTAGAGACGGGGTTTCCTCATGTTTGCCAGTCTGGTCTCGAACTTCTGACCTCAGGTGATCTTCCCATCTCAGCCTCCCAAAGTGCTGGATTACAGGCGTGAGCCACCACGCCTGGCCGAAATAATCTTCTTTCTAAATCTGCTCCTTCTTTGGTGTTGCTATCTCATTTGGTAGAAATTCTACTTAATTATCCTATTTAGAAAACTGCCATATAGTAGTGTCTTCACGGTGAATGATAGTCACAATTTCATTATGTACTAAGTGAAGCAAGGGATTACACAGGGAGCTGTAGGTACCGAGGAAAGGGGTGTGACCAGACTTGAAGGTCAAATATCAGAAAGGTGAAGAGATACCAGACAAGTCAACATCATCAAGCTACAGCAAGTCCTCATTCTGTCCGAGGTGTTTGAACCAGAGTGACTCTATCTTGAATGGGGGTTGGATAAAATAAGGCTGAGACCTACTGGGCTGCATTTCCAGGAGGTTAAGGCATTCTTTTTTTTTTTTTTTTTTCAGACTGAGTCTCCCACCGTTGCCTGGGATGCAGTGCAATGCCGCAATCTCGGCTCACTGTAACCTCCGCCTCCTGGGTTCAAGCGATTGTCCTGCATCAGCCTCCTGAGTAACTGGGATTACAGGTGCCACCACGCCTGGCTAATTTTTATATTTTTAGTAGAGCCAGGGTTTCACTATGTTGGCCAGGCTAGTCTCAAACTCCTGACCTCAGGTGATCTGCCCACCTTGGCCATCCAAAGTTCTGGGATTACAGGCGTGAGCCACCATGCCTGGCCTAAGGCATTCTTAGACACAGGATGAGATAGGAGGTCTGCACAAGATACAGGTCATAAAGACGTTGCTGATAAAACAGAATGCAGTAAAAGTAAGGGAGGAGACCACCCCTCATATTGTCTTATGCCCAATTTCTGCCTCCAAAGAAAGAAGTAAAAACTAAAAGGCAGAAATGAAATCCACAGGCAGACAGCCCGGCACCGCACCCTGGGCCTAGTAGTTAAAGATCGACCTCTGTCCTAATTGGTTCTGTTATCTATGGATTACAGACATTGTACAGAAATGCACTGTGAAAATCCCTATCTTGGCCAGGCGCAGTGGCTCAAGCCTGTAATCCCAGCACTTTGGGAGGCCGAGACGGGCGGATCACGAGGTCAGGAGCTCGAGACCATCCTGGCGAACACAGTGAAACCCCGTCTCTACTAAAAAAATACAAAAAACTAGCCGGGCGAGGTGGCGGGCACCTGTAGTCTCAGCTACTC
>NW_012103921.1:572025-573449 GCF_000951045.1 Mandrillus leucophaeus
AGATGGGGTTTCACCATGTTAGCCAGGATGGTCTTGATCTCTTGATCTCATGATCCACCTGCCTCAGCCTCCCAAAGTGCTGGGATTACAGGCATGAGCCACCACGCCCGGCCTCAAGTGCTATTTCTTCTTCTTCTTTTTTTTTTTTTTTTTGAGGAGGAATCTCACACTGTTGCCCAGGCTGGAGTGCAGTGGTGCCATCTCGGCTCACTGCAAGCTCCGCCTCCCGGGTTCACGCCATTTTCCTGCCTCAGCCTCCCGAGTAGCTGGGACTACAGGCGCCCGCCACCACACCCAGGTAATTTTTTCTATTTTTTAGTAGAGATGGGGTTTCACCGTATTAGCCAGGATGGTCTCGATCTCCTGACCTTGTGATCTGCTCACCTCAGCCTCCCAAAGTGCTGGGATTACAGGCGTGAGCCACCACGCCCGGCCTCAAATGCTATTTCTTTAGGGCACTGGGGAACAAGCATTCTAACAAGATCACCCAGGGAGTAAACAAAGTTAAGGGAGAGGTCCAAAGGACTGAACCCTAGGCCATTCAAGTTTCCAGGTTAGAGGAGAAAGAACCTGCGAAAGACGCTGAAAGGGATGGCCAGTAGTAATGAGAAAATCAGCAGAGTGTGGCGCCCTGTGATCTAAGAAAAGAAAGTGTCTCTAAGAGAAAAGAGTGAATAACTGGGTCAATTGCTGCTAACAGGTCTAGTAAAATAAATAGAGTATGAGTTTACCATCGCATTTAACAAGGTGGAGGCCATTGGTGATCTTCATATGAGCAGTTTTGGGGGTGATAGAGGCAAGAACCTGATTTGGGAGGTTTAAGGAGGAATAGGAGGAGAACTGGAGAAGAGTACAGAAAATGCTTTCCAGGATTTTGCTATAAAGGGAAAAAGAGAAATTGGACAATAGCTGGAAGGGGATGTGGGAGTCAAGAGAGGGTTTGTTAAACTTAAGAGAAAGTATAGCAAATTAGCACATTTGGGCTTTGTTTGTTTGTTTTTGAAACAGGGTCTCCCTCTGTTGCCCAGACTGAAGTGCAGTGGCACAATCTCTGCTCACTACAGCCTCGACCTCCTGGGCTCAAGCAATCCCTCCACTTTAGCCTTCTGAGTAGCTGGGACTACAGGTGCATACCACCACATCTGACTAATTTTTGTATTTTTGTAGGGACAGGGTTTCACCATGTTGCCCAAGCTGGTCTCAAACTCCTGAGCTCAAGTGATCTGCCTGCCTCAGCCTCTCAGAATTCTGGCATTATTTTACAGGTCTGAGTGACCGTGCCTGGCCAAATTATAGCATAAGTGAATGCTGATGAGAATGATCCAGTAGAGACCGAAAAACTCATGATGCAGAAGCAACATATCCCCTCGAGACTCAGACTCACACCTGCTTTCCTGACATGGATGTCCCTGACTCACCGGAAA
>NW_012103921.1:575559-576874 GCF_000951045.1 Mandrillus leucophaeus
GGAGGCTGAGGCAGGAGAATGGTGTAAACCCGGGAGGCGGAGCTTGCAGTGAGCTGAGATCCAGCCACAGCACTCCAGCCTGGGCGACAGAGCGAGACTCCGTCTCAACAACAACAAAAAAAGAAAATCCCTATCTTATTTCGTTCCGATCTAATTACCAGTGCAAACAGCCCCCAGTCACATACCCCCTGCTTGCTCAATCAATCACGACCCTCTCACACGCATCCCCTTAGAGTTGTGAGCCCTAAAAGGGACAGGAATTGCTCACTCGGGGAGCTCGGCTCTCGAGACAGGAGTCTTGCCGGTGCCCCTGGCTGAATAAACCCCTTTGTTCTTTAACTCGGTGTCTGAGGAGTTTTGTCTGCATCTTGTCCTGCTACAAAAGAAGTTGGTCAAAACCCACCAAACCAAGATGGCCACGAGAGTGACCTCTGGTCATCCTCACTGCTTATCATATGCTAATTATTATACATTAGCATGCTAAAAGACATGCCCACCAGTGCATGACAGTTTACAAATGCCATGGCAGCATCAGGAAGTTACCCTATATGGTCTAAAAAGGGGAGGAGGCCAGGCGCAGTGGCTCACACCTGTAATTCCAGCACTTTGAGAGGCCGAGGTGGGCAGATCACCCGAGGTCGGGAGTTTGAGACCAGCCTGGCCAACATAGTGAAACCCTGTCTCTACTAAAAATACAAAAATTAGCCGGGCGTGGTGGTGGGCACCTGTAATCCAGCTACTCAGGAGGCTGAGGCAGGACAATTGCTTGAGACCAGCCTGGCCAACACAGTGAAACCCCGTCTCTACTAAAAAATAGAAAAAAAATTAGCCGGGCGTCGTGGCAAAACCCTGTAATCCTAGCTACTTGTGAGGTTGAGGCAGGAGAATTGCTTGAACCTGGGAGGCGGAGGTTGCAGTGAGCCCAGACCACACCATTGCACTCCAGCCTGGGCAACAAGAGCAAAACTCCGTCTCACACACACACACACAAAAAAAGACTCTTCTCTGCCTCACTACACAAAATGCGAACCTCCATTATAGCACTCAATAGCTTTACATCTTCAGTGGGTACCTTGAATAAAGGCAAGGTCTTCCTTTCAAGCCATAACTCTCACCTGTCCCTGTCTCAGAAATTGTGGCCCTCTCACGCCAAGCTTTTCTCTTCCGTGCCTTTGCACCTTGTGGTTTTTCTGAAATGGTGTCTTTCGTCTGTCCTGGCTAAATCCAACTCATTAAAGGTGGGCTTCGGGATTACTTCTGGGAAGCCCTTTTTTTTTTTTTTTTTTTTTTGAGACGGAGTCTCACTCTGTCGCCC
>NW_012103921.1:577794-579007 GCF_000951045.1 Mandrillus leucophaeus
AGACGGAGTTTTACTCTCGTTGCCCAGGTTGGAGTGCAATGGCGTGATCTCGGCTAACTGCAACCTCCGTCTCCCGGGTTCAAGCGATTCTCCTGCCTCAGCCTCCCGAGTAGCTGGGATTACAAGCCTAAGCGACACGCCCGGCTAATTTTGTCTTTTTAGTAGAGACGGGGTTTCTCCATGTTGGTCATGCTGGTCTCGAACTCCTAACCTCAGGTGATCCGCCCACCTCGGCCTCCAAAGTGGTGGGATTACAAGCGTGAGCCCCTGTGCCCTGCCCAATGAATGTTTATCTGAAGAATTCAGCCTAACGTTTTCCAGCGGGCAAGCAGTTGAGTCAGAAATTAGCGTTTAGATTCTGGCAGGGCTCTGATTCAAATGCAAAATTCTTAAATGGCCTCACTTTAGTAGAGTTCTTTAGTTTGCAAAACAATTCTCATACTGCTACTCTTTATGTCCTGGGGCAGGCAGGAGTCGCAGAAAGGAAATGTTTTAAACCAGGAGCTAGAGAGGAACGAGAAAATCCCGGCATACAGATAACACTTTTGAGAAAGGAGCCAACAGCAAGCATGACCTTGCTCACCAGAGAAACTCCACCCTGGCACCTCGGATCCCCGCCCGCACAGTCTGCGGCGCACCGAGTCCTCCCACCTCGAAGACTACCAATCCCAGCATGCCTCACAGTGAGTGACAGAACGCAGGGCATGCCGGGACACGTAGTCCCACCCTAGCACAGGAAAAGGTTAGAACGTCCTATGACGTCAGGAGGGTTCGGGAAAGGGGTTCGGAACCGGTCCAGGCTCAAGTTAAATCTCCCTCTAAAGAGCCGACCCTGGTTTCTTTGGCGACTCGGTTTTGACTCTAAACAGGTCCCGCTCCACAGTCTGGGCGGGCCTATGGTGTGTGCTGAGTAGCCTGTAGCGTGAAAACTTCATGGTTAAAAGGGAAGTACTGGAGCCAAGAAATAGTTTTCGAGACACTGGTTTGTTAGAGTAGTGGTACGTAGGGTGCCGCCCTAAACGGGGACTGAGACGCTGCTTTTTCAGCAGCGCCAGTGAGGACGTGGCAAGACTGCCTCCGGCGTACGCTTCCTCTTCCTCAGCCCGTCGGGTTAGGGGCGCGGGAGGCGCAGAGGCTGCTGGGAACGCGCATGCGCCTAGCGCGGTGGGGAGTCCACCTTTAACGTCCGCGGGCGCGGGGTGTGTCGGGTGTC
>NW_012103921.1:584247-595753 GCF_000951045.1 Mandrillus leucophaeus
CTCGCGGGCCCCTTGCGCCGGACCTTGGAAAGCCGGGGCGGGGTTGGGGGAAGGAAGACGGCCAGCCCTTTGCGTGCATTTGGGAGGCGCGGAGCCGAGCGAGGTGGAGTTTCTCCTTTTGCGCCGTCTGCGCGACCTGAGAAACGCAGCCTTCCCAGGCTGTGCGCGGAGGTGATGCTGGCCAAAGCACTTTAGGAAGGTTTGGGTTCCCATCCAGAAGATGGCGGTGGAGATGAAGGCAGGAGCCGAGAGCTTAGCAAGCGTTGATGACTGGGGTGTCTTGGCCACATCACGGCTCTTTCGTTTATGAAAAGGAACTTTGAAAGTGAGCTTCATCACAGTGTATCTTGTTGGTGTTGACACCGAAGGCCTGATCATCTTAGTATTATTTTGGAGAGGGCAGCTTTAGAAAAAACTGTGGTCAGCCTACGTCATCGATACCCTGCACCCCCGTTGACCTTCCCTCACTCGTTAATCTAGTTTTTTTTTTTTTTTTTTTTTTTTTAGTATTTCTTTGGTCGTTCTGGTTCGACACCACTTTACCGAGTACCAAGTTTGAGCTGTGATAGTGCTGTCCTTCACGTCTGCCCCGCCCTTGAACCTTCCCTTTCCTTAACCCCCTCTTGTAGATTGAATCCTTAGGCTTTGCTCCCGTTTGTTCCTTTTTTTCCACCTTGTAACGCGGGAACTGTAGTTTTCGTTTCAGAATGTTGTTGAAATTGACTTGGCCAAGCCGGGCATGCTCAGTAGCCGTCTTTCGGCAGGCATTTAGGAAATGCTTTCTGCAGTTTTTACATTCCGCTGGGGGATCCTGAAGGAATGGAAGTATGGTCTCTGGCTTTGGAGCTTAAAGTCTAGTCTGAGACGTGAAATAAGTTAGGGAGTTTCTGTAAAGCAAACAAGTTAAGTCCAAGCTCTGGGCGTCTGTCTCACAAGGAGGGTAAATCTGACTTTAACAGTAAGTTCTGGAATGACTGAAGTCTGTGTATAATAGAAATAATCAAGCTTCAGTCAGTTTCCAGACTAACCAAATAATGTAAACTCTTAATAGTTCTGGTTGTTTGTGAGCCAGGGTCTCACTCTGTCACCCAGGCTGAAGTACAGTGGCACAAGCTCGGCTCACTGCAACCTCCACTTCCCTGGCCCAAGCGATCCTCCCACCTCAGCCTCCCGAGTAGCTGGGATGAGAGGCACGAGCCACCACACCCGACTCAATTTTGTATTTTTAGTAGAGACGGGTTTTCGCCATGTTGGCCAGGCTGGTCTCGAGCTCTGGGCCCAAGCGATCTGCCCACCTCCTCTGGGATTACAGGCGTGAGCCACCATGCTGGGCCAATAGTTCCGATATATATATGTGTGTGTGTGTGTGTATATATATATGTATTTATTTATTTATTTATTGAGATGGTGTTTCGCTCTTGTTGCTCAGGCTGGAGTGCAGTGGCGCGATCTCAGCTCACTGCAACCTCCGCCTCTCTGGTTCAAGCGATTCTCCTGCCTCAGCCTCCTGAATAGCTGGGATTACAGGCATGCACCATCATGTCTGGCTAATTTTTTTTTTTTTTTTTTTTGGTATTTTTAGTAGAGACAAGGTTTCTCCATGTTGGTCAGGCTGGTCTCGAACTTCTGACCTCAGGTAATTTGCCTGCCTTGGCCTCCGAAAGTGCTGGGATTACAGGTGTGAGCCACTGCCCACCTGGCTGATACTTTTTCTTTTTTTTTTTTTTTTCCGAGACAGCATCGTGAGACGCTGGAAAAATTTTTAAAAAGAATACATTAAAAAAATATTTTGTGTGTTTTTAGTAGAGACGGGGTTTCGTCGTGTTAGCCAGGGTGGTCTCGATCTCCTGACCTCGGAATCCGCCCGCCTCGGCCTCCCAAAGTGCTGGGATTACAGGCGTGAGCCACACAGTTTTTAAAAGAAAAAAAGAATAGACCCGGTGTGGTGGCTCATGCCTGTAAGCCCAGCACTTTGGGAGGCTGAGACCAGCCTGCCCAGCATGGTGAAACCCCGTCTCTACTAAAAATACAAAAATTAGCCGGGCATGGTGGCGGGCGCCTGTAATCCCAGCTACTGGGGTGGCTGAGGCAGGAGAATGGCTTGAACCGAGGAGGTGGAGGTTGCAGTGAGCCAAGATGGTGCCACTGCACTCCAGCCTGGGCAACAGGGCCAGACTTTGTCTCAAAAAAAAAAAAAATTATCTTATCTTGGCCTCTGTATTCTCTGCATGTTCTGTCTCTAAATTTCCCTATTCTGGACATTTTATATAAATGGAATCCTAAAATACGTGGACTTTTGTGACTGATTTCCTTTACTTATCATGTATTTAAGGGTCATCCATGTTGTAGCATGTTTCAGCACTTCATTAAAAAAATACCTGGGAAATACATATAACAGTGTTTACCATCTTAAAGTGCACAATTCGGTGGGTTTCAATACCTTGATAGTGTTGTACAACCATCACCACTGTCTGGTTCCAGAACTTTTCATTATCCTAAAAGGAAACAGCATCTGTTAGTCACGTCCCACTTTTCCCCCTCCCCCAGCCCCTGGCAACTGCTAATCTACTTTCTGTCTCTGGATTTCTCTATTGATATTTCCATGGAATATTACAGCAGTGGAGTTATACAGTACATGGCCATTTGTGTCTGCTTTCACTTAGCATAATGTTTCCAAGGGTTATCCCTCCTGCACATGTGTCAGTACTTTATTCCTTACGGCTGAGTAGTATTCCATTTTATGGATAATGCCACATTTTATATATGTATTCATCAGTTGAGGGACATTTTGATAACTTCCAACTTTTGGTTATTTTGAGTAGGACTTCTCTGAATATTTGCATGCAAGTTTTGGTTTGAACGTCCGATTTCAGTTCTTTACCTGGGAGTGGAATTACTGGGTCATACACAGTCAATTCTGTGTTTAACTTACTGAACCGTGAAACTTTTCCACAGTGGTTGTACCGATTTACGTTCCCACCAGTGATGTATGAGGGTTCAACTGCCTCATCATCCTCAGAAACACGTACTATTTTCTGTTTTTCTGATTAGGCCCTCCTAGTTGGGTGTGAAGTGATACATCTTTGTGGTTTTGATTTACATTTTCCTAGTGGCTAATGAGTTCAGCGTCTTTTCATGTGCTTGTTGCCTCTTTTCTTTTTATTGATCAATAATATGCCATTGGCCGGGCGCGGTGGCTTACACCTGTAATCCCAGCACTTTGGGAAGCTGAGGCGGGCAGGTTACGAGGTCAGGAGATCGAGACCATCCTGGCTAACACAGTGAAACCCCGTCTCCACTAAAGAATACAAAAAATTAGCTGGGTGTGGTGGCGAGTGCCTGTAGTCCCAGCTACTCGGGAGGCTGGGGCAGGAGAATGGTGTGAACCCAGGAGGCGGAGCTTGCAGTGAGCCGGATTGCGCCACTGCACTCCAGCCTGGGCGACAGAGCGGCGGGACTCTGTCTCAAAAAAAAAAAAAGTAATAATAATATGCCGTCATATCTCTGTATCTACCGCCTTTTTTATTTGCATTCATCTGCTAATAGACATTTGAGTTGTTTCTACTTTTTGGTTATTATGAATAATGTTGCTATGAACGTTCGTGTAGTAGTTTTTATGTGGGCATTTGTTTTTATTTCTCTTGGTTATAGAACTGGAAGTGGGATTGTTGGGTTGTGTGGTAACTTTTAACTTTATTATTATTATTATTATTTTTTGAGACAGAGTCTCTCTCTGTTGCCCAGGCTGGAGTGTAGTGGTGCCATCTCGGCTCACTGCAACCTCCGCCTCCTAGGTTTAAGCGATTCTCGTGCCTCAGCCTCCCAGTCGCTAGGCTTACAGGTGCCCACCACCACACCCGGCTAATTTTTTGTATTTTTTAGTAGAAACTGGGTTTCGCCAAGTTGGCCAGGCTGGTCTTGAACTCCTGATCTCGGGTGATCCACCCACCTCAGCCTCCTAGAGTGCTGGGATTACAGGCTTGAGCCACCTCACCCAGCACTTTTAACTTTTATTTATTTATTTTTTAAAATGAGGTCTCACTTTGTAACCCAGATTGGATTGCAGTGCAATTATGGCTCACTGCAGCCTTGAACTCCTGGGCTCAAGGAATCCTCCCGCCTCAGTCTCCTGCCACTACAGGCACATGCTGCAACATGTGGCTAATTAAAAAAATTTTTTTTGCCAGGTGCGGTAGCCTGTAATCCCAGCACGTTGGGAGGCCGATGCAGGCGGATCACGAGATCAGGAGATGGAGACCATCCTGGCCAACATGGTGAAACCCTGTCTCTACTAAAAATACAAAAAATTAACCAGGCATGGTGGCGGATGCCTTTAGTCCCAGCTACTCAGGAGGCTGAGGCAGGAGAATGGCGTGAACCTGGGAGGCGGAGCTTGCAGTGAGCCGAGATTGCATCACTGCACCACTCCAGCCTGGGTGACAGAGTGAGACTCCGTCTCAAAAAAAAAAAAAAAATTTTTTTTTGTGTGGAAATGGAGTCCCACTTTAGTGCCCAGGCTGATCTTGAACTCCTTGCTTCAAGTGATCCTCCTGCCTTGGCCCCCTAAAATGCTGTACTTGCATGAGTTCATGGCCTTTTTTTGGCTTTTTTTTGGCTTTTTTTTTTTTTTTTTTAAATATGAGTGTCTTGCTGTATTGTGTAGGCTGTCCTTGAACTCCTGGGCTCAGTCGATCCTCCTGCCTCAGCTTCTCTGGTAGCTGGGACTGCAGGCACGAACTACCATGCCTGTGTTTAATATTTTGAGGAATTATCAGGTTGCTTTCCAGAGTGGCTACTATTTTCCATATTCACAAGCAGTGTATGAGGATTCCAATTGCTGCATGTCCCTGTACTTGTTACTGCCTTTTTTCTTTTAGCCATCCTAGTGGGTGTGAAGTGGTGTCTTTTATGTTTTCATTTGTGTTTCATTGATGACTAATCATATTAAACATCTTTTTGTGTACTTATTGGCCATGCATACATCTTTTTTGGAGAAATGTCTGTTGAAATCCTTTGCATGCTTTTAAATTGAGTTGCCTTTTTATTATTGAGTTGTGATCTTGTTTTGGTCTTGTTTTTGTTTTGGTTTTTTTTTGAGACGGAGTCTTGCTCTGTCACCCAGGCTGGAGTGCAGTGGTGCCATCTCAGCTCACTGCAACCACCGCCTCCCAGGTTCAAGTGATTCTCCTGCCTCAGCCTCCCGAATAGCTGGGACTACAGGCTCACACCACCACGCCTAGCTAATTTTTTTTTGGTATATTTAGTGGAGACAGGGTTTCACCATGCTAGCCAGGCTGGTCTCTAACTCCTGACCTTATGATACGCCCACCTCAGCCTCCCAAAGTGCTAGAATTACAGGCGTGAGCCACTGCATGCGGCTGAGTTGTGTTCTTTATATATACTGCATATAAGTCCCTTGTTAGATACATGATTTGGAAATATTTTTTCTAATTTTTGTGGCTTTGAATTTTATTGGTGGTATCATTTTCAGTACAAAAGCTTTTAATGTTGATGTAGTCCAATTTCTTTTTCTTCTCCATCTTTTTATTCTTATTAACGAAGCAGGGTCTTTGTTGCCCAGCCGTGAGAGCAGTGGTGTGATCATAGCTCACTGTACCCTTAAACTCCTGGGCTCAAGTGATCTTTTTGCCTCAACATCCCCAGTAGGTACAACTGCAGGTTGTACCACCACACCCAGCTAATTTTTTTGGTATTTTTTGTAGTGTTGGGGTCTTGCTATGTTACCCAGGCTGACCTTGAACCTTTAGCCTCAAGCAGTCCTGCTTCAGCTTCCCAGAGTACTGGGATTACAGGTGTGAACTACCTGGCCCCAACATTGTACTATTTCTTGGATACTTTTGGTCTTGTAAGAAGCCACACCTCACCCAAGGTTTGAGCAGTTTTAATTAATGAATTAGTTAATTTTATGAGACAAAGTCTGGCTCTGTTGCCCAGACTGGAGTACAGTGGTGCAGTCTTAGCCCAGTGCAACCTCTGCCTTGCAGGGGTTTCAGCCATCCTCCTACCTCAGCCTCCCAAGTAGCTGTGACTAGAAGCATGCTTCACCACACTCGGCTAATTTTTGGTGTTTTTTTTTTTTTTTTCAGATGGAGTCTCACTCTGTTGTCCAGGCTGAGTGTAGTGGTGCAATCTTGGCTCACTGCAACCTCCGCCTCCCGGGTTCAAGCAGTTTTCCTGCCTTAGCTTCCTGAGTAGCTGGGATTGCAGGCACCCACCACCATGCCTGGCTAATTTTTGTATTTTTAGTAGAGATGGGGTTCTGCCCTGTTGGTCAGGCTGGTCTCGAACTCCTGACCTCAGGGATCCCCCTGCCTTGGCTTCCCAAAGTGTTGGGATTACAGGCGTGAGCCCCTGTGCCTGGCCCTGTCAGCTTTTATTTAGATATCCAAAAAGCTCTCTTTCTACTCAGTTTCTTCGTTTTTGAGACAAGACACTATTCACTTTCTCCTTTTTTATGGAGACAGTCTTACCACGTTGTCCAGGCTGGTCTCAAATTCTTGGGCTCTAGCAGTCCTCCGTCCTCAGCCTTCTAAATTGCTGGGATTCCAGGCATGAGCCTTTCTCCTTTTGTTTATTTTTTCTCTTTGCAAGAAGAGATTAAATAAATAAATAGTATCACCAATATGTATATTTCATACTTTATGCAACGATTTGTTATGAGATACCAAAGCTGAAGAATGAGGTGTTTGACCACATTCAAAGACCACATGTGTCAGGACTGTTTACATTTCTGAAAGTACTTAGGACAATCACAGGATGAAAGCAGTGTGTACTAAATCCTCTGTCCACAGAATTCTGCAAATATTGTATGTTTTGAGGGCAGACTTGTTTGCTCACAGTGAGGTCAGTGGTCAAGTAAGTTCCTGAAAGTAAAATTGTTTGGTATGGGATGTATGTTTTTCATTTTGATCCATATTGCTAAATTGCCCCTCAGAATGAGGATTTCTCTTTACGTTTCCCTGTCAATGTGTGAGTATCTTACATATATATCATGCCCTCACCCACATAATATGTTAGTCACACCTTTCCATCTAGTGCAAAGGGTGTCATATGTTTAATACGTATTTCTTTTGTTACAGTTTCTTTCTGTTACAGTTTTTTGATGTGAGATTTGTTTTGTTTTGTTTTTGAGAGGGGGGTCTTACTATGTTGCTTAGGCTGGTCTCAAACTCCTGGGCTGAAGCTATCTTCCTTCCTCAGCTTCCTGAGTAGCTGGGATTACAAGTGCATGTCACCATGCCCAGCCTTGATACGAATTTTCAGAGACAGAATTTACTTATATTTCCAGCCATGTATAGGAGTACAATGTCTTGTTCTCATTAGGGAAACATCATATGACTATTACCAAATTAAAACATTACAGAAATGTGTGAAGCACTCTAGAAAGCCAGTGTCATGCCACCTTACATCAGTGGCTTTGTAGCTCTAGTCCAAAACCCTAATGAGGGTCATGTGCGGTGGCTCACGCCTGTAATCCCAACACTTTGTTAGGCCGAGGTGGGAGGATTATTTGAGGTCAGGAGTTTGAGACCTGTCTGGTCAACATGGCAAAAACCCATTTCTACTAAATTAGCCAGGCATGGTGGCGGTATACACCTGTAATTCCAGCTACTCAGGAGGCTGAGGCACGAGAATCACTTGAACCCAGGAGGTGTAGGTTGCAGTGAGCCAAGATTGAGCCACTGCACTCCAACCTGGGTGACAGAGTGAGACTCTGTCTCAATAAAAACCAACCAACCAAACAAAATAACCCTAATGAAGACCCATAGTCCCAGCTATGCTGGAGGCTGAGGTGGGAGGGTGGCTTGAGCCTGGGAGGTGGAGGTTGCAGTGAGCCAAGATTGAGCCACTGCACTCCAACCTGGGTGACAGAGTGAGACTCTGTCTCAATAAAAACCAACCAACCAAACAAAATAACCCTAATGAAGACCCATAGTCCCAGCTATGCTGGAGGCTGAGGTGGGAGGGTGGCTTGAGCCTGGGAGGTGGAGGTTGCAGTGAGCCAAGATCATGCCGCTGCACTCCAGCTTGGGTGACAGAACAAGACCCTGTCTCAAAAAAAAGGAAAAAGAAAAAAGAGGAGTCACAATGCATACTTTGTTGCAACTTGTTTCTATTATTCATGCATGTAAATCTGCCTTATTTATTTATTTATTTTTGAGAGAGTCTTGCTTTGTTGCCCAGGCTGGACTGCAATGCGTGATTTTGGCTCACTGCAACTTCAGCCTCCTGGATTCAAGTGATTCTTGGAGCCTCAGCCTCCAGAGTAGCTGGGACTACAGGCATGGGCCACCATGCTTGGCTAATTTTTATAGTTTAGTAGAGATAGGGTTTCACCCTGTTGGCCAGGCTGGTCTCTAACTCCTGACTTCAGGTGATCCGTTCGCCTCAGCCTCCCAAAGTGGTGGGATTACAGGCATGAGCCGCCGCACCCGGATATTCTTTTTTCGTTTGTTTGTTTGTTTTGAGACAGAATCTTGCTCAGTCGCCAGGCTGGAGTGCAATGGCGCGGTCTTGTCTCACTGCAACCTCCGCCTCCTGGATTCAAGCGATTCTCCTGCCTCAACCTCCCGAGTAGCTGGGACTACAGGAGCGCACCACCACACCCGGCTAATATTTGTATTTTTAGTAGAGATGTGGTTTCACCGCGTTGGCCAGGATGGTCTTGATCTCCTGACCTCGCACTCCGCCTGCCTCAGCCTCCCAAGGTGCTGGGATTACAGGCATGAGCCACCGCACCCGGTCCTATTCTTTTTTAAAAAAATATTTTTATGTGTGTTTATGGTATATAGCATAGGATACTGTGTTTATGGTATATAACATAGGATACATTAACAGATAGTAAAATGGTAACTGTAGTGAAGCAGATTGACATCTATTATCTCACAGTTACAAATTTTGTGTGTGACAAGAGAAGCTAAAATCTCATTTAGCAGGAGCCCCAAATGCATATCTGCCTCACTATTATTATTATTATTATTGTTGTTGTTGTTGTTGTTGTTATTTTAGATGGAGTTTTGCTCTTGTTGCCCAGGCTGGAGTACAACGGGGCAATCTTGGCTCACTGCAACCTCCACCTCCCGGGTTCAAGCGATCCTCCTGCCTCAGCCTCCCAAGTAGCTGGGATTACAGGCGCCCGCCGCCACACCCGCCTAAGTTTTGTATTTTTAGTAGAGCCACCACACCCAGCCAGTTACATAGTTTATTTAAAAATAGAGATGGGGTGTTGCTATGCTGCCCTGACTGGTCTTGACTTCCTGATTTCAAGCAGTCCTTCCACCTTGCCCTCCCAAAGTGCTGGGATTACAGGTGTGAGCCACTGTGCCTAACCTGCGTTTTAATTTATTTGACCAGTTTCCTGTTGATGGACTTTGGGGTTTCTGGGTTTTGATATTACAACCACTGTGCCTAACCTGCGTTATAATTTATTTGACCAATTTCCTGTTGATAGACTTTAGGGTTTCTGGGTTTTGATATTACAACCCGTGCTGCCCTAGCCAGCCCTCTGCATTGATCTTGAGTGTTGAGTGAGTGTTTTCACTTAGGTTGCTAAATGAGAAATTGCTGAGGTAAAGGGACTGTTCAGAATTTTGATAGATGCCAAAAGTTCATACCATTTATCCTGGTCCTCTAGAGTGAGTGTGCCTATTACCTTATTTAAAGCATTCCTGTTCCCAACTTCCATTTGATTAGCGAAAAATAGCATCTTCTTTTCATTTGCCATTTTTTGCTGGTGACATTGAGCATCTTTTTAATTTTATTTTTTAGTTTTATAGAGATAGGATCTCGTGTTGCCCAGAACAGTCTTGAACTCCTGGGCCCAAGCAATCCTCAGCTTTGGCTTCCCAAAGTGCTGGGATTACAGGCATGAACCACTGCGTCCCATCTCCTTTTTACATTTACTTGCCATTTGTATTTCTCCTGTGAATTGTGTGATCTGCATTGTTGGTCATTTTCTTACTGATTTTCAAGAGCTTATTGAATATTTCTGGTTTTTTTTTTTTTTTTTGAGACAGAGTCTCAGGGTGTCACCCAGGCTGGAGTGCACTGTTGTGATTTCAGCTCGCTGCAACCTGTGCCTCCTGGGTTCAAGCGATTCTCCTGCCTCAGCCTCCCAAGTAGCTGAGACTACAGGTGCCCACCACTATGCCTGACTAATTTTTGTATTTTTGTAGAGACGGGGTTTCACTATGTTGACCAGGCTGGTCTTGAACTCCTGTCCATGTGATCTGCCCGCCTCAGCCTCCCAAAATGCTGGATTATAGGCGTGAGCCACCGTGCCTGGCTGAATATTTCTTACTTTTTCCTTTTTTCTCCTTTTTTGAGACAGAGTCTCGCTCTGTTTCCCAGGCTGGAGTGCCATGGTGCGATTTCGGCTCACTGCAACCTCTGCCTCCCAGGTTCGAGCTATTCTTTACTTCAGCCTTCCAAGTAGCTGGGATTACAGGTGCGCGCCACCACTCCTGGCTAATGTTTGTATTTTCAGTAGAGACGGTTTCACCACGTTGGCCAGGCTGGTCTTGAATTCCTTACTTCAGATGATCCACCTGCCTTGGCCTACCAAAGTGCTGGGATTATAGGCGTGAGCCACCACGCCCAGCCTAGTTTATTGACTATTTCTGTCGAAGATATTTTCTGCGGTATTTTTGGACTTTGTGGGCTTTTTTTCCTTTTGGTACATTAGTTTTTGATTTTTTTATGTGGTAAAATTTGTGAATGCTTTTTTTTAATGGTTTCTGGATTTCCCAATTCTGAGGTTATAAAAATATTCACTCATGTTTTGTTTTAGTACTGATGGTTTACTTTTATGCAACCTTTATGTTTTTATAATTTAATTTGATTTATGGATTGGGGTAGGGATCCATCAATATTTTAATTTTACTTTTTACCAAATGGCTACTCAATTGTTTTAAACCGTTTATTGAACAATTCAGTCTTTTCCCTCACCAGTTAAAAAGCCACCTTTATTACATGGCAAATTCCCTGTTTACTTGGGTTTATTTCTCAGCCCTATTTTTTTTTTTTTGAGGCAGAGTTTTGCTCTTATTGCCCAGGCTGGAGCGCAATGGCGCAATCTCGGCTCACCGCATCTTCCACCTCCTGGGTTCAAGCGATTCTCCTGTCTCATCCTCCTGAGTAGCTGGGATTACAGGCATGCGCCACCACGCCTGGCTGATTTTGTATTTTTAGTAGAGACGGGGTTTCTCCGTGTTGGTCAGACTGTTCTTGACCTCTCGACCTCAGGTGATCAGCCTGCTTTGGCCTCCCAAAATGTTGGGATTATAGGTGTGAGCCACCGCGCCCAGCCTCTCAACCCCATTTTTTTTGTCATTGATTAATTTCATTGAATAACTGTACTGATGCCACAATTCCAGTTATTTTATAATATTTAAAAACTATTTGATAAGGTGAGACCTAAATTCCTTTTAGAATTTTTCTCATAGTTCTCATGAAAAATAAATAAATAATTTATAATTATTATATT
>NW_012103921.1:596708-606191 GCF_000951045.1 Mandrillus leucophaeus
GAACCTGGGAGGCAGAGGTTGCAGTGAGCCGAGATCATGCCACTGCACTCCAGCCTGGGCGACAGAGTGAGCTCTGTCTCAGAAAAAAAAATAAAAAGAGTAACATTTGACTGACTAATTATCACAAAAGAAATTTATCTGTCATGTATCTACCACCAAGATCGAAACATTACTAGCACTTCAAGACACCCTTATCTTCCATTTTTCTCCTACCAGTTACTACTACCTCTCTTCCTTGAAGGGAACCACTTACCCTTACTTTGAATTCAGCAGATTATTTTGCCTATGTTGAACTTTATGTATATAAATACATTGTCATTCCTTCTGCTTCTGTTTTCTTTCACTCAACTTTATAAGATTAATTTATGTGTAAGCAGTAGTGTGTTCACTTTTAGTGCTGTACAATTTTTTTTTTTTTTGGTGGGGGATGAGGTCTCAATATGTTGCCCAGGCTGGTCTGGAACTCCTGGGCTCAAGCAATCTGCCCACTTCGGCCTCCAAAAGTGAAGGGATTATAAGCATGAGCCAATGGGACCAGCAGTGCTGTACGTTGTTTCAGTGTGTGAGTATATACTATATATTATATTCCTTTCTACTAGTGATGGTCATTTTGACTTTTCTGTGTATTTGGTCATTATGAATAAAGCTGCAGTGAACATTCTGCATATATATTTTAGTGTCTTTTTTGTTTTTGATAACAGGATTTCACTTCATCACCCAGGCTGGAGTACATGGTGTGATCACAGCTCACGGCAGCCTCGACCTCTGGGGTCTGTCTAGGTGGTCCTCCCACTTCAGCTTCCCCAGTAGCTGAGACTACAGACACTCACCACCATGCTTGGCTAATTCAAAAATTTTTTGTAGGCCTGACACAGTGGCTTATGCCTTTAATCCCAGCATTTTGGGAGGCTGAGGTAGGTGGATCACTTGAGGCCAGGAGTTTGAGACCAGCCTGGGGAACATGGCGAAAACCTGTCTCTACAAATATACAAAAATTAGCCAGATATGGTGGTGCATGCCTGTAATCCCAGCTACTTGGGAAGCTGAGGTGGGAGAATTGCTTGAACCTAGGAGGTAGAGGTTGCAGTGAGCTGAGATCTTGGCACTGCACTCTAGCCTGGGTGACAGTGAGACCCTGTCTCAAAAAAAAAATCTTTTCTGCTCCCCTCCCTCCTCCCACATTCCACCCCCAAGTAAGACCCCAATGTCTGTTGTTCTCTTCTTTGTGTTCAAAGTTCTCATCATGTAGCTCCCATGAAATAAAGATTTAAAGATTTATCATCCTTAGGGTCCTAAATATTCTCCTGTGTTATTTTCTATAAGTTGTATTGCTTTATCTTCCTTTCTTTCTTTTTTTTTTTTTTTGAGACTGAGTCTCCCTCTGTCACCCAGGCTGGAGTGCAGTGGCACAATCTCAGCTCACTGCAGGCTCTGCCTCCTGGGTTCACGCCATTCTCCTGGCTCAGCCTCCAGAGTAGCTGGGACTATAGGTGCCCACCACAACGCCTGGCTAATTTTTTTGTGTGTTTTTAGTAGAGACGGGGTTTCACCATGTTAGCCAGGATGGTCTTGATCTCCTGACCTCATGATCCGCCTGCCTTGGCCTCCCAAAGTGCTGGGATTACAGGCGTGAGCCACCGTGCCTGGCCTGCTTTATCTTTCATGTTTAGACCTGGAGTTGACTCCTCATCAGTTGGGAAATAAGATCATGGAATAATTTGAGGTTACTTGATCTCTATGACTTTAGCAAAGTAGCAGAGGATTGAATGACTGAGAATCTGATGTTAGCAGAAGCAACAACTCTGAGCAAAAGGAAGACATACATGGGGAAAACAAATACAATTACTTAAAATTACATGCATGACAAGACTGTGTGTGTGTTTTAAAAAATGATATTGGGCCACGTGCGGTGGCTTATGCTAGTAATCCCAGCAGTTTGGGAGGCAAAGACGGGAGGATAACTTGAGGCCAGGAAGACCAGGCTGCACTGAGTTACGATTTTACTGCTGCACTACAGCCTGGCCAATAGAGCAAAACCCGCCTCAAAACACAAACCAAAACCAAAACAATACTGTTTTATTACTACTAGCAGCAGTGGCCTGCATGGGTAGTGGGTATGCTGGGTTTAGGGTGTGTAGGAGCCATGAGGAGGAGATGGTGACTGAGAGCCTTGAAGGAAAGAGGGGGTGGGGCTTGACAGGGATGGGGCTTGAAGGCAAGACCCAAGGGTTCCTTAGATTTGCTTCTAGGAATAGGTAGCCATGATAAAGCAGTCATGGCTTATGGTGAACTAGGGCCATGCTGCCCATAAGATTAAGAAATTTTTCAGTCTGAAGTGAGGGAAACAAAAAAGATTAAGCCATTTTTGGAAATCTTAACTGCCTGTCACAGTTGAGGTGTAGTTTCTTCATCATGTGGTCAAGGACACCAGGGTCCTTGTGGTTCTGCGTGAGGGCAGCCAGTTCTGTATTCACAAAACTGAGGGGCTCCCCTTTTGGAGAGTTTGTGGTTGTGGCATCCTTTCCAGCATCCTCCTGGAAAACAGCAATCAGGAACTTGATGCGATGCTCAGTCTCTTAGGGCTGGAGATTTTTTCCATGTTGGAGTTGAGTGAGGTACCTGCTGAGACTTTTTTGTATTTTGCAAACTTCTTATACCTCATTCATTTCCCTTGGCTTTCTGAGGTAGCGATCTAATCATTAAGAAAAAATTAGCCTTGCATTTGGGACAATGTAAAAAAGAAGTACAGTAGAAGAAAAGCTTCATATTGGATCTAAACATTCTTATGTTTTCTGTGTGTTTGAAAAACTTTGTTTGTTTGTTTGTTTATGAGACAGTCTTACTCTGTTGCCCAGCCTGGAGTGCAGTGGGATGATCATAGCTCACTGCTGCCTTGAACTCCTAGGCTCCAGGAATGCTCCCTCCTTAGCCTCCCAAAGTGCTGGGATTACAGCTGTGAGCCACCGCATCCAGCCTCCCCTAGAAAGGTGGAATCATTGTGCAATACTCCATTTTACATACCCTAAAGAACCATTTAACTGTTTGCTGTTGGGCATTTGTCTACCTGCCTTTGTCGTCTTGTTGTGTTCCTTGCCCCTCCTCCACTTCCTCTTCCTTTTTGTAAGGGAGGGAGGCTCTTTTTTTAATATTGAGAACATCTTATAAGTAAATACTATCTGCCCATCTAATTATTTTCTTAGAAAAACATTGCGAAAATAGCATGAACATAATGTGTGTCGAGAAGGCTTTTGATATACATGACCTTTGCAGGGTTTTCTCCTACCAGCTGTGTGCAGTGTATGAACGTTCCTGTCTTTGTGTTCTTGCCATCGGAGTATTAGATTGAACTCTTTTTGGCTGGGTGCGGTGGCTCACACCTGTAATCCCAGCACTTTGGGAGGCCGAGGCAGGCGGATCACAAGGTCAGGAGATTGAGACCAGCTTGACCAATATGGTGAAACTCCATCTGTACTAAAAATACAAAAATTAGAGACCAGCTTGACCAATATGGTGAAACTCCATCTGTACTAAAAATACAAAAATTAGCTGGACGTGGTGGCGCATGCCTGTAATCCCAGCTACTCAGGAAGCTGAGGGAGGAGAATCGCTTGAACTCGGGAGGCGGAGGTTGCAGTGAGCCGAGATCACACCACTGCACTCCAGCCTGGTCAACAGAGGGGGATTCCTTCTCAAAAAAAAAAAAAAAAAGAAAAAGAAAATTTATAATAATGGTATCTTGATTTCCTGTAAAATTGAAAGATTGTGTGTGTGTGTGTGTGTGTTTTCCCAAGTGCTTGGCCAGTGTTTCCCAAATCGTATAAAGCTTGAGAAACATTTCAAATCATCCTTGGAGAACCAAGAAGTCCCACTATAAGAAAAAAAAAAATCGTTACAGTTTGAATAGCTAAATAATCCTCTTTAGACTGGGCAACTCCTTTTGACTTGCCAGTTAGTTCTCTCCTGCCCTGAACGTTTTCCCTTTAATACCAATTTGGGAGGTAGCCTTTTAGAAAGATTATAGACTGGGCATGGTGGTACACACCTGCAGTCTCAGCTATTCGGGAGGCTGAGGTGGGAGAATTGCTGGAGCCCAAGAGTTTGAGTCCAGCCTGTGCAACACAGCAAGACCCTGTCTCTTAAAAAGAAAGTAGATTTCTAGTGTTTCCAAGTAGGCTCACCTTAAAAATCATTTTTGCTTTGCTGGTTCTCCTTTTTCTGTAGTGTTTGAATCCCAGTTTAGTGGGCCCTAACTTTGGAGGCTTGGAAAAAACGAAGTTATTTCATGTTTGCTAGGTTGATTGGATTCTTAAGCTTTAAAATATATTTAAGCCAGGTGCAGTGGGTCACGCCTGTAATCTCAGCATTTTGGGAGGCTGAGGTGGGTGGATCACTTTAGGTCAGGAGTTTGAGACCAGCCTGGCCAACCTGGTGAAACCCTATCTCCACTAAAAATACAAAAATTAGCCGAGCGTGCTGGTGCACGCTTGTAATCGCAGCTACTCGGGAAGCTGAAGCAGGAGAACTGCTTGAACTTGAGAGGTGGAGGTTGCGGTGAGCCGAGATCATGCCACTGCACCCCAGCCTGGTCAAGAGAGTGAGACGCTATCTCAAAAAAAAAAAAATAAAATATATATTTAGGTTTTTTTTGAGTACTGACTATACTATTTAAAGGATTGCTAACAATTTAAGAAGCTTTCCATCTTTGATGTTTTATGTAACTTTGGTGTTGAGTTTTATTTTGCTTTGTCAGTTGCTTCCCAAACCTTTTATGCCCGACTTCTCTATACATATATGGCAGAGGAGTTCTAGGAAAATAGTACGTAAGTGCTAAGTGACCTCTTTGTGGTTGCTTTGTTTTTATTGTTTATTTGTTTTTTTGAGAGAGCCTTGTTCTGTCATCCAAGCTAGAGCTGGCTGGCATGAGCAGCTCACTGTAGTCTCGACCTCCTGGGCTCAAACAGGTCCTCCTGTCTTAGCCTCCCCAATAGCTGGGAACACCCACATGTGCCACTCCACCTGGCTCATTAAAAAAATTTTTTTCTTTGTAGAGATAGGGTCTCACCATGTTGCCCAGGATGGCCTTGAACTCCTGGGCTCAAGCAATCCTTCTGCCTTGGCCTCCAAAAGTGCTGGGATTACAGGCATGAGCCACCATGCGTGACCTGTTTTTAGATTTGCTTATTTCTCGCATGTCTAATTTATGAGACCTTGATACAGTAATGCCATGAGGCATTACATGAAAATCACTGTGAAGTTTTTAGTAACTAGAACCTAGAATTTATATTATCTCGGTTCTCCTTTATTTTCGCTTTCAGGAAAATCTGTACTTCAGTGTTTTAAGCACTTTGGGAGGCCAAGGTGGACAGATCACGAGGTCAGGAGATCGAGACCAGCCTAGCCAACATAGTGAAACCCCATCTCTACTAAAAATACAAAAATTAGCCAGGCATGGTGGGGCGTGCCTGTCGTCCCAGCTACTTGGGAGGCTGAGGCAGGAGAATCGCTTGAAAACGGGAGGCAGAGGTTGCAGTGAGCTGAGATTGAGCCACTGCACCACTGCACTCTAGCCTGGGCAACAGGGCGAGACTCCATCTCAAAAAAAAAAAAAAGGTCCCAGGCACAGTGGCTCACGCCTATAATCCCAGGACTTCGGGAGGCTGAGGTGGGTGGATCACTTGAGTCAAGGAATTCTAGCCCAGCTTGCGCAATGAGGGTAAACCCCATCGCTACAAATAATACAAAAAAATAAAAAAATTAGCCAGGTGCAGTGGTATGCCTGTGGTCCCAGCTGTTTGGAAGGCTGAGGTGGGAAGATCACCTGAGCCTGGGAGTAGAGTATTATACACCCTGAGTGCCCAGGAGGCCATGGATTTTCTTTTGTTTTGTTTTTTGTATTTTCTTGAGACAGAGTCTTGCTCTGTCACCCAGGCTGGAGTGCAGTGGCACGATCTTGACTCACTGCAACCTCCACCTCCCGGGTTCAAGCGATTCTCCTGCCTCAGCCTCTCAAGTAGCTGGGATTATAGATTTCTGCCACCACGCCGGCTAATTATTGTATTTGTAGTAGAGACAAGGTTTTGCCATGTTGGCCAGGCTGGTCTCGAAGTCCTGACCTCAAGTGATCCACCCATCTCAGCTTCCCAAAGTGCCAGGATTACAGGCATGAGTCTCAAGAGGCTGGGGCAGGAGAATCTCTTGAACCAGTTAGGTAGAGGTCGCAGTGCACTCCAGCCTGGGCAATGGAATGAGACTCCATCTCATAAATAAATAAATAAAAACTAAGAAACTAAGAGGTGATGAGGAAGAAGAAGCAGAACATCTGTAAACGACCACTTGGAGTGAAATCCCTACCCCCTTTCCCATTCAAAGGATGAATCTTTGAACTGCATAGCCACTGTGAAATCTTTGATTATAAATTTTCCACTCATCGTGCATACTCTTAAATGACAGATCCTTGGAGATCTACCAAAACAGAACTGAAAGTGTATCTCCTACCTATAGTCAATATATTATAGAAGAAACTTAGTCTTTCATACCCAGCCTACTACTTTTCTACTCTCCGAACACAAATTTTGATTTGTGGAAAATTGTTTTTTTATCTGCTGTGTCACCCAGGCTAGGGTGCAGTACCATAATCTCGGCTCACTGCAACCTCTGCCTCCCGGGTTCAAGTGATTCTCGTGACAGCTTCTGGAGTAGCTGGGATTACAGGCATTCGCCACCACACCCAGCTAATTTTTATATTTTTAGTAGAAGTTTAGTAGGGTTTTGCCATGTTGGCCAGGCTGGTCTTGAGCTCATGGCCTCAAGTGACCCTCCCCCGTCAGCCTTTCAAAGTGCTGAGACTATGGGTGTGAGCCACTGCATCCAGCCTGGAAAATCGTTTTGTTACAATTTTGGGCATCATTCCAGATTTCTCCTTTTCTTTCTTGCCTATCGCATCTTATTAGTCCCCAGGTTCTATTGATTTATTCCCATCAATATGCTTGAACTTCCTCCGTTCCTATTCCCACTGAATTGGCTTTTTTTTTGGATATGGAGTCTCACTTTGTCGCCCAGGCTGGAGTGCAGTGGGATCTCGGCTAACTGCAACCCTGGCTTCCTGGTTTCAAACGATTCTCCTGTCTCAGGTGATCCGCCCACCTCAGCCTTCCAAGGGCTAGGATTACAGGCATGAGCCGCTGCACCCGGCCTGAATTGGCTTTTTAAGACCTCATCTTCCACGAGAAAAATTGTTAGTTATGTCTCACACCTTGTTTAGCTTTGGAGTTATGTCTCATGCCTTGTTCAGCTTCAGGCTGTCATTATTATTATTATTATTATTATTTTTTGAGACAGAGTCTTGCTCTGTCACTCAGACTTGAATGCAGTGGTGTGATCTCGGCTCACTGCAACCTCCGCCTCCTGGGTTCAAGCGAGTCTTCTGCCTCAGTCTCTGAAGTAGGTGGTACTATAGTCGCACGCCACCATGCCTGGCTAATGTTTGAATTTTTAGTAGAGACAGGATTTCACCATATTGGCCAGGCTGGTCTCGAACTGCTGACCTCAAGCGATCCGCCTGCCTCAGCTTCCCAAAATGCTGGGATTACAGACGTGAGTCACCGCGCCGGGCCCGGTCTGTCCTTTTTAGTGCTGCCAAAGTGTGTCTCTGGCCTAAAATCACAGCAGATGTCTGCCTAGCACATCATAACCAAACCTTTTGGAGCCTATCCTCTGCCTAACACTTTCCTGTTCTCATCTAGTGCAATCTTGGAACAAAGTACCCATTAGGGTTATCTGAATTCCTTATTGTGCTGTGGCATTGCCAATGTGCTGTTATTACTCAAGTTTTGTGGACATGTGCCCAGAAGTAGAATTATTGAAACAAAAACGTTGGTGTCATTTAACATTTTTGGGATGTTTTCTTTAGTTATTTTCCCTGCAGGGTTATATGATATTTTGATTTATAAGAAATATATGCTTAGTCTTTGTACTACTTCTGGCACAGCTCCTAAAACCTTTGGAATCTCCAAAGTGACTAAGTGTCTTTTTGTATGCTAATGAAATGACTGATGGCTGGGAGCTCTTAGTAGCCTCCAGACAGAGGCTGGTTGCCAGGAGAACCAACCACTTGATGAGAGGGTTAGAACTTTTATTCTGACCTCTGGGAGGGGAGAGGAGCTAAAGGTTGTTGATCTCCAGTGGCCAGTGATTCAATCAGTCATGCCTGTGTAATCAAGTCTTTTCTTTTTTTTTTTATTTTTTATTTTGAGACAGAGTGTCACTCTGTTGCTCAGGCTGGTGTGCAGTGGCATGATCTCGGCACACTGCCACCTCCGCCTCCCGGGTTCAAGCAATTCTCTGCCTCAGTCTCCAAAGTAGCTGAGATTACAAGCGCCTGCCACCATGCCCGGCTAAGTTTTGTATTTTTAGTAGAGTCAGGGTTTCACCATCTTGGCCAGGTTTGTCTTGAACTCCTGACCTCATGATCCACCAGCCTCGGCCTCCCAAAGTGCTGGGATTACGGGCATGAGCCACTGGGCCCAGGCTTTTTAAAAATTTTTTTTGGAGATAGGGTCTCTCTCTGATGCCCAGGCTGGAGTGCAGTGGTGTGATTTCAGCTCACTGCAACCTCTGCCTCCGGAGTTCAAACAATTCTCTTATCTCAGCTTCTTGAGCAGCTGGGACTACAGGCATGTGCCACCACGCCCGGCTAATTTTTTGTATTTTTAGTAAAGACGGTTTTTTGCCATGTTGGCCTGGCTGGTGACAAATTCCTGGCCTCAAGTGATCTGCCTGCCTCAGCCTCTCGAAATGCTGGGACTACAGGTGTGAACCACTGCTCCCTGACACTGTCTTATATTTTGTGAAACACTCAGCCTCCTTGATCTGTCTTTATAGTTGATAGACACAAGTACACAAAACTATTTTTCTACTGTAAGGAAATTGGCATACATACACATGATGATAAATGATCCTTGACACCTGGGGCCTACTCCTAATGAGGGATAAAATGGAGTTAGGGGCATTGGAGAATAACGAATGGGAGAGGCTACAGCCCTCTGTAGTTGGCATTCTGCTGTGCTGCTAAGGCTGGCTTTAGAAATAACAGCTTATAATTAGAACTGTGATTTGTGTCTGTCCTTTTCTTTTCTTTTCTGACACAGAGTTTCTCTCTAGTTGACCAGGCTGGAGTGCAGTGGCGTGATCTCGGCTCACTGCAACCTCCGCCTCCCGGGTTCAAGCGATTCTCCTGCCTCAGCCTCCTGAGTAGCTGGGATTACAGGCATGTGCCGCCATGCCCGGCTAATTTTTTGTATATTTAGCAGAGACGGGGTTTCTCCATGTTGGCCAGGCTGGGCTCAAACTCCTGACCTCAGTGATCCGCCCGCTTTGGCTTCCCAAAGTGTTGGGATTATAGGCATGAGCCACTGCGCCCGGCTGTTATTTGTGTGTGTTAAGTAGATTCTTTACCTCTCCAAGTAAGAGAACAAACACAACACC
>NW_012103921.1:606241-608862 GCF_000951045.1 Mandrillus leucophaeus
CGCCTCATATTGGGCTGTGTATGAAAGGCTTAGCAACAATTTAGACATTTAGAAAGTCCAAGCCTTTTTAATGCAAAGCACCGCCTTTGGCTTTTTGGTTCCCACCTGAAGTGTGGCCATAGAGGCTCAGAAGCCATAGGTTTGGCCGGGGGTGGTAGGCTATCACAGGTCACCTGCACTTATCTGCTGTGATGGTGTTCTAGCCAACTGAAGACTTACTCAGTAATACCTAGCAAGCAATTAAGAAAATTTAAAAAGAACAACGCCAATGTTCTGGGGCCTAATAATACAGATTGCTCCCAGCTTCTCATAGTAGCTTTTGAAAGTCTTATTGTGGTAATATTTAGGCCATAGTTTGTGTTTGCCTTTTGATGCCAGCTTTAGAACCAGTTAAGTATGCGTGATTTTTGGGTGGGGAGTGGTAGAGGTGAGGACAGGGAGAGCCTACCTTTTGTTCATTGTCTGAATTATTTTGCTATCAGGAACTGAAAACTAAAATCTGACCAGATCCACTGGAACTATTTTCTGAGAATCATGTATGTGTTTGACCCATGGGAGTGTCTGCCTCCCCAGCCAAGTCATGTGAAACATGTTTACCACCCACTTGTCCAAGAGGAGGGAGTGAACAAACAAGACTTGATGTTACACCTTTGAAAAGCAGAGTTGAAAGAATTGATAAAATAAGTGCCTACTTTGTTTTAGAGGTGTGTTTTCACCATGGTTACTGACACTGTTTTTTCCTATCTCCCAAAGACCCTTGAGAGAGTCCATTGCCACTAGCTGTAGTTTTCTTTCAAAAGAACCTTCCTAATATATCCTTGTCACTGTTCCCAGGAAAGATTTTATGTTACTTTTCTCAGTCCCGGAATCAGCGTTCTTTTCTTTTCTTTTTTCTTTTCTTTTCTTTCTTTTTTTTTGAGACAGAGTCTCGCTCTGTTGCCCAGCCTGACTGGAATGCAGTGGTGCGATCACAGCTCACTGCAAAGCCCCATCTCCCTGGTTCAAGCGATTCTCTCACCTCAGCCTCCCGAGTAGCTGGGATTACACGCACACACCACCACGCTTGGCAAATTTTTGTATTTTTAGTAGAGACGGGGTTTTGCCATGTTGGCCAGGCTGGTCTTAAACTCCTGACCTCAAGTGATCTGCCCACCTTGGCCTCCCAAAGTGCTGGGATTACAGGCAGGAGCCACCGTGCCTGGTCAGTTTTGTTTCTTTAACTCTTTTATAGTAGACCTTTCCCATTAGAGGTAAGTTATAAGCACTAAAAACCCTAGCTGCTTCTCCCCACAGTGGATGGGTTCTACTTTTATTTCATTAATAAACTTTTTTCCCTCCTGGCTTTGACATAAGCTGACAAAACTGTTCTTAAATTGGTCGAACTTCAGTTTTCATTTTTATTATTTCAAAAGTTTTAAAATAGAGACAGGGTCTCACTTTGTTGCCCAGGCTGTAGTGCAGTGGCTGTTCACAGGTGCAATCATAGTTCATTGTAGCCTCCAACTCCTGGGCTTAGGCCATCTTCTGCCTGAGCCTCCTGAATAGCTGGCATTTTAAGCATGTGCCACAACACCCAGCTTCATTTTTATATTTTAGAAGACAGTATGTTTAAACAGAACATTAAAACAATTATTTACTTATTTTTGGAATATGTAGTACATTTTATTGTTCAAAGCCTGAAAGATATAAAAGGGATGGGGTCAGCCTGGGCAACATGGCGAGACCCTGTCTCTACAAAAAAAAATTTAAAAATTATCCAGGAATGGTGGCATGCACCTGTGGTCCCAGCTACTCCAGAGGCTGAGGCTGGAGGATCATTTAAGTCCAGGATGTAGAGGCTGCAATGAGCCATGAATGTGCCACTTCAGTGTGGGAGTCTCAAAAAAAAAAAAAAAAAAGGAAGTTCAGAGTGTTGTTTACTTCTGACTTACATCTGGCAAGTACAGAGAGAATCTTTGCCAATAAAGTTGTTTCCACTTTATAGCATACTTTTCTGTCTAAACAAACAGGTGTGTTTACCCCATTTGTAAAATTTTAAAAATGGCAACATTTTGTACCTTCCTTTTTTTTTTTTTAAGACAAAGTTTCACGCTTGTTGCCCAGGCTGGCGTGCAGTGGCATGATCTCACCACAACGTCCACCTCCCAGGCTCAAGCAATTCTCCTGCCTCAGCCTCTCGACTAGCTGGGATTAACAGGCATGCGCCGCCATGCCCGGCTGATTTTGTATTTTTAGTAGAGACAGGGTTTCTCCATGTTGGTCAGGCTGGTCTTGAAATCCTGACCTCAGTTTATCCACCTGCCTCAGCCTCCCAAAGTGCTGGGATGCACCATGCCTGGCCCACCTTCCTTTTTTCAACTAATGATACCATTATATATCACAACATTAAAAACTTTCCCTACCTTTTTATTTATTAATTATTATTTTTATTTTTTTTGAGATGGAGTTTCGCTCTTGTTTCCCAGGCTGGAGTGCAGTGGCATGATCTCAGCTCACTGCAGCCTCTGCCTTCCAGTTTCAAGTGATTTCTCCTGCCTCAGCCTCCTGGGTAGCTGGGATTACAGGCGCCCTCCACCACACCTGGCTAATTTTTGTATTTTTAGTAGAGATGAGGTTTTACC
>NW_012103921.1:610907-619013 GCF_000951045.1 Mandrillus leucophaeus
TCAGCCTCCCTAGTAGCTGGATTACAGGCCCGCACCGCCACACCTGGCTAATTTCTGTATTTTTAGTAGAGACAGGGTTTCAGGCTGGTCTCGAACTCCTGACCTTGTTATCCACCTGCTTTGGCCTCCCAAAGTGCTGGGATTACAGGTGTGAGCCACCGTGCCTCCGGCCAAAAAGGTACATTTTTTTTTAACCTTATTCCCACTCATGCTCTGTAGGTAACCAGTTTCATTAGTCTCTGGTTTTTCCTTTCTGTGTTTCTTTTTGTTCAAAATAAGCCAATATATGTGCACATGTATTTTCTTATATATTTCTTACATATAACAGTATACTACAGATACTCCTTTGCATTTTGCTTTTTTTACTTAATAATGTGTCCTGGATTTATAAATTACTTCATATCTGTTCATAGAGATCTTTTTCATGCTGTGTGTGTATGTTTTTTTTTGCGTGTGTGTGTGTTTTACAGTTGCATAGTACTCTGCCATATAGATGTACCATATCGTCTGTGTTTGGGCATTTCAGTGGCTTCCAATATTTTGTGATTAACAGACAGTGCTGTAATAAATAACCTTATGCATGAGATTTTGCGTTGTTGGAGGTATAGCCTAAGGAAGGATAAATCCTCAGAAATGAGATTGCTCGGTCTAAAGGTAGTTGTCTATGTAGTTTTGTCAGCAATTGCATTTCTTCCAGCAGGATATGCATGCTTGCTTCTCGACAGCCTCAAAAAATGAGTGTCTTATACTTTCTCAGTTTTGCTAATTTATAGGTGAGAAGTGGTATCTCATTGTAGTTTTAATTTGTTTGTCTCTCATGAAACTACGGTCTTTTAAAAGTTAAACTTTTTTTTTTTCCTTAGACGAAACTGCAAAGGAAATCCGAATTGCTTGGTTGGTATTGGTGAGCATATTTGGTTAGGAGAAATAGATGAAAATAGTTTTCATAACATCGATGATCCCAACTGTGAGAGGAGAAAAAAGGTAAACCATCATTTTTTTAAGCGATTGCTATTATGCTATTTTTTTGTTTTTGTTTTTGCTTTTGTTTTGGGCCTGTGATCAGAAAGCTCTACTGATTTCAGGTAACCTGTGCAGCTTTAAGATAAGTAGTAGAACTTAAGGCTCTAAGCCACTTGAATTGGAACACTTCTTAATGATATGCTTTAGAACAGGCAGCTGCGTAATTCAGTAAGCCTTTAAATAATAGTTTTAGTTTGAATGCTGATTCTATGTTTGCTTTAACATTGCATGTTTTATTTCGAAATCTTAAAGCCTCTTTAAAGGAGATGGTAATTCAAGGGAACAAACTCACGATGATAGCATTTTGCTTTCTAGGGCTTGTATTTTATATATAATTTTGCTTTTTAAAAATATACATTAAATTTTCTAAACATAAAGCTTAGCGTTCACGAAATAGCCAAGTTTGTTGTATAGATATTTTAATAAAAGAATAATTCTTTGTAAGGTCAGGAATTCCCAACCTTATCTTTGGAAAAAGTTGCAGCCAGTTCCCTCTACCACCCCCAATCTTTAAAATCTCTAGAATATAAAGGAATTTTTCTGCATAAGTTTTACTTGGTCATTCTACTGAATGCTGGCAGTTTAGAAATACAGCAAACATAAAACCTATGTACGCTTTTTCAAAACCGATCTTTTCTAGAATCCACTGTTCTAATTTTAGATTTAAGTGGCTGGAGAAGACGATATGCTAGAGATGAGCAGTGATGCTGTCCGAAGTCTTTTTCACTCCTGTGGTCAACCCAAAATGGGGCTTTCATGAAAATTATGCCCTACTTCCAGCCAAGAGAAACTTAAGGTGGCTATACCATGTTGGTTGTGACGGTCTTACAAATTTTTAATCTGAAAATTTAAGAATAATGCTTAGAAATGTGTTGTTTAAAGGACAGTGGATTTTATAATGATAAATTTTGTATTTTGTAGAACTCGTTTGTGGGCCTGACTAACCTCGGAGCCACTTGTTACGTCAACACATTTCTTCAGGTGTGGTTTCTCAACTTGGAGCTTCGGCAGGCACTCTACTTATGTCCAAGCACTTGTAGTGACTACGTGTTGGGAGACGGCATCCAAGAAGAAAAAGGTGGGTGAAAGGGGTGGGGGAGAGCTCTCTTCCTGAACATTTTTTTAACTTTTTTTTTTTTTTTTTTGAGTCTTACTCTGTTTCCCAAGCTGGAGTGCAGTGGCGCCATCTTGGCTCACTGCAGCCTCTGCCTCCTGCGCTGAAGCGATTCTCCTGCCTCAGCCTCTCAAGTAGCTGGGATTATGGGCGCCCGCCCACACGCCCGGCTAATTTTTGTATTTTTAGTAGAGACAGGGTTTTACTATGTTGGCCAGGCTAGTCTCGAACTCCTGACCTCAAGTGATCGGGCTGCCTCGGCCTTCCAAAGTGCTGGGACTACAGGTGTGAGCCACTGTGTCTGGCCTAAACTTAATTTTTTTTTTGTTAAGACAGTTTCACTCTTGTTGCCCAGGCTGGAGTGCAATGGCACAATCTCGGTTCACCGCAACCTCCACCTTTCAGGTTCAAGCAATTCTCCTGCCACAGCTTCCTGAGTAGCTGGGATTACAGGCATGCACCACTGCGCCTGGCTAATTTTGTATTTTTAGTAGAGACGGGGTTTCTCGATGTTGGTCAGGCTGGTCTGGAACTCCCAACCTCAGGTGATCCGCCCGCCTCAGCTTCCCAAAGTGTTGGGATTACAGACGTGAGCCACCGTGCCTAGCTTAAACTTATTTTTTTTATAGAGACAGTCTTCTCTGTTGCCCAGGCTGGTCTTGAACTTCTGGCCTCAATCAATCCTCCTGTCTCGGTCTCCAAAAGTGCTGGATTACAGACATGAACCATGGTGCCATGCCTTGAATAGCTTTTACCAGCCTGCAAAGCCTTTCCACCCCAAGGAGTAACATTTTATCTTTATTTTACAGATGATATATTGACTTGCTGAAAGCCACAGT
The DNA here is from genome assembly GCF_000951045.1 of Mandrillus leucophaeus. Taxonomy (NCBI): domain Eukaryota; kingdom Metazoa; phylum Chordata; class Mammalia; order Primates; family Cercopithecidae; genus Mandrillus; species Mandrillus leucophaeus. The sequence goes on from NW_012103921.1 coordinate 613,884, forward strand.
TGGTAGTAAGGATATAAATATTCAGTCTGATTAGAAGACAGAAGCCCCACAATAATTTGAACAGAAAAGGTTTTCTTTTGTTAGTTGTTTGTTTTTTGAGACAGGGTCTCACTTTTTCGCCCAGGCTGGTGCAAACACAGCTCACTGCAGCGTCAACCTCCCAGGCTCAAGCAATCCTCCTGCCAGAGCCCCCCAAGTAGTTGGAACTACAGGCGTGCACCACCACCTCTTGCTAATTTTTGTATTTTTTTTTGGAGGCAGCATTTTACCATGTTGCCCAGGCTGGTCTCAAACTCCTGGGTTCAATCAATCCACCTTCCTTGGTCTCCCAAAGTGCTGGGAAGGCATGAGCCACAGCTCCTGGCCTTAAATAGCTTTTACTGGCCTGCAGTGCTTTTGCAGCCCAAGGAGTAATATTTTATCTTTATTTTGAAGATGATGTATTGACTTGCTGAAAGCCACAGTTGGCAGTAAAGAGATAAATATTTAGAGTCCAATTAGAAGATAGAATAATTTGAAAAGGGAAAGTTGAGAATTAATAACAGGAAATTAGAGAAATGAGGAATTGGTTGATAAAAGTTAAAGAGGATTTTAAAGAATACAAGGACAGCAGATACAGGGAGCAACCTGTATCCCTGGGCTGAAAGAGAACATCCAACGGACAGTCTGCCACCCCCATGGCCCAGGCTTGAGATCCAGACCTCTTTGGACACTGCTGGGATGCACTGGGTGGCTGAAAAGGTGCTGAGATGCCTCCCTGGGCATCCCTACTGGAAACTGTCCATGAGAAGGTGCTGGGCCCTGGAACCCCCTACAGAGTCACCTGAAAGAGTGTCTGGGAGGCCGTTCACAGGGTGGTCATTCGAGAGGAAGTGCCTCACTGGAGGCACTGTACTGTGAAGCTATTAAAAGAGGTGCTGGGGAAGCTGCTGACCACTGTTAGGTGCAGGAACCTGGAGCCCTGGAGGAAGCTGACCTGCAGCAGGCTGGTGAGGAGGCACAACTAAACCCTGCAGTGCCCTTCACTGATAAGCCTTACCTTCTTGATAACTGGCAAAGGACAAGTATTTGCAGAGCCCATCTCTCATCACTGAGCAAGCAAAGAAGGGTGGATTTGGAGCTGAGAAGCAATAAGTTAATAACTTAAAGAAGATAAGACTTTGGTCTTCTGGGCTCTTAAGATCCATGCTTTCTGTTCTGTCCCCTGCTCTAGCTCATTAAAACTTTCAACTCTGAAATTCTAGGGTTTTGTATTCTTCACTTGAGTGTAATTTGCTGTGCTTGAGATCCCAAGTCCACATTAACTGAACTTTAAAAAATCATGACTAGACACTGTAGTCATGATTGCTGTTGTTGCTTTAATACAGGTAGGCTCTTGCCTTTGGGGAGTGTATGTGGACAGTCCTGGCTGCCTCATGATGTCCACAAAACACGGTTGCTAATTCTATTTCTTTTTTTTTTTCCTCCCAGACGGAGTCTTACTCTGTTGCCCAGGCTGGAGTGCAGTGACACAATCTCAGCTAACTGCAGCCTCCATCTGCTGGGTTCAAGTGATTCTCCTGCCTCAGCCTCCCGAGTAGCTGGGATTACAGGCGTGTTCTCCCATGCCCGGCTAATTTTTGTATTTTTAGTAGAGACAGACGGGGTTTCACCATGTTGGCCAGGCTGGTCTTGAACTCCCGACCTTGTGAACCGCCCACCACGGCCTCCAAAAGTGCTGGGATTACAGGCGTGAACCACCACACCCCGCCTTGTGCCACTATGCCCGTTGTGTCTTTTAAAGTTGTTTTTTGTTGTTGTTGTTGTTGTTTTTTAAAGAGTCTCGCTCTGTCACCCAGGCTGGAGTGCAGTGGCATGATTTCTGCTCGCTGCAACCTCTGCCTCCTCAGTTCAAGCTATCCTTGTACCCCAGCCTCCCGAGTAGCAGGGATTACAGGTGCTCACCACCATACCCGGCTAATTTTTGTATTTTTAGTAGAGGTGGGGTTTTACCATGTTGACCAGGCTGGTCTTGAACTCCTGACCTCAGTTAATTCTCCTGCCTTGGCCTCCCAAAGTGCTGGGATTACAAGTGTGAGCCACCGTGCCCAGCTTTGTTTGTTGTTTTTGAGACAGTCTCGCTCTGTTGCTCAGGCTGGAGTGCAGTAGCACAATCTCGGCTCACTGCAGCCTCTTCCTCCTGGGCTCAATAGATGCTCGTGTCTCAGCCTCCCAAGTAGCTGGGATTACATGTGTGTACCACCACATCCAGCTAATTTTTGTGTTTTTTTTTAGTGGAGATGGGATTTCTCCATGTTGGCCAGGCTTGTTTTAAGCTTCTGGTCCCTGCTTTGGCCTCACAAAGTGCTGGGATTACAGTCATGAGCCACCGCTCTCAACCTTTTTCTTTTAAAGTTTTAAACTGATAATAAAGTATTAATCTAGTTTGGGTGTAGGGGTGTTTATGTTCTCATGTGAAGAGGAAGTACCATTTTCTGAAAAGAAAAGTAGCAACTTAAAAAAACCCAAATTTATATTTTTGTTTTAATAGATTATGAGCCTCAAACAATTTGTGAGCATCTCCAGTACTTGTTTGCCTTGTTGCAAAACAGCAATAGGCGATACATTGATCCATCGGGATTTGTTAAAGCCTTGGGCCTAGACACCGGACAACAGCAGGTAAGAACTGAATTTTTTTTTTTTTTTTTTTAGTATTCAGAGGTACCCAAGCATTCCTTAGAATGTTTTTATAAAGGGAGATGAAATAGAATGCTTTTTAAAATTAAATTTTTTCTATTTTGAGTGAAAGCCTTTATTTACTGTCAAATATTTTACACATTATACTTGATTCCATTTATGGAAATTCATATGTGGGCACAAACTGGTTGAACATAGCTGTAGCCCGTTTTTGAAAATGTTAAGTTGAAAGTATAGGTAGATTCTGGAATGTTGAATCTATTACTATTTGTAGTAGAAGTTGAAAAGCAAGATATGATTTTTCTTTTCAATAACCTAAACTTGTAGGATGCTCAAGAATTTTCAAAGCTCTTTATGTCTCTATTGGAAGATACTTTGTCTAAACAAAAGAATCCAGATGTGCGGAACATTGTTCAACAGCAGTTCTGTGGAGAATATGCCTATGTAACTGTGTAAGTCTGTTTCAACTTTTTCATGATACATTTTGTTCTAAGACAGTTGCTCATATGTTAACTATTTTTCAGTGCAGTTCCAGGTTATAGCTTTAGTGGGTTATCATGGGACGTGAAATATTTATGGTAATACATTTCCATGGGAACACATAAACAAGTGACTTGGTAATTGCAGTTGAACCCATCCAGGTGTTCAGAATGGTGTCTGGGTGAACTCTTGCAATCTGCTTTTGCTTTATGGCTGTGTGGCATGAGTTAAAGAGGAAGATTGGAACTGGCTAGAATACTAAAAGTAAATGTAAAATGCCTGTTAAAAAATTCGCATGAGTACAATGTACAGCATTTGGGTGATGGTGACACTGAAACCTAGACTTTGCCACTGTGCGATATGTTCATGTAACAAAACTGCATTTGTACCTCTTAACATTTATTTTAAGCAAATTTCTCAATGAATGCTTAGCTTCACCAGTCACTTTCTGTTTTTCTTTTCTTTTCTTTTTTTTTTTTTTTGAGATGGAGTCTCGCTCTGTTGCCCAGGCTGAGTGCAGTGGCGTGATCTCGGCTCACTGCAACCTCCACCTCTCAGGTTCAAGTGATTCTCCTGCCTCAGCCTCCTGAGTAGCTGAGATTACAGGCGTGTGCCACCACACCTGGCTAATTTTTGTATTTTTAGTAGAGACGGGGTTTCATCATGTTGGTTAGGCTGGTCTCGAATTCCTGACCTTGTGATCTGCCCGCCTTGGCCTCCCAAAATGCTGGAATTATATTTCATTTTTAGTATACATAATTTCTGTGAAAGAGAACTAATGAAGGTTATAAATGCTTTTTTCCATCTTTCTAGGATGTAATACAATATAACTTTGTTGCTTTCCACACTCTGATTTGAATTTTGTCATTCTATTTTATTATAGTTGCAACCAGTGTGGCAGAGAGTCAAAGCTTTTGTCAAAATTTTACGAACTGGAGTTAAATATCCAAGGCCACAAACAGTTAACAGATTGTATCTCGGAATTTTTGAAGGTATTCACATTTTGGTGTATGTATTGTTCCTGCCCATTAACAGTTAAATGGTATGCTGAATGCTATTCTGTTTTGATTTAGTGACTAGAGCTTTTATTGTGTCAGCTTTTTCTATATAAGAAGCGTCTCTGTTTGTGTAATGATTCAGAAGAAACTTTATGAAGTACCAAAGCAGGCTGTGTCTTAAAAATAATTTTGCTTATTTCAAGTTATTTTGTATGTAAAGTTATGTATGTGTGAGAAGATACTATTCTGTGAGTGGGTAGTGGGGTATTGAAAGAGCTCTATGCTCGGTTATCATAAAGATAATTTACCTTGTCATGCAGTGAAAACTAGAATGTGTTAAATATGAAACTTTTTTACATTGATCAGGCCATTCTGCTTTCTGTATATTTAGATTCATGTGGAGATAATTCAGTGATTCTGTTCTGAGTGGAAAACTGCTAAGAGGAACCCTTTGTTGTCAAGCATGAGTGTATACATAGCGTAATAGACAAGCTTATTATCTAGCTAGCTAGCTAGCTAGCTGTCTTCAGATATATTTTGTGCTTTCTTACTTCCTCAGCTCATCCATGAGCATGCCTAAAGTAGTCATTGAATTCGTTTCGCTGAATTTTTTTTTTGAGATGGAGTTTCTCTCTTGTTGCCCAGGCTGGAGTGCTATGGCACAATATCGGCTCATTGCAACCTCCACCTCCTGGATTCAAGTGATTATCCTGCCTCAGCCTCCCAAGTAGCTGGGATTACAGGTGTGGGCCACCATGCCTGGCTTTTTTTTTTTTTTTTTTTTTTGGATTTTTAGTAGAAATGGGGTTTTACCATATTGGTCAGGCTGGTCTCGAACTCCTGACCTCAGGTGATCCGCCCACCTCGGCCTCCCAAAGTGCTGGGATTACAGACGTGAGCCACCGTGCCTAGCTTAAACTTATTTTTTTTATAGAGACAGTCTTCTCTGTTGCCCAGGCTGGTCTTGAACTTCTGG
>NW_012103921.1:619063-622063 GCF_000951045.1 Mandrillus leucophaeus
GATCCGCCCACCTCGGCCTCCCAAAGTGCTGGGAATACAGGCATTAACCACTGCGCCTGGCCACTGAATATTTATTGAGTGCTCACTGTGTCAGATACTTTCAGCTGTTGGGGATTAATTAGCCTTTATGGAGCCTATAAAGTAGTGGTATAGGCACCAGGGAGGGACAGTAAAATAAAGTTAGAATAGATAGTGGGTCAACTATAATAAGGGCTTTGGAGAAAAATAAAGCAGGGAGGGTGGCGCTGGGCAATGCACTAGGGAGTAGGGTGGAGTGGGTGGAGTTTGAAATAAAGTGATTGAAGGTGAAGGGGTGAGCCCTGTTAGAATCAAGGAGAAGAGTGTTCTAGGTAGATGAAATAGCAAGTGCAGAGCCCAAAATGAGAATGTGCCTTGCCTGGTGGATTGAGGAACATCCTGGGCGGGGGGCGGTTAGTGTGGCTGAAGTGAGTAAGTGATAGAAGATAAAGTCATAGAGATGACACAAGGGCCATATCAGAGAGGGCCTAGGAAACCTTTGTCAGAAGTTTGACTTCTTCTCTGTGTGAGATTGAGATGTCATCAGGGTCATACGCGTAGGAGTGATACAGTCTGTTTTAAAGGGTAACTGGGTGCTGAGAATAGGCTGAAGATGGGTTGAGGGCAGATGGGAGTGCATGGTGGCGTGGACCATGGGTTAACTGAAGAGGTGATAAGCACCAATTGGCTTTTAGATATATTGTCTAAGAGCAGATAAAATTTGCAGGCCAGGGCCGGATGTGGTGGCTCATGTCTGTAATCCCAGCACTTTACGAGGCTGAGACAGTAGGATCATTTGAGAACAGGAGTTTGAGACCAGCCTAGGCAACATAATGATAGACTGTCTTTGCAAAAGATAAAAAAATTAACCAGGCATGGTGTTGAACAGCCATACTCCCAGCTACTCAGGAGGCTGAGGCGGGAGAATTGCCTGAGCTCAGGAGTTTGAGGCTGTAGTTGCTAGCTATGATTGCACCACTGCACCCCAACCTTGGTGACAGAGCAAGACCCCATCTGTAAAAATAAAAAAATTAAAAAAAAAAGATTTTTTTTTTTTTAATTTGCAGACTGGATGTGGGAGAGTAAGAGGGGAGTCAAAGATTACTAAGATTTTTGGCCTGATCAACTGAAAGAATGAAGTTGCTCTAACTGAGATGGGGAGGACCTGAGAGGAGCAGGATTGAGAGGAATTAGGAGTTTGGCTTTGAGCATGTTACATTTGAGAGGTATAGTTCCAGGAAGAAGTCGTGGCTGGATAAAATCCCCAAGGACTGAGGCCTGGGACATTCAAATTTTAGGGATCAGGGAGGTAGGAGCAGCTGGCAGAGGAGGCTTGGAGGAATGCCAGTGAATTAGGAGGAAAGTTGGTGAGTGTGGTATCCTGGAAGCCAAGTGAAGAGATGATGGTACCAGTATTGCATTACTTACGATAATATGGCACAAAAAGCTTGAGCTCAGGAGTTTGAGTCTTCAGTTAGCTATGATTGGCTGCAATTAGCTTTATAGAAATATAAAGGCAAATTTTAAAAAGAAACCACTATCAGCTAAAATGTTTGATTTTTCTACACGTCTCTTTTTAGCTTTTTCTCATGAATATGTTTCAGTAATTTTAACCAAATATGTATATAATTTTGTATTCTGGTGCCCATATGTAGTTTTTACACTCCCTCCTTTTTTTTCCTTCATTTTTTTGAGACAGAGTCTCGCTTTGTTTCCAGGCTGGAGCGCAGAGGTGTGATCTCAGCTCACCGCAAGCTCCACCTCCCGGGTTCAAGTAATTCTCGTGTCTCAGCCTCCTGAGTAGCTGGGACCACAGGTGTGTACCACCATGCCTGGTTAATTTTTGTATTTTTAGTAGAGACGGGGTTTCACCAGGGCAGCCAGGCTGGTCTTGAATTCCTGGCCTCAAGTGATCCGCCCACCTCGGCCTCCCAAATTACTGGGATTACAGGCATGAGCCATGCTGCCCAGCCTTTTTGCTGTTTTTAAATGAATGTTGCATCAAAATACATGTGACATTTCTTTTTAAAACTTACTTTAGAATTCCCAGAAGTGGGATTACCAGGACAAAGAACCTAAAACAAGTATTTTTAATATCATACATTTGGGAAATAGGCACATCAGTTTTAATTATCAGTGTATACAACTTGATAATGTCACTGCTGAACAGTTCCCATTACTTTGTGTGTCCATTATTTATAGTAGCTGTTTTTAAATAGCGTGAGAGCTGTTAACTAAAATGAAATTATACTTTACATCCAGGGTTTTATCACTTGTTTTAAACCCATCTTCTTTTTAAAATTAATATGTCTTATTCTTGATCAGGAAGAAAAATTAGAAGGAGACAATCGCTATTTTTGTGAGAACTGTCAAAGCAAACAGAATGCAACAAGAAAGATTCGACTTCTTAGCCTTCCTTGCACTCTGAACTTGCAGCTAATGCGTTTTGTCTTTGACAGGTAAATGTGTGCAAATAGTAGTATTTGTTGTTCATTGTGGTACTATGTACAGACTTTACCATAGATAGATGAGATGATAAAATGATTGTAATTTGAAACTCCAGATTTGAGGATGAAAGTTATAGATGGAGCCTGTCATTTTGAAATGTCAGTATTTCATGATTTTATTATCATAAAAATTTTAAAGAAGCCAACCATATATAATTGATAACTAGAAAAGTAAAAAATCCTTACTTTTTTTATTCTAAGAAAGTATTAAAAACTGTAGGCCGGGCGCGGTGGCTCACGCCTGTAATTCCAGCACTTTGGGAGGCCAAGGTGGGCGGATCACGAGGTCAGGAGATCGGGACCATCCTGGCTAACACGGTGAAACCCCGTCTCTACTAAAAATACAAAAAAATTAGCCAGGTGTGGTGGCGGGCACCTGTAGTCCCAGCTACTCAGGAGTCTGAGGCAGGAGAATGGTGTGAACCCGGGAGGCGGAGCTTGCAGTGAGCCGAGATCGCGCCACTGCACTCCAGCC
>NW_012103921.1:622378-657946 GCF_000951045.1 Mandrillus leucophaeus
AAAAAAAAAAAAAGAAAAAAGAAAAACTGTAAGTAAGTGAATTACCCTGATCTTCAGTATTATCCGATATTTTAAATAGAATAAATTTTGTACTCATTACACCCCCGCCATGGGAACATATTTTTCATTTTATAATTAAAATCAAGGCAATGTTGGCACATGTGCATGTCTGCATGTCTTCTGTAAAGCAGGATAATCTGTTTTTCTTTTGTGATTAAGCTGAAACTTCTGGAAAATAAGCTGTGCTTGGAATCAGCACTTTGAATTCACATTTTTTAACCTATTATTTGTCCAGCTATAAAGTAATAATTCTGTTTACTTCTAATTGTACATGTTTTGGAGGAAGATTGTTAAGTGAAAGCTACCTACTGTTGAGTTTATTAAAATAACTAATAGAGCTTATATGTTATGATTGTTTTAAATGTAAATATAATCAGCTTTCCTCTTGGTTAGGCAAACTGGACATAAGAAAAAGCTGAATACCTACATTGGCTTCTCAGAAATTTTGGATATGGAGCCTTATGTGGAACATAAAGGTAATATTTTTACTGAGAAGTAAACATTATAATGCTTAGAGACTCTAACTTGTGATTGGCTTGTGATGAATATAGAATAACAGTCAATTGCCAGTTTTTGTTTGCTAATCTCTGGGAATTTCTGTCTAGGAACAAAGACTTTTTTAGGAGAGCCAAGATGTTAATTCCATTTTGTGAGAGTAGGTACATAGCAAAGATGAGGTGGTTCATGGATATGTACAGAATTAAGGGTATAAAAATAATTTGTAAAAAATGAATACTGTTTCTGAACCCACACTTGCCACCTTAGTTTCAATACTATTATTTGTCATTTCTCAAAACTAACAGTCTCCAAGTTGCCTCTATTCACTTTTTAAAAAATGTTGTCCCGGAAACATTAGGTGGCGTAATTCCAGTATTTATGCTTTCATTTTTCATATCTGCAACCAATGGTATGCCCTAGGATGCTATCATTGTTTTAACAAGAAATAAGTACTGCTTTTTTCTTTTGGTAGTCTTCATCCTACCAAACAGGATGAGTCTTACTAGAGAAAGAACTGTTTCACTTCCCTTTAAGGTTGATTGTAGTACTTATGAAATATTATGTATGTATGTATGTGTGTATATATTTTTGAGACAGAGTCTTGCTCTGTTGCCTAGGCTGGAGTGCAGTGGCACGATCTTGGCTCACTGTACCCTCAGCCTCCCTTGTAGCTGGGATTACAGGTGTGTGCCACCAGGCCCAGCTAATTTTTGTACTTTAGGGTTTTGCCGTGTTGGCCAGGCTGGTCTCAAACTCGTGGCCTCAAGTGGTACACCTGCCCCGACCTCCCTAAGTGCTGGGATTACAGGCGTGAGCCACTGCCCTGGCCTCAAATTTTTAATGTAGAAATAATTTTATAAATAATTTTATAAATTTTATAAACTGTCTCTTTCCAAAAAAAGAAAAAATTTCTAGAGGCAGCTTACAATGGAAGCAAGCTGTAAAAACCTTTAAGAGACATGATTGGGAAGGTTGGGGAGGAAAGTGCTAAATAGATACGTAAGCTTTCAAATGTATGATACTCTTCAGTACTGTACTTTAAAATTTGTATCTCTAGGGAACAAGGAAACTGTTTTCAACTTTGCTTTTGGACTTCAAAGTTAGATTGTTATATTTTGTTGAATAAATAAACTTAGCTCTATTTTACTTTATATAGTAGTTTGCTGCTTGCCTCCTTTGTTCAGGTAATTGAAATTGAGGAAAATCTAATGGGTTAGTGGCTTCCCAGTCCAGAAACTTAGGAGATGTGAAATGAGCACTTTGCTTGACTCAACTGGATGAGTTTGAATTGTTACTATTAATAGTTATTAAGTTTATTATATAGTTGTCCAGTTTATGCTATAAAGAAAATATTTATCAAAAGGACGTGTCAGATCAAAACCTGTGGAAATATTTAATTTTGGTATGTTGGTTTACTAAATATAGTGCTTTTTATTTTTTATTAATTTGTTTTCGAGATGGGGTCTGGCCCTGTCACCCAGGCTAAATTGCAGTGATGTGATCACTGCTCATCACAGATTCAGCCTCCTGGGCTTAACCTGGAACAACAGGCATATTCCACCATGCCCAGCTAATTTTTAATTTTTTTTTTTAAAGACAGGGTCTTGAACTCGGCTCTAGTGATCCTCCTACCTCAACCTCCCGAAAGTGCTGGGATTACAGGCATGAGCCACCATGTTTGTCTCCTTAATTTTTGAATAAATAAGTAAATAAATAAATATTATCTTCTCATTTTAGAATTGTTAATTAGGGCTGGTAAAAGCAATCTAGTGGTTTATAGTTATAGGCTTGTCTTTTACACGCTGTTGTAATACTTGCTCTGCCTTATATAGGTAGAAAACTAAAAACAGTTAACTTTTGTTAATTGCTTGGAGTTTGTTCTAGATAATTTGGGAGATTCAGAAAGCATAAAGAAATACAAACCATGGCCGGGCGCGGTGGCTCAAGCCTGTAATCCCAGCACTTTGGGAGGCCGAGACGGGCAGATCACGAGGTCAGGAGATTGAGACCATCCTGGCTAACAGGGTGAAACCCCGTCTCTACTAAAAAAATACAAAAAACTAGCCGGGCGAGGTGGCGGGCACCTGTAGTCTCAGCTACTCGGGAGGCTGAGGCAGGAGAATGGCGTAAACCCGGGAGGCGGAGCTTGCAGTGAGCTGAGATTCTGCCACTGCACTCCAGCCTGGGCGACAGAGCGAGACCCTGTCTCAAAAAAAAAAAAAAAAAAAAAAAAGAAATACAAACCATGTGTAATTCTGTCATCCAGATAATTAGTATTTATATTTTCCCATACCCACATATAACCACACAAAGCTGTACACACATAGCTACACAAAGATCAGAAGATGGATCTAAAAGATGATCTGTTGTTAAAAGGAGAATCCACCTGTTTATTTAAATGGTGAGCCTGCAGATATGCAGACATCTGTAGAATGAGGGATTCTCATTTTCAAACATTAGCCCCTGACTCTCCGACTCAAGTCTTGCCATGTTCCTTGGGGATTTAAAAACTTATCTTTTTTTTTTTTTTTTTTTTAATTTTGAGATAGAGTTTCACTCTATTGCCCAGGCTGTAGTGCAGTGGCATGATCTCGGCTCACTGCACCCTCCATCTCCTGGGTTCAAGCAATTCTCCTGCCTCAGCTTCCCTAGTAGCTAGGATTACAGACGCCTGCCACCATGCCTGGCTAATTTTTTATATTTTCAGTAGAGACGGGGTTTCACTATGTTGGCCAGACTTGTCTTGAACTCCTGACCTTAAGTGATCTGCCTGCCTTGGCCTCCCAAAGTGCTGGGATTATAGGTGTGACCCACCGTCCCTGGCCTAAAAACTATGTTAATTCTGAAGTTTTTCTTTTTCTTTTTTCCTTTTTCTTTTTTTTTTTTGAGACAGAGTCTTGCGTCACCCAGGCTGGAGTACAGAGGTGCGATTTCGACTCACTGCAACCTCCACCTCCTAGGTTCAAGCAATTCTCCCTGTCTCAATCTCCCGAGTAAGCTGGGATTACAGGTGCCCGCCATCATACTCAGCTTATTTTTGTATTTTTACTAGAGACGGGATTCGCCATATTGGCCAGGCTGGTCTCGAGAACTCCCAGCCTCAGGTGATCTGCCTGCCTTGGCCTCCCCAAGTGGTGGAATTACAGGTGTGAGCCACCACGCCTGGCCTTCATTTTAAAGTTGATGAGTTTAATGAATTGATGAATATAAATCCAGGTTATCTGCAAGAATTAAAATGTCAAAAATTTTAATGCTGTCTGTTGGTAATAAAGTTACAGCTACTGCTAATACCTGTGGATTACTGTCTTCATTAATGATATAGGGAATATTATTAAGATTCCTTTGTATACGCTCCTTCCAGCTGACCCAATAGCAACTTCTCTTTTTCAGTGATCTTGCATTCCACCCTTGTTCGCCCTTACTCAGTGCCTTACCTTGCCTTGTCCTTCCATAGTTGAAATTTCATGTATCTCAGCATATTTTAGTTTTTTCTTTTCAAAATTTGAAATATATCATATTCCTAAAAGTTCAACATGCAAAAATGCATGGCTTAGTGAATTATGAATTCTGCGTACTCCCCAGATCAAGAAAGAAGAACATTTCTGGAACCCCAGAAGCCTCCTTTTGTGCCCCTCCCAGTTGCACAGTTAAAACCACCTTCCTCCCCTTAAGTGTAACCATTTATCTGACTTTCATGTGGAACGCTTCTTTTATTTTTTTCTTCTTTAGCATTTTACTGTAGCATGCATCCCTAAACATAGCTTACTCTTTTTTCTCCTGGGATATTGCCAGCCATAGCATAACCCATAATTAAATCTTACTGTGCTGCCCCTGCTTCTTTACCTGGCTTATTGAAGGTAGTGGGAGAAGAACCCCACTGGTGACTCCTCCAGATCCTGCTGAGTCTGTGATAGTTAACAACCTTATCAAACTTTGTTCCTCCCAGACCCTGCAATGTCTTTGGACACTGCTACCTTCTGTGTTTTCAGCTGAGGTTTCATCCGTTGGACACTCTTGTGTTTGTGAGAACTAGGTCCCGCTGAGGTTTCTGGGACCCAATGTACTCCCATACTCTGGAGGCTGATGCATTTCTAGAGAATCCTGGGCTTTGGCTCCTCTTCAGCCTCCTTTTCTTTTCTCGTCCTCTCTTCCTTACCCATTGTCTTGCAAAACGAGGTGCTTTTAACCAATTAGGGTCTATAGAGCCACAAAAAGAAATGTATCACCGTTCTCAGCTACTGATCTATTTAAAGTGAGTTGTCATCAATATTTGTTCACAAATGTATTAAAGGTATCCAGAATATTAAAAAAAATTTTTTTAACCACTTTAAACATTAAAAACACCCAGTTTTTATAATCCACTACTGACAGTGTTGGAATATTGTTCAGGACGATCTCTCTACCTGAGTTGGTTGTTGCAGTGTTGTTTTGTTTCTTCTGTCCGTGGTTGTCTTTGACTGCATGCTGCTTATTGCACATAGAGAATTATTTATGGGGATTCCCCTAGGGCTAGGATACATGCCATCTCCTCTGCAAAGCCCTTAGGTTTATTTCTGTCAGGCATTTGGGGCCTCTGCTGGTTAAGTATGATCACAGAGTTCAAGACTTGAGGTTCCCTGGCTTACACAGACTGGAAGAACTTGGTATGGGCAATCTAAGACCATGACATTTCCCCTTCCTTTTTATTTCTGCTGCTCTGTTCAGGACTCAGGAGTTTTTCTTTCTTTTTTTCTTTTTTCTTTTTTTTTTGGAGACAGAGTCTCACTCCGTCACCCAGGCTGGAGTGCAGTTGTGCAATCTTGGCTCACCTCAACCTCCGCCTCCTGGGTTCAAGCGATTCTCATGCCTCAGCCTCTCGAGTAGCTGGGATTACAGGTGTGCACCACCCATGCATGGCTAATTTTTGTATTTTTAGTAGAGACAAGGTTTCACCGTGTTGGCCAGTCTGGTCTCGAACTCCTGACCTCAGGTGATCCACCTGTCTCGGCCTCCGAAAGTGCTGGGATTACAGGCACAAATGAGCCACTGTGCCCAGTCAGGAGTTCTTATGGTTCCCTGAGGTTAGGAAGATAGGCTTTTTCTGGCTCACCTTCACATGAAGTAACGGGGAGGGTGCATGCAGTAGAAAGAACAGTGGGGGGTGATTCCAGGTAAGCCCTAAAATTGGAGTATGAAAATGCCCCCTAAGGCAGCCTGGGCCAGCTAATACTAATAATTAACCTAGAAAATATAACATGTATTCTTAACTCTCCAGATAACATCTTTACCCTCAACGATCTCAAAACATTAAGCAATCGACACTCCCCTAAATTATTTTTAAGATGGTCTTGCTCTGTCATCCAGGCTGGAGTGCAGTGTGGCATGATCACGGCTCACTGCAGCCTTGACCTCTCAGACTCAAGCGATCCTCCCACCTCAGCCTCCTGAGTAGCTGGGACCACAGGTGTATAGTACCATGCCTGGTTGATTTTTTTAAGTTTTTATAGACTGGGTCTCTCTATGTTGCCCAGGCTGGTTTTAAACTTACAGCCTTAAGCAATCCTTTTGCCTTGGCTCACAAAGTCCCGGGATTACAGGCGTGAACCACCACACCTGGCCTATTTTTCATATGTATTTTAGTTCTACCTTTTTTAAAAAAGAAACTTACAGACTATCTTGTATAGGAATCCTGGTGTTGACCCACCTCCTTTGTTTATCATTCTTTGCATTCTGGACCTTCCATCTGGAAGAGTTTTAAAATACTGAATTAGAGCTTATAAAATTCTTTTAGTAAGGGTCTATGGGTGAAAGATTCTTTTCACATATTATTGTCTGAAAGTGTCTATTTTGTCCTTGTGGAATTCATTTTCTCTAATCATGAATGGTTACTTTTACTCATTGACGATATCATTGAAGAAGATAGCATTCTGTTGCCTTGGGGCATCCGTTGCTGTCGAAAAGTTGGTTGCAGTCTAATTCTTGTTTCTACAAGAGGCCTGTTTTATTTTGTCTAATTTTAAGACCTCTTCTTTGGTTTTGGTGGCTTGCAGTGTCACTGTGACCAATTTTGGTTTGTTTTTAAATTTTGATTCTTTAAAAATCTTTCTGGTTTTCTAGTAGGAAAGCCTGCTAGACAAATTCTAAAAGAGCTGTTAACACTTGGTTTGATTTTTAATTGATTTATTCTTCTCACCTAGGGCATCTGAAAATTTTCCAACTATTACCTCTGAATGCTTTTTCTCTTTTCCCTTTCCTTCTGGAATGCCAGTTAGATATGTGTTAGATTTTCTTACTCTGTGCTGCACGACGCTCAACTCTTCATTGCTTTGTCCTGCATTCTGCATAATTTCTTCAGCTCCACCTTGCACTTTATTCATTTGCTGTTCAGGTGAACCTGATCTGAGGTTAAACCATTTTATAGAGTTTTGACTGTCGGTGACTATGATTTCCATTTCTTGGAGTTTGATTTGGTTCTTTATCATTTGATTTTCATTTTCTGTAGTCTCTATTCCTCTTAATCTCATCATTTACTTCTTTAAATATATTTAAAATTTTATTTATGTATTTGCTGTTTCCACTGACTGAGGTGAAAATCTTCATCAGTTTGATTTTGCTGCTGTTTGCTACCTCGCAGTTAGAGTGACTTGTGTTATGTGACGTGTGTGTGTGTTGACGGAACTCATTTCTTAGGACTTGGACTCAACTCATTTCTTAGGACTTGGACTCATTTCTTAGGACTTAGGACTCATTTCTTAGGACTTGGTCCCAGGACCACATCAAACACAACTCTTGGCGTGGGGTTTTTCTGACTTCATAGGCAGTGTGAATTCATAGTAAAGAAATCTTTTTGAGGGCTGGCTTCTTATGAAGTTGTAATGGAGATTTCCTTTTGGTTTTTGATTTTTACCCCTAGGTCCCAAAGTATAAGTTTTCATGACTTGCCGTCAGTTTTTGCCAAAGCATTTATCTTCTCTTCTATAAACAATAGCCTTTTCATTTGACATTCGTGCCTCCCTGGTTTGTGTAAGTTTTAATTTTTGTAACACATCAGAGAGTATGAACAGCCGATTCTTGGGACGCATGTGGCCTCGCTAGTCTGTGCTGAAGAGCACAGTATGTAGTAGAGTAGCTTATACTCCCTGAGTGCCCAGGAGGCCATAGTTTTTCAAAAATCCATGTATTTTGCAGAGGCTTGGAGAGTTAATACAGTGTGCTTAGAGTGTGGTTAAGAGAGTTAAGGGAGTGTAAATATACATTATTTTGTAAAAGTAATTTGTAAAAATTTTAGGTGACATGTTTTTAGTTATACCACATGTATAAAGATTCGTAAACATTACAATTCAGGCTCAGGATATAAGAAATACTGTTATCCAATGTTTCTTTTACTTTCTCCCTTTCTCTCCAGGTGGGTCCTATGTGTATGAACTCAGTGCAGTCCTCATACACAGAGGAGTGAGTGCTTATTCTGGCCACTACATCGCCCATGTGAAAGATCCACAGTCTGGTGAATGGTATAAATTTAATGATGAAGACATAGAAAAGATGGAGGGAAAGAAATTGCAACTAGGGATTGAGGAAGATCTAGGTAAAACCTTTAAGTTGTGAGTGCCCTTTTAAAATATAAATTTATTTAGTAGAAATATTTGTGATAAATTATTATGGCTCAAGATTATTATGTTACAGACTCTCAAGGATATTTGCATTTCTTAAACACATGTAAAATCACTGAACATCTTGTATTAGCAATGCTTGTTTTTCAGTTTTGTGTTCTTTTCGAGTCCGTGTCTTACTCTGTTGCCCAGGCTGGAATACAGTGGTACAGTCACGGTTGACTGCAGCCTAAACCTCCTAGGCTCAAGTGATCTTCCCACCTCAGCCTTCCTAGTAGCTGGGCCTGCAGATTTGTGCTACTACACCTGGCAAAGTTTTTTTTTTTTTTGTGACAGAGTCTTACTCTGTCATTAAGGCTGGAGTGCAGTAACACCATCTCGGCTCACTGCAACCTCTGCCTCCTGGGTTCAAGCAGTTCTCATGACTCAGCCCCCTGAGTAGCTGGGATTACAGGCATGTGCCACAATGCTCAGCTAATTCTTTTTCCTTTTCCTTTTCTTTCCTGTTTTTTTTGGTCACTCTTGCTGCCTTCTTGTCCAGGCTGGAGTGCAATGGGAAGATCTCGGCCCACTGTAGCCTCTACCTTTCGAGTTCAAGAGATTCTCCTGCCTCAGCCTCCCAAGTAGCTGGGATTACAGGCATGTGTCACCACGCCTGGCTAATTTTGTATTTTTAATAGAGACACGGTTTCCCCATGTTGGTCAGGCTGGTCTTGAACTCCTGACCTCAGGTGACCCACCTGCCTCGGCCCCCTAAGGTGCTGGGATTACAGGCATAAGCCACTGCACCTGGCCTTAATTTTTTCTATTTTTAGTAGAGATGGGGCTTCATTGTGTTGGCCACGCTGGTCTTGAGTTCCTGGCCTCCAGTGATCTGCCCACCTTGAACTCCCAAAGGGCTGGGATTACAGGCGTGAACCACCATGCCCGGCCAACCTGGAAAAAATGTTTAAAACAATTTTTTTGTAGAGACGGGGTCTCACCTGGTTGCCCAGGCTAGTCTCGAACTCCTGAGTTTAACAATCCTCCCGTCTTGGCCTCCCAAAGTGTTGGGATTATAAGGCATGAGCCACCACGCCCAGCCAACAATGCTTGCTTTTTAAAATTTTAGTTAAAAAAGTTTACAATTATTTTTTTCCAGAGATGGTTTTCATAGTGTCATGTTTTCAGTAAAGCTTGAAGGCAAATGATCAGTTTTTAATTACCAGGCTTATTTAAGTGGGTAGGGGAGGATCATAGGTATTAAATTAATGATGATGAATAGTAGATTTAATGTAGTAGGATTAGTAGTTGTTTTCCTTGGGTCAGGAAATTTATTTTGGGGAACTAACTGTAGCAGGTAAACTTTGTTTTTCCTTCCTTTAAGTATCTTACCCAAATCCTTGAGCAGTGCTTCTGTGGAGAATGAGCTGGTTGCTACTGTGTAGTGGTGAGGTCTGCCATAAAGAGTACTTCTTGAAATAGTGGTGAGGTCTGCCATAAAGAGTACTTCTTGAAATAGTATCCTAGTATATACTTTCATCACCTCAGTTGTCTTGGGCCTAAGTACCCATTTATTTTCCAAAGGAATGGACAGTTTTTCTACCTGGAGCCGTCTCCTGAGCTGTTTATCACTTTCTTCCCATTGTCTGTCAGACAGGTATAGGCAATTGTCCAAGGGCACAGGCTTTGTTCTGGAAATCCAACACACAGCATAGTGAGATGACGCATGCAGACTCACAACTGTGGTCATCATTTCACAAGAAAGTGCTAAACAGCTTTGGATGAGGTTCAGACTATGGTATCTGAATCAGAGAAAAGAAATGGGAGTGTGTGTGTGTCTCCTGCCACTGTTTTTTCTTAGTGGGTCAGAGACATTTATTCAAGGTGTCCAGTAGGCAGAAGCGTAGCAGTTGAGATTTGCTTTCAAGACACATGCATCATCTCTACAGATAATAGATTGTTAACTCCATTCATGTAGCTTGGAGAAGTCATTCTTTCACTTTTAAATTTTATTTTCTTTACTTTTATTTATATATATTTTTTGAGACAGAGTCTTGCTTTGTTGCCCAGGCTGGAGTACTGCGGCATGAACATGGCTCACTGGAGCCTGGAACTCCTGGGCTCAAATAATCCTCCTGCCTCAGCTTCCCAAGTAACTGAGACCACAGGTGTGATCCACCACACCTGGCTAATATTGTGATTTTTTTTTTTATAGAGACAGGGTCTCCCCGGGTTGCCCAGGTTGCTTTTGAATTCCTGCCCTCAGACAATCCTCCCACTTGGCCTCCCAAAAGTGTTGGCATTACAGGCATGAGCTTCCGTGCCCAACCTGTTTTCTACTTTTAAATAATATTTCTGTGTTTACAGAATTTCAGCAATCTCACTCCCATTTTACCTAAGTAAAACTCAAATTCTAAACATTTGCTTATACAGTATGTGTTTTCATTATGACATTCCTACTAGGAACAGAATTGAGATAGCACATTAATTGGGTTGAGCGAGGTGGCTTACACCTGTAATCCTAGCACTTTTAAGAGGCTGAGATAGGAGGATGCTTGAGCCCAGGAGATCAAGGCTTCAGTGAGCCATGATTGCACCACTGCACTGCAGCCTGGGCCACGGAGTGAGACCTTGTCTGGAAGAAAAAAAAAAAAAAGAACTTTAAATTGTGAAAAGTTATGTCTTGGTTTTGACTGTTTTTTATTGTTTTTTTTTTTTCTTTTTTTTTTTAAAATCTGTCTACATTCTAGGATTAAAAGCATTGTTAAGGCTGTCTTAAATATGGGTAGTCCTAAATTTTGAAACAGTTCAAGAAAACACTAAACACCCACTGGCATGTCATTCCAGTGTTTTCATAACTCATTATTTTATGCAGCATATAATTTAGCTTTCATCTTTTAAATCAAAAATAGAAAATATTTTTAAATTTCATTAGACATTCATTGTTATGTTGTATCCTGAAGTTTTATGAATCATTTTATATTCCATCTTATACAAAATCATGAACATCTTAAATCTTGGGTACTTTTTTTTTGAGATGGAGTCTCCGTCAGCCAGGCTGGAGTGCAATGGCCCGATCTCAGCTTACTGCAATCTCCACCTCCCGGGTTCAAACGATTCTCTTGCTTCAGCCTCCTGAGTACCTAGGATTACAGGCGCATGCCACCACGCCTGATCAATTTTTTGTATTTTTAGTAGAGACAGGGTTTCACCATATTGGCCAGACTGGTTTCAAACTCCTGACCTCAAGGGATCCGCCTGTCTTGGCCTCCCAAAGTGCTAGGATTACAGGTGTGAGCCACCGCGCCCAGCCTGTTACTCTTAATTAGGAATGGATGACTAATCTCCTCTTACCTGTACATGTTACTGGTATTTTAATTCCCTGTGACAGTACAGTGATCTTCCAACCTTTTTTGTTCACATGTTGTCTGTAATACTGTTGAACATCCAAGCATGGGTGCAAGGGAAAACAAAAAAAAATTGAACAACTTTTTTTTTCTTTGCACATTTTAAAATCTAACAAATTTCATCATAAATTTTAAGCAGCTCCAAATGCTGTAATTTATGACATAATAAACACCAAAACTTAAATTGTAACATCACTCTTTTATTAATGTCCAGATGACATTAAATACCATAGAGATTTTATGTCCACCAACATCCTTTTCAAGGATAACTGAACAGGTCTTATTTTATAGTAGGCATTTTTAACAATTCAGTTTTCTTCTGTACTACTATTTCCATTACATTTACCCTACAGAATTTTATTCTAATGGAATATAGTAAGTTTTTTGTGACTATAAAGCTCTGAATACTTAAAAAGTACTTCTGGATAGAGTGCTGTTTTTAAAATTATGACTATTACTACATAATTGATAAAACTCATAAAAGTATGTTATAAATTTTATTAAACAGTAAAACTTCTCTGTAAATGTATTTTTTTTTTTGGTAAATATATCTTAATGTGATAGATGAGTCCTTTTTCTGTCACTGGCTGAGAGGTTATATCTTTCTTTTGTGACATGGGAGTCAAATGATTGTGAAAAGAAAGGTAGAAACCATCATGGGACCTCAGTGTTGAGGCAGATCCATTTTAGAAAAGCACATGGTGAATTGAGGATCTGGTAACTGGATTTCCTTAGAACTGCCCATAACCTTTTTTGTTCTTTTTGAGACGGAGTCTCACTCTGTCGCCCAGGCTGGAGTGCAGTGGTGCTGTCTTGGCCCACCACAACCTCTGCCTCCTGAGTTCAAGCAGTTCTCCTGCCTCAGCCTCCCAAGTAGCTAGGATTATAGGTGCACATCACCATGCCTGGCTAATTATTTGTATTTTTAGTAGAGACGGGGTTTCACCACATTGACCAGGCTGGTTTCGAATTCCTGATCTCAAATGATCTGCCGCCATAACCTCTTACGTCTCAGAAAGTTACCTGGAACACT
The DNA here is from genome assembly GCF_000951045.1 of Mandrillus leucophaeus. NCBI lineage: Eukaryota > Metazoa > Chordata > Mammalia > Primates > Cercopithecidae > Mandrillus > Mandrillus leucophaeus. The sequence goes on from NW_012103921.1 coordinate 634,948, forward strand.
GAAACCCAATTTGAAAATCGTTTTCATGTGCTGTAGTTGCCATCTGAAACACTTCATGTTTTCCACTTGCTGTTTATTTTATAGAGATTAGTGGCTAATGTTTCTGGTTGTTAGCATTTCATTCCTTTTGTTTTTTCTTTTTTGAGACTGAGTCTTACTCTGTCACCCAGGCTGCAGTGCAGTGGTGTGATCTTGGCTCACTGCAACGTCTGCCTCCTGGATTCAAGTGATTCTGCTGCCTCAGCCTCCTGAGTAGCTGGGATTACAGATCCCAGGCTAATTTTTGTAGTTTTAGTAGATATGGGCTTTTACCATGTTGGCCAGGCTGGCCTCGAACTCCTGACCTCTGGTAATCCACCTGCCCCGGCCTCCCAAAGTGCTGGGATTACAGGCGTGAGCCACCACACCTGGCCCATTTCATTTCATTTTTAAAAATGATGCTATTTTAGGCTGAGTGGGGTAGCTCACGCCTGTAATCCCAGCACTTTGGGAAGCCGAGGAGGGAGGATCACCTGAGGTCAGGAGTTTGAGACTAGCCTGGCCAACATGGTAAATTCTCGTCTCTACTAAAAATGCAAAAATTAGCTGGGCGTGGTGACACATGCCTGTAATCCTAGCTACTGGGGAGGCTGAGGCAGGAGAATCACTTGAACTGGGAGGCAGAGGTTGCAGTACACCGAGACTGTGCCATTCCACTCCAGCCTGGGAGACGAGTGAAATTCTGTCTCAAGAAAAGAAAATATGCTATTTTATTTCTTTGGGCAATTAAATTAAGTCTAGATTTATTTGTATTATTTTGACTAAATTGAAGAAAATCTGTTTACTAAAATGATTACTGAGCTAATTTTTATTTTTCAAACTGTACATATACATTTTATATTTGCTTTTATTAAAAAACAACATTAGGCCGAAGTGGACAGATCATGAGGTCAGATGATTGAGACCATCCTGGCTAACACAGTGAAACCCTGTCTCTACTAGAAATACAAAAAATTAGCTTGGCGTGGTGGCAGGTGCCTGTAGTCCCAGCTACTCAGGAGGCTGAGGCAGGAGAATGGCGTGAACCTGAGAGGCGGATCTTGCAGTGAGCCGAGATTGAGGCACTGGACTTTAGCCTGGGCGACAGAACGAGACTCCATCTCAAAAAAAAACCAAAAAACAAAAAAACCACACACACACAACATTAAAACAAATACTTGTGTACCAAGCAATCATTAAGAATAAAAATATTTCGGCCAGGTGCAGTGGCTCACGCCTGTAATCTCAGCACTTTGGGAGGCTGAGGCTGGCAGGTCGTGAGGTCAGTAGATCGAGACCACACTGGCCAACATAGTGAAACCCTGTCTCTACTAAAAATACAAAAATTAGCTGGGTGCGGTGTTTTTAGAGAGACGGTTTTCACCATGTTGGCCAGGTGTGAGCCACCGCGCCTGGCCTATTTTGATTTTTTAATTTAATTTAATTTAATTTAATTTAATTTAACTTTTTCTTTTTCCTGAGACAGAGTCTCGCTCTGTCACCCAGGCTGAAGTGCGTTGGTGTGATCTTGGCTCACTGCAACCTCCGTCTCCTGTGTTCAATCAATTCACTTGTGTCAGCCTCTCAAGTAGGTGGACTGCAGGTGCGCACCACCACACCCGCCTACTTTTTGTATTATTTGTAGAGACAGGGTTTCTCCATGTTGGCCAGGCTGGTCTTGAACTTCTGGCTTCAAGTGATCCGCCCATCTTGGCCTCCTAGAGTGCTATGATTACAAGCATGAGCCACTGTGCCTGGCTTCAGTTAAGTTTTGTAATTTAAGACTAACATAAAAATCAGCTTATGGCAATAGTGATTTTTGTTGTTGTTGTTCCAGGTTTGTTCCCCAGAAAAATGTATTTTCTTTTTACCTTTTAAAAATGTAATGTGGTTGGCAATAGTGGTAGTAAACTTTTTTAAATATTAGAAGCTAAAGAGCCTGCCAAATTTCTATGGCATTCGAATGTTTTAGATTGGTGTTAATGTCTCTTGGGTGTATGTTTTGGAAATTGTTTTCTATAGCCCTGCTAAAGAATAAACAAACTCTAGGCACTTAAGGTACCTTTTGATTTCTCTATCTCAGCAGAACCTTCTAAGTCTCAGACACGTAAACCCAAGTGTGGCAAAGGAACTCACTGCTCTCGAAATGCATATATGTTGGTTTATAGACTGCAAACTCAAGAAAAGCCCAACACTGCTGTTCAAGTTCCAGGTAAAGCAGTTTTCCAGGATTATATCAGGCAAATGTTTTAGAATGCCATACTCAAAGATTAATGATAACTAGTGGATTGCTTTTAGTTATTATGATGAATTGATTCCATAAGCTGAATGTTGGTGAAAGTAAATATCAATTGCAAATTTACTTTTAAAAAGTGAGCTTCTGAAATAAAGCAATGCAATTATTAAAAAATCAGAAAGTAATCAAAACATGTATTTAAAGTATAATTTGGTTTTAGTTTGTTCAGTTTATAGAGTATTTGTGAATTTTATTCATTTATCTGTAGATTTCCTAGACTTCATAATATAAAAGGTAGAGTTGCTGCTGCCCTGAAGACAGTCTTAGTCATTTTACTCAGCACTTTTCTAAGTTTGGTGGCATCATCTATTGTTTTTTATTTATTTATATTTTTTTGAGACAGAGTCTCACTCTACCCCCCGGACTGGAGTGCAGTGGTGCAGTCGTGGCTGACTACAACCTCTGCCTCCCAGGTTTAAGCAGTTCTGTGCGTCAGCCTCTGAGTAGCTGGGATTACAGGTGCATGCCACAACGCCCAGCTAATTTTTGTATTTTTAGTAGAGACGGGGTTTCACCATCTTGGCCAGGCTGGTCTTGAACTTCTGACCTCATGATCTACCCGCCTCGGCCTTCCAAAGTGCTGGGATTACAGGCATGAGCTACTGCGCCCTGCCTGGCATCATCTTTCTAAAGTGGTGATTTTGAGCCATTCAGTTGTTCTGGGAGGCTGATGATGTCATGGAGAGCTAAGTGGGGGGAATCAATTTAGTATTATTCCAGTGTCTGTCTTCAGTTTTACTTCTACCTTCAGATTGAAGGTTTCTAGCAGACAGGGAGACCATAGTTGGAATTTCTGACAATGTTTTAATCAGTATTTGATATGATTTAGAGATTAGCATGGTTCACTATATTTGAAAACAAGGATAAAGTTGTTTTTTGACTTTCTGTTTTGAATAGCCTTTCTTCAAGAGCTGGTAGATCGGGATAATTCCAAATTTGAGGAGTGGTGTATTGAAATGGCTGAGATGCGTAAGCAAAGTGTGGATAAAGGAAAAGCAAAACACGAAGAGGTTAAGGAGCTGTACCAAAGGTTACCTGCTGGAGCTGGTCTGTAAGATATTCTGGGACAGCACTGTTGCCATTAAGTGCCTTGTTTTTTTATGTTCACAAATGTATATGAAGAAACTTTCTCAAACTTACTCTTTCTAATAACCCACTAAAGCCAGCTTAAACACTCTAAAAGTACTTTGTAAACCGACAATAACTTGATGTGTAGCATTCCATATTATTTCATTACGTTGTACTTCTAAAACTGGGAAGCTGTTAATAAATTATAACATTTAGGTCAGCACTTTGCATCCATGAGTATTGTAGATATTTATATTTTGTGAGATATTAACTTGTTTAAGAAAAATCCGATTGGATTACTATGGAAAAAGCAACTTGCCTGTTCTGTTTCTTTGCATACTTTGTGACCTGACAGTTTTAACAGACATTCTATTATATGAGTAGTTTTTTTTTGATACTATTAGATTAACTTGAAGTTTAATACCAAATATTATGCTAAGAGGAGAAAAGCTTTCTGCTGACCCCTGATTTCTTAGAAATATCCTACATAATCCAGCTTATCCCTTTTCTGTATATGTTTATTCAGGTTTACCTGGTGTCTCAAAATGAAACCAAATTAAGCCTTTTTAAAGGCTGATGTGCCATTTGTATTAAATTATCTGTCATTTCAAAGACATGAATTTCCCAAGCCTAATTCCTACTTAAGGAAGAGAGACAATTTAGTCCTTACTTTAGAAAATAAATACTTAAGCATAATTGTACTTGTGGTTTGTCTTTTTAATATCTTAATTTTCCATTACTAGTATAACTTTAAACAAAATGTAAACAAAAATTGCTAAGTCTATAAGAATAGATTTTAACTGAATTTTAATTTGATTCTGACCCTTCTTTGTAATCTGTTACTTCAACTCTGTCCAAGGGTTGGGATTATCCTAAAGAATTAAACTGACCTTAATTTAACTGGAAATGATTTGGGAATGAACCCATGATTCAAATCTCTAAATTTGTAAGTCTTTGTTCAAAGGTGTCGGGACCTAGAAATCTATTTTCCAAACTTTATTCATGGTTTCCTGTGTCCACTGGACAAGAGAAAGGGACTTAACTGGATCTAAAGCGAAATACTCATTTGAACCACTCTTTAGAACTATGGAGTTCAAAGATGTTATGTGTCAAGTTAGCACTGTGCTTCCTTTGGCTGTTTTCATTCAGCGTACAGGCACCTTATGTTCTTAGAATATGCTTATGTTCTTAGAATATTTCTCTGTGTTATTTATACTTTTACCAATTATGAGCTATATAATTATTTTCCATTTGCAGTAAACTTATATTGTAGAAATTCCACATTGTAAAATTATGTAGAATCTCAAAGTTAATGAGCGTGGTTTTGTGCTGGCAAGAGAAATCTTTCGTTATGCATTTTCTAAATCTTATTTTTGTGTGTGAACATATTTAAAGAAAGATCACTTACCCTAAAATTTAAGCCTCAGTAGGAACATGCTTTTGGCCCTTTTTATTTCCATTGAAATATACTTAAATTTATCTCTAGGTAAAGTGTTTCAGATGTTTTTAATGCTGTAATTGTTCTAGACCATATAACTTTCCTAAGAAAATGTGTCATGTTCAAAATCCAGGTGTTTTTTTTTTTGTTTGTTTTTTGTTGGCTTTTTTTTTTTAAGAACTTTAAACCAAAATGTATATTTCCCTGTGGTAAATATTTTAATATTTTGCTTTCCTCATCAAATGCTGAGGTTTCATACAGTCCAGTATCTCCAGCTTGATAATGGGAGAGTTCTCCCTCATTTGGAGTTGATTATATCCATGGCCTTTGGAAAGCAAGCCTTGTAGTTTACTGAATCACAAATACTAGGGAATATATTTGAGGGGCCCACTCAGAGTCTTTTTCTAGTGCAGAAACATCTGTAGTGTAAAAACTTTGCCACCAGCAGAATCTGCCTTAACCATGAGACTTGTGCTCCACTTGTATTCTCAGGCAAGCTCTTGGCAGAGGTCAGTGCAACTCTTTATGATGATAGAGACTGAGAATGGAAAGAAAGACAGACTTCTGTGACCATAGTCACTCTTCCCTCATGGAGCCCACAGCGCACTAAAGTGAAATCTGGAAAACTTGCTCAGTTAGTAATAAGCATGGTATTAGATTAGAATTATAGGCCTGTTCTCTGCTTTCTGTCTTCCTCCTCTTACTATAAAACCATACATCGTTTTTCTAATTATTATATCTTTCATTAAATTTATATTGAACGATTCAAAAACCAAAACAACAAGCTTTCCTTGGAAGTTTTCTGTGAGATTGGAAAATGTTGTCTTTCCTTTGAGCCACGTTGTTGCTGGACAGTCAGGCCACAGTCACCCTAGGCTTTGAATTCCTACAGACGTACCCTGGCAAGGAGGGCTTTGTGCATTTTGAGCTTTCCTAGATTCCTTTCATTGTGAGGGCCGGGATTCTTAGGGTGTTTTCTTCAGTTGGCAGTAACAGATACTGCTGTCTGTCCGCTCCTCCCCAGCTGCTGGGGAGACTAGAATGCCTAGTGACTTATTCTTGAAGGTTGCGCTTTATCACAATCCTGTTTTTTCTCCTCTGATAGCCTTTGTATTACTTACCATTTTAATCTAATTGACTGTCCTTGGGAAAAGATTAGAGTATGCTAAGGCCTTTATTTTGCTCTCGGAAAGGGATCGTTTATTTTTGCATTCCCCAGATACCCAGCGTACTCTATCCCTGGCAGATTAAGCTTGATAAATGGCAAATAAAGTCGGGAGGCATTTTGAATGCAATTAGCCTTACCATGATATACTGTAAAGTGCTGCAGCTGTGTTACATATACTGCGTCTTAAGGTCTCCTCCTTTTTTTTTTTTTTTGAGATGGAGTTTTACTCTCGTTGCCCAGGCTGGAGTGCAGTGGTGCAATCTCAGCTCCCCACAACCTCTACCTCCCGGGTTCAAGTGATTCTTCTGTCTCAGCCTCCCAAGTAGCTGGGATTACAGTCATGCGCCACCATGCCCAGCTAATTTTTTGTATTTTTAGTAGAGATGGGGCTTCTCCCTGTTGGTCAGGCTGGTCTCGAACTCCACACCTCAGGTGATCCGCCCGCCTCAGCCTCCCGAAGTGCTAGGATTACAGGTGTGAGCCACCTTGCCCAGCCAAGGTCTCCTCTTTTATATAATAAGGTTATGTAAATGTGTCATTAACTTTTCCATATCTCTTTTCTTCCAAAAAGCTCAAAATGCTTCACATAGCTTATCTTTTATACTCAACAACATCCCCATGAGGTAGGTAGAAGGCAGGTATTATTACCTTCATTTTACAAATAAAAGACCGGAAACATAGAGAGTTTAAGTGACTCGCTCAGGTTCATTTTCTTGGTGGCAGAACTTGGATTAGACCGTGACCTCGACTCACAGTCCTGTGCTCTTCCTCTGGAGTCACTTTCGATTTGACCAGTCAGAAGACTCTTAGTCGATGATGTACAGTGCCAAATTTTGTTTTCATAAAAATTGAAATGGTTCGCTGTAAAATTAAAATGGGAGTTAGTTTTCTAGACATGTAACTCTCTGGGGAGTATAAAACTGGTCACAATGGGCTTCGTTGAAGTATCTGTCCCTCAGATCTCATCAGAAGGAGTATATAATACAAAAATATAAATTCAACCTCTGTATGTTTTCTTCTATGTTTTATGCTGGGACTCACTGGAGATCTTTGTAAGTAATCAAAGCTGGCCCTTTATCTTTGATTTTGGCTTTTAGGGAATTCTAGGGACTTCCTTTCCCCAAATTAAAACTCATTTTGAGGTGTTTGGTTTTGTCTTTTAATTTTTGCAACTTCAAAATTGATGACGACTCAGTTCTAGTGTACTTTATCCTGGAACTTGTTTAAAATAGGTTAGTTTCTTGAAATAAATAATAATATAATGAATAGATGATGACCTGGATTTGGGTGGGGGAATTAAATACCTTTTCAAAATTGCCATCAGTGTCATCTTGGATAAAGAAAGTTCAGTAGTTAAAAGGGTCTTCTGAAGTGTGGTCATAGTTGGTGAGGTTAATTTCTAACTTAGAGTTCAGTTTGGCTTCTCATTTTAATTTTCAGATGTATATCACATATATGTGAAAAGTAATGACAAAAATAATTTATGAAATAAACATAGTAGGGCATGAGGTTGTGTTATTTGTGAGGCAGCAATGGAGCATGACTTGTAGTCAGCAAACATGGGTGTCTTGATCAAAACTCTGCTGTGCTATTAGGCAAGACTCTATGTGGATGCCTCTTGTAGAATGTGGTTAATAATACCAGCCGATCTCATAGGGCACTGTGCAGACTCAGCATTACTGTGCAGAGCTCCTTGAACTCAGAGGAGTGGCACTTAACTGGAGCTTTGTGTCATAAAAACATCATCCCCCAGACAATGATTCTTCTGATTCTGCTAACTCTGGACAGAGTTTGCATTGTCTTTTGAAAGAAATGAATGTATCACTTAGTCCAAAAACTGTAAAAATACATAGGCTCTTTCCGATGCTTGCTTTCTCAGAGCCCTATGAGTTTGTCTCTCTGGAATGGCTGCAAAAGTGGTTGGATGAATCAACACCTACCAAACCTATTGATAATCACGCTTGCCTGTGTTCCCATGACAAGCTTCACCCGGATAAAATATCAATTATGAAGAGGATATCTGAATATGCAGCTGACATTTTCTATAGTAGATATGGAGGAGGTCCAAGACTAACTGGTAATTCAAGATGTCCTCTCTGTTTAAAAAAGAGCAGCTCATTAAATCTTCATCTTATGGTCTTTATGAGTGTGGCTTATGATGATTTGACCCAAACTATGCTAGATCAAATATTCCTTACACTTTGCAAAAAGAATTTGCTAAATAAAGTAGAAGTGAAGCAACTGATGCTATTCATAGAGGGTTGGTTGGGGTTTTTTGGTTCATTTTTCGATTTGTTTTGTTTTTAACCCCTCTCAAAGCAGACAAAATAAGACCCTTTTGAGAAAACTGTCTGGTACTTGAGGCCTTGTCTGGTTAATTACAAGTTTGTGCCTCCATGTTATGGTGACTTTTTTTTTTTTTTTTTTTTTTTTTTGAGATGGAATCTTGCTCTGTTACTCAGGCTGGAGTGCAGTGGCTCAATCTCAGCTCGCTGCAACCTCCGCCTCCTGGGTTCAAGTGATTCTAGAGCCTCCCGAGTAGCTGGGATTACAAGCGCACACCACCACACCCAGCTAATTTTTGTATTTTTAGTAGAGACGGGGTTTCAATGTGTTGGCCAGGCTGGTCTGAAAACTTCTGGGCTCAAGTGATCCACTTATCTTTCCCTCCCGAAGTTCTGGGATTACAGGCAGGAGCCACCACGCCCGCCTGTGGTGACTGCTACCAGTGTCTGAGCTGTAGATGGTTACTTAGTTTATGAATGGAAGCTGTTTGATTCTACCTTCAATATAGACCTATATATGTGACCACATTGTATCCATGGTTTTATTTTGTTCTGGCTGCCTTTCTGTTCTGCCTCCTTGAAACATTTTTCTTTTTACATGAGTAGCTACCAACATAATCCTCCCTCCAATTTTCAGATGAGACTGTAGGAAATTATATGACACCTCCCTCCCCAATACACTATTTCTGAAATTAAGTGCTGTTTTCTAATGGTATACAACTTACTGCATAAACCAGATATTTAACTACATGCTGCAGGCCTTCTGTTAAACACCACTGGAGTTTTGTTTCCTAAATTTCTGGGAATTTTTTGTTTTTGTTTTTTTGAGACAGTGTCTCACTCTGTTGCCCAGGCCAGAGTGCAGTGGTGCAGTCACAGCTCACTGCAGCTTTGACCTCCTCAGGCTCCCATCTCAGTCTTGCAAGTAGCTGGGACCACAGGCATGCACCACCATGCCTGGTTAAGTTTTGTACTTTTTGTAGAGATGGTGTTTCATCATATTGCCCAGACTGGTCTCAAACTCCTGGGCTCAAGTAATCGACCTGCCTCAGCCTCCCAAAGTGCTGGGATTACAAGAATGGGCCACCATATCTGGCCCTTTTTTTTTTTTTATTTTTATTTTTTATTTTCTCTGAGACAGAGTCTTATTCTGTTACCCCAGCTGGAGTACAGTGGTGGAATCATAGTGCACTGCAGCCTTGAACTTGTAGGCTTAAGCAGTCCTCCCACCTCAGCTTTCCAAGTAGCTAGGACTACAGGCACACACCACCATGCCTTGCTAATTTTTACATTTTTTTGTAGCGACAGGGTCTCACTGTGTTGCCCAGGCTGGTCTCAAACTCCTGTCCTCAAGCTATCCTCCCTGCCTGGCTTCTCAAAGCTCTTGGTGGTATGAGCCACTATACCTGCCACTGTTCTTAATTCACAATGAGTAAACCATGCAGTGGGAAAAGCGTTCACATTTTAGATGATTCCTAAAACTTCTTTGTGTTTTAAACCAGACCCTTCGTTTTGCTTTTCCTTTTAGTGTGCTTTGAAGATCACTTTCACGTGAAGATCATTATTTATAATTATCAGCTATATTTAACCCCTCCACCTTAGAACCTCAGTTATTTGATTATCATCTTATAAAAATTACATGTAAGCCTTGTCAGATACTGTATTTAGATACTTTTAACATAATATAACATTTTCTCTTTCATTTTTCTTTCTTTATTCAGATAACAGTGTTGCTGTCTTGGTATCTAATTGTCTTAGTAAAATAATTTAGGGTATATATCAGTTTGCCACATTGCCAACATTTGTGACTTTGGTTTAGAATGTGTCTGTTTGTGAAGTGCTAAAAACATTTTCCTAACAGGAAGTCTGTTTGAATGAAATATATTTCCTTTCATTCTTTCTTGCCTGTAGTGAAAGCCCTGTGTAAGGAATGTGTAGTAGAACGTTGTCGCGTATTGCGTCTGAAGAACCAACTAAATGAAGATTATAAAACTGTTAATAATCTGCTGAAAGCAGCAGTAAAGGGGTATGTTGCACAGCGTACATTGTTTATGATAAACTAAGAAATTTTCAAGAGGTCATAACCAAGCAGCTCGTTATTTATTGAAAATAGGAAGTTGGGATGTTTAGAAGAAGGGTGATAAAGTGAATGGCAGAGCCAGATCAAAAGTAAATTTTGCAACAACCGCCCCTGTGGCAATGATAAAGAAAGCTGCTGAGTCAGATAGCCTTTGCCACTGTATTCCATCCTACCATTTGATTGGTGTGATTGGCATGAAGGTAGGAAAAGCAGGATAATATTTAGAATGGAAACAAAATATTAGATCCCTGCAGTTCAATAGTGGACAGAGAAAATGACCAAAATTAGGAAGTAGGTTAAAAACAATTACATGTACAGTAGCTGATGTTGAGTGTTTGTAATTCACTTTAGTTGTTTTTACAGGCAAAGAAGGGAGGACAGTGTTTGGAAATATTACTTGTATGATTTAACATTCTCTCTGTTCCACAGCAATGATGGATTTTGGGTGGGGAAGTCCTCCTTGCGGAGCTGGCGCCAGCTAGCTCTTGAACAGCTAGATGAGCAAGATGGTGATGCAGAACAAAGCAACGGAAAGATGAATGGTAGCACCTTAAATAAAGGTAACAATTTAAACCTATATGTGAAATTATACCATGAAAATATAAGTGGGCTGGGCACAGTGGCTCATTCCTATAGTCCCAGCTACTTGGGAGGCTCAGACGGGCAGATCACTTGAGCCCAGCGGTTATGCCAGCCCCACTGCACTCCAGTCTGGGTAACAAAGTGAGACCCTGTTTCTCTAAAAAAACAATTTTAGGCCGGGTGCGGTGGTTCATGCCTGTAATCCCAGCATTTTGGGAGGCCGAGGCAGGTTGATCACTTGAGGTCAGGAGTTTAAGACCAGCCTGAGCAACATGGTGAAACCCCGTCTCTACTAAAAATACAAAAATAATTAGCCAGGAGTGGTGCTGCACGCTTGTGGTCCCAGCTAATCAAGAGGCTGAAATAGTAGAATCGATTGAACCCAGGAGTCGCAGGTTACCATGACCCGAGATTGCGCCACTACACTCCAGCCTGGGTGACAGAGCGAGACTCTGTCTCTTAAAAACAACAACAAAACCCAAAAATTCGTAAAATTGGTTTCATACCCATCCATGTAATTTTAAAGACAACTTTTATTAAACTACAAGCTCTTGACTGGGCACAGTGGCTCACGCCTGTAGTCCCAGCACTTTGGGAGGCCGAGACGGGTGGATCACGAGGTCAGGAGATCAAGACCATCCTGGCTGACACAGTGAAACCCCGTCTCTACTAAAAATATAAAAATTAGTCAGGTGAGGTGGTGGGCGCCTGTAGTCCCAGCTACTTGGAAGGCTGAGGCAGGAGAATGGCATGAACCCGGGAGGCGGAGGTTGCAGTGAGCCGAGATCGCACCACTGCACTCCAGCCTGGGTGACAGAGCGAGACTCCGTCTCAAAAAAATTAAATTAAAATAAAATAAAATAAAATAAAATACTGCAAGCTCTCACAAGTAGCTCAGAGCAAATAAAAGATTTTTAAGCTATTGAAATTCAGCAAGGACTCACGTGAAATTTTCCTGTATAACCTATCATGCTTTGGGCTCAAGCTCTCTCTAGTTAATCACATGCAAAATTAATATTAATTCTGTTCTAGGCTAAGAGTTTAAAGAAAGGTTAAGTCTACTGCAAATTGGCATAATATATTGTATGCTCAGTACACTTTGGTTTTAGATTATCTGCCACACTTCCTTTGTCAAGTAAATGAGCTTGTACTTCTTAATCTTTCATCAAGTAGAGAGGGCAGCTTTTAAATAGCTTTGTGCTTGTAAATTCTTCTGAGTTTCATATGCTTTCAAATCAGAAATTATGTTATTGTAAATCAAATACTAAATTTAATTTTATAATCAGTGCTTCATAAGATGTCAAGGAAATTTATTACTTTAATGTTCTTGACCTTTATTGAAATATTCTGTATTTTCTGCATTCAAGCATTTCATATCATTTATATCATTATTTTATTTTTTAAGTTTTAATTTAATTTATTTGTTTATTTGAGATGGAGTTTCGCTCTTTTTGCCCAGGCTGGAGTGCAATGACGTGATCTTGGCTCCCTGCAACCTCTGCCTCCCAGGTTCAAGCGGCTCTCCTGCCTCAGCCTCCCGAGTAGCTGGGATTACAGGTGCACACCACCATGCCCAGCTAATTTTGTATTTTTAGAAGAGACAGGATTTCACCATGTTGGCCAGGCTGGTCTTGAACTTCTGACCTCCAGTAATCCACCTGCCTCAGCCTCCCAAAATGTTGGGATTACAGGCATTAGCCATCGCACCTGACCAGTTTTTATTTCTTTTGAATTCTAGAGATACGGCTTCACTATGTTGCCCAGGCTGGTCTCCCTCTTGTGCTCAACCGATCCTCCCACCTTGGCTTCCCAAAGTGCAGGGATTATAGATGTGAACCACTGAGGCTGGCCCATTTCTATCACTTTATATTATATTTATTTTATTTGGTATTGATCTTCCCATCTCACCACCTTACTTTTTGAGAAAACCAACCCAGTATTTTAAACTCCTTGAGCTGTGATTAATATTTTCAAACTTGAAGAGTTTTTACTTTTTTTGAGACTTTTTTTTTTACTTTTTTGAGACGGAATCTCACTCTGTCCCCCAGGCTAGAGTGCAGTGGCGTGATTTTGGCTCACTGCAACCTCTGCCAACATTCCCCACCACCCCCCGTTCAAGTGACTTTCCCGCCTCAGCCTCCTGAGTAGCTGGCATTACACATGCGCCACCATGCCCGGCTAATTTTTGTATTTTAGTAGAGATGGGGTTTCACCATGTTGGCCAGCTGGTCTTGAATTCCTGAGCTCAAGTGATCCACCCACCTTGGCCTCCCAAAGTGCTAGGATTACAGATGTGAGCCACTGCACCCAGCCGAGTTTTTACTTTTGATTAAAATATTTTATTGTGCTATATAATTCATGAACTTAACATCAATTTGAGTTTTATTATCCTGTCATTTGAAAAAACATACTATAATTTTAGTGATAACATGTGACTTAGTGTTAAGTATTTATTTACTGCTTTTTAAAACCTCTTTATTTTGGGAGGCCGAGGTGGGCAGATCACGAGGTGATGAGTTCGAGACCAGCCTGACCAACATGGTGAAACCCTGTCTCTACTAAAAATACAAAAATCAGCCAGGCGTGTTGGCATGCACCTGTAATTCCAACTACTCAGGAGGCTGAGGCAGGAGAATCATTTGAACCCAGGAGGAGGAGGTTGCAGTGAACCGAGATCGTGCCACTGTACTCCAGCCTGGGAGACAGAGCATCACTCCGTCTCCAAAAAAAAAAAAAAAAAAGCCTCTTTATATATCAGTGTCCCTTCATTTTTAGTAAAATTGGATGCCGTAGTAGAAAGTGCCTTCATGTTGGCATAGCTTAAAAGTATTTTTCATGTTGCTTTCAGAGTAATATGCCTCTATTTTCCTTCCCCCATTAAAAAATTTCAAAAGCTTCAAGCAGCACAAATATGACAAAGTAGAACTTCAAAGCCTTCCTACCAGATACAATCACTGTAAATAGTGGCTTTTTATAATGCAACTCATTTGGGCACAGTTGTACATATGACTTACTGAATGTCAAAACATTCAGCCCTTTTTATTGATTGATTGCATTTTGTTTTGTGGATCCATTATGTTTATCTGATTCTATTTTAATTTTTTATGTGAGTATGTACACACAGATGCAGTGAGGGTCCTTTTGTGTCCTGTACTTACATCATTACAAAATTTTCAGATTATTTCTGAGAAATAAATTCCTAGAAATCTCTGGATCAGAGAATTACAAATATTTATAATTGCCACATACTGACATATTGGTAAGTTTTCTTCAATATATTCATATTAGGGGGTTCATTTTGCTTGGTTTTGTCAACATAAAGAATACATCATTCACATCAGTTTTGTTTTCTCTTGTTTTGTTTTTTTGAGATGGAGTCTCCCTCTGTCACCTAGTCTGGAGTGCAGTGGTGCAATCTTGGCTCACTCCCACCTCCACCTCCCAGGCTGAAGTGATTCTCTTGCCTCAGCCTCCGGAGTAGCTGGGATTACAGGCACGCACCAGCACGCCGGGCTAATTTTTGTATTTTTAGCAGAGAGGGGGTTTTGCCATGTTGACCAGGCTGGTCTTGAACTCCTGACCTTAATCTGCCCGCCTCAGCCTTCCAAAGTGCTGGGATTACAGGCATGAGCCACCATGTCTGGCAGTCACATCAATTTTTATCAGCCCGATACAGGAAGTTAGACTTAGCAGTGTTGAGGCTTAAAGTTTTTCAAAATGTCATTGAGGTTGACCATCTTCTTAGGCTTGAGAAGTTATTTGTATGTGTGACAGAGAGAAAAAGAGGAGATAGAATTATCTGGTCATATCCTTCCGTTGCCCATTTTTTTACTTGATTTTTGTGGGGGGTTTTTTTGGTTGGTTGGTTGGTTGGCCTGCGACGTGAGTTTTCCCTGTGTCCAACTTATCCATGCTATACATGCTACCCACTGGTCACCTAGCAATCCTCTTGGTGCTCAGATTGACTATAGGAGTGCCAGTGTTCAAGTCACCCTTATTTTACTTTAATGATCTCAAAGTGGAAGAGTGGTAATGTTGGTAATTCACGTATGTCAAAAAGAAGCCACAAAGTGCTTCCTTTAAGTGGAAAGGTGGAAGTAAGTTCTTGATTTAAATAAGGAAAGAAAAAAAATTGTATGGTGAGCTTGCTAAGATCTGTAGGAACAAATCTATCTGTGAAATTAAGAAGGAAAAAAATTCATGCTAGTTTTGCTGTCACACTACAAGCTACAAGTTATGGTCACAGTGTGAGAGGGAAAAAGCATTAAATTTGTGGGTGGAAGACTTGAACAGAAATATGCCAATGGATGTTTATGGTGTTCGGTAGTATATGAGGTTTTAGGCATCTATGGAGTGTCTTGGAACATATCCCTGGACGGATCAGTGGGGACGACTATGTTTGATGGTAAAGGTTAAGTCCTTATTTCATTTGTCTTTAATGCTTTGTGTTCACCCCCAAAAAGTGTAGGTAGGTGAAAATGACATGCCATGACATGACAATGTAGGTGATTAACTTGGTTCATGACACAGTATTCTCAATACCTTGACTAGAATTAATAGAAGAATTCCATTTTTTCAATTTAAAAAGGCACATTTTCTTGCATAACCTAAATCTTTAAAAGTTAACTGTCATTGAGATGTTCCTCTTTCCTTTTAAGGGAAAGAAATATAACACTTTTTAGCAGAACTGTGTAGGAATCACATGGGTTTAATTTTCAGAGTTTTAAAGTTTTCTTTGTTCCGAATTGTGCAGAGTAGTATATCTGCTACTTTGAACTTTAAGTACACAATAACCACAGCAGATATCATTTGTATTTCTTTTGATTAGATGAATCAAAGGAAGAAAGAAAAGAAGAGGAGGAATTAAATTTTAATGAAGATATTCTGTGTCCACATGGTAAGCTAGAAGCATAAATGAGTTCTGTTTTATTATCCTTTTTTACTTTTAGCTTCTACTGCCTGGCTTTCATGCCAGTGTCTCTCACATCTTACCTGGGAAAAAAAATTTTTTTTAAGTAGAATTTCCCCATATTTAGAGGAAATCATTGGAAAAGAAACTTCTTGTCACTTGTCCCATTGACGTGCTTTTGAGTTTGAAGTATTGAATTTCAGTCGTTTCCCATGACTGTCATTGTCCAAGTTAAACACTTTGAGAATACTGCTCATATGTTTCTTCTTCGTCTTGTTAGGGCTATCTGTGGTTTTTTATTTATTTATTTTATCTGCAACATGATCTCTCTCTTTCGCTGTCCTAGCTTAGTGCAGCATCAACATCCTGGGCTCAAGTGATCCTTCTGCCTTGGCCTCCTGAGTAGCTGGGACTGTAGGCATGCACCATCACACCCAGCTAATTTTTAAATTTGCTTCCCACCTTTACCTCCCATAGTGGTGAGATTATAGGCACGAGCCACTGGTCTTGACTTGGTTTAGTTTCTTGTTTGTGTATTGACCAGCTGCTGTGTACTATGTGCTAGATAGTTTTTTAAAAAGCCAAATTCTAAATTCTCATTTAATTCTATGTATTTGTTCATGTATTTGTTTACTTGGTCTTGGTGAATGCTTCTGATAAGTAGCTTTTACAAGATGATTGTGCAAGGGATTCGTCATATATTAGACACAATTTTCTATTCTAATAGCACTCTGAAAGTCAAGCAGGTGTCTGTTTCTCAAAGCTTTCTACTTCATAAGTTCCCCTTCCCACCTTCAAAAAGTCTGAGCACTGAGTGCCGTAGCTTGCACCTATAATCCCAGCTACTAGGAAGGATCAGGTAGGAGGATTGCTTGAGCCCAGGAGTTTGAGACTAGTCCGGGCAACACAGCAAGACCCTGTCTCTAAAAAAATGTTAAGTGGGTTTGGTGGTGTGTGCCTGCAGTCCCAGTTTCTCAGGAGGGTGAGAGGATCACTTGACCCAGGAGTCTGAGGCTAGAGTGAGCTATGATCACGATGCTGCACTCCAGCCTGGACGACAGCGCGTTACCCCATCTCATTAAAATAAAATAAATAGGACAATAAATTTGACACAGAAAAGTTGGCTTGTCAGTGGTTTGTTTTGTTAACCCATGTTCATGCGTTTCTTGTTATGTGCTAATTTATTGCTAATATTTTGGATTCCTGTTGATCCTAATAAATTCTTAACTATAGTTCTTGTTTCATCAGTTGACTGTGAACCAGTGGATAATGTCTCACTTTTATCCCTGATGCACGCTGGCACTTTTATATGAAGTGCCGTTGATGACACTAGTGATGGTGTTTGTCACTAGAGTGGTACTACCATTCTGGATTATCTCACTGCACTTTAGGCCACTAGGTGAGTGGCATTCCCATTTACAGGCCACACAACTAGCAAGCAGCCATCCTGGGGTGTGTGTTTGGGTCTTGGTCTCTGTGAGTCCCAAATTCCTCTGTTCTTTCCATCGTATCACCCTATCTGTCTACTGGTTGGTCTTTTACACTACGGGTGCACAGCAGAAGAAGGTGAGCTGACCTCGTGAGTGCTGAATAGCATGAGGAAATAAACAGGGGAATGAAGTTCGGGTGAATAGCCAGAAGGAGGTGTATTTTTCCAGAGATGCTCTCTTATCACCTTTTCTAACCTTCACAGCATAGTTGTGGACACATGGGATTGGTGTCTCCATATTGAGAGTTGAAGCATCCGTGGCAGAGTATTGTTTCATGCTTGGTACTACCACTTGAAACAGTGCTGGAACTTAGATTGTCCTCGTGCTCCTTAGCTCACTGACCTTTGTTCTGCCTTCCCACCTTTTATCATGTCATTTCAGTACCGACAGTTTTGACTACAAAGCATGGCAAAGCTGAATGTCATTTCAGGACACATACTCCACTCCCTAGCCTATCAGAAATTGTACATAAGAGGCCGGGGGCAGTGACTCACACCTGTAATCCCAGCACTTTGGGAAGCCAAGGCGGGAGGATCACTTGAGTCCAAGAGTTCGAGACTATCCTGGGCATCATGGCAAGACCCCATCGCTACAGAAACATCAAGAAATTAGCCAGGGGTGGTGATGGTGTGCACCTGTGTTCCCAGCTACATGAGAGGCTACATTGAGAGGATTACCTGAGCCCAGGAGGTCGAGGCTGCAGTGAGCCATATTCACATGCCACTGTACTCCAGCCTCGGCGACCAAGCAAGACCTTGTCTCAAAACAAAACAAAACCGAGAGAGTGAGAAAGAGAAAGAAAGGAAGGGAGGGAGGGAGGGAGGAAGAAATTGTATACAAGCGTGATTTTTTTAGGCCATTATCTTGATCTGTAACTCTAGTGTTTTGGTGCCATACTTTGTTCTCTAATATTTTAAAGGATAGTTTGGCCGGGCATGATGACTCATGCCTGTAATCCCAGCACTTTGGGAGGCTGAGACGGGCGGATCACTTGAGGTCAGGAGTTTGAGACCAGCCTGGCTAACATGGTGAAACCCCATCTCTACAAAAATACAAAAATTAGCTGGGCAAATTTACAAAATTTGTAATTATTTTGGGCAAAAATACAAAAACCATGGCGGGCGCCGGTAATCCCAACTACTCGGGAGGCTCACCCAGGAGAATTGCTTGAACCCAGGAGGCGGAGGTTGCAGTGAGCCAAGATGGCGCCATTGCACTCCAGTCTGGGCAATAGAGCGAGACCCTGTCTCAAAAAAAAAAAAAAAAAAAAAAGGGTAGTTTTCTACCGTTGTTTTTGTGTTATGTTATCTGTCAACGTACCATATGTCCAGGGTAAAATTTTTCTGGTATAGGATACCTAGCCTTACTTAGAAATCCACTTTACTCATTAAGTTTCTGTTAAAACCTCTTTCTAGAGGTGTGCTGATGATGCTGGTAGGAGGAGATTATAGTGGGCAATTATTGAATGTTTACCATTTGCCTATAGTTTTCCACATTTATAAATATTAACTCACTTAATCTGGTTTTTTGTTTTTTGTTTTTTTTTTTGAGATGGAGTCTCACTGTGTCGCCCAGGTTGGAGCGCAGTGGTGCGATCTCGGCTCACTGCAACCTCCACCTTCCAGGTTCAAATGATTCTCCTGCCCCAGCTTCCTGAGTACATGGAACTATAGGCATGTGCCACCACTCCCAGTTAATTTTTGGTTTTTAGTAGAGATGGGGTTTTGCCATGTTGGCCAGACTGGTCTTGAACTCCTGACCTCAGTTGATCTGCCTATCTTAGCCTCCCAAAGTGCTGGGATTACAGGCGTCAGCCACCATGCCTGGGCAACTCACTTAATCTAACAACCCTGTGCTATCAGTATATTATCGCATCCATTCTACTGATGAGTAAGTAAACTGAGGCACAGAGAGGCAAGAGTCACCTGTCTAGGATCACCACACTGCAATGGATAGTTTTGCCTGGTATTTAACTGTCTGTTAGAAGTATTTTTTCCGTGAAAACTAAAGAGACTTGTGATAGTGGTTTGAACGTACCATTCAGAAGTCCAAAGCCATTGTTTGTAGGTAATTTTTCTCCACTTCAATTTCTGGTAGGCTCGTAAGATCTTTGTCCCCAGTGTTGTACGGGTTCATTTATTATGCTAGGCACTCTGTGGAAGCCAGGTGTGTCTTGGAGGGGCTTGGTGACTGAACCTCACTAGTGCGGTGCCCCAGCCGGCTTGTTTCACTGGGAAATTCCCAATGGCGCTGTCTGCTATTGGGCCACCAAGGTTTTTCCATAAGTATCTTTCATTCGCCTGCCTAGAAAATTCAGACCTGCTGTCACTCTTCAGAAGCTGTAGAAAGAAGAGGACTTTGGAGTCTCCCGCATTCAAGAGTGGAAAGGTTTAATTCTCCCTGTCTCAGCTTGTCGCTTCATTTGTCTCTGTGTTTTGTGTCCCCTGTGCAGGTTAGGTTTTGTTGTCTGAAAATAAGCATGTAGTCTTTGGTGGCTGGAGGGGACAGTGATCTCAAGGGCAGAGAAGGGGACTGAGCATCTGACTACATACCTCTTAAGTAGACTTTCCATCCCTTCTCTCATTTTTTGTAAATCCCTACCTTTACTTCATGAGCCCCCAGTTCTTGCGTCTGTGGGGACAGTACTGCAGTGTAGCAAATCTGGCTACTTCTTGACTTTTGCCAACTTAGAGTTAATTTTTATTGTGTCTCATTCACCTTCTTTTAAACCCTTATAATTTTTATCCCTGTTGTTCCCTCTGTTGTTTTCATCTTTATAGCTGTATGTCTTTTTATATAAATATAAATCCTTTGGTGTGGTGGTCCACATCTATAATCACAGCACTTTAAGAGGCTGAGGCATTTGAGAGCAGCCTGGGCAACATAGTGAGACCACATCTCTATTAAGAAATAAAGTAAAAATTAGCCAGGCAAAGTGGCACATGGCTGTAGTCCTAGATACCCAGGAAACGGAGGCAGGAGCATTGCTTGAGCCCATTAGATCGTGGTTACAGTGAGCTATGATCACACCACTGAACTCCAGCCTGGGTGATAGAGTGAGATCCTGTCTCTAAAAATAAAAGTTTATTTTTTATTTTTTATTTTTTATTGTGATTTAATGATGTTTCATGAGGCTCTTAAAGTAAATGCAGTTTTAAACATCATTTTAACCTGGAAAGTCCTTGACTTAAATTTTGATATTTTTATAACAAAATTCCTGTATATTTCTAATGTATTATATGTATTTAATATATCATAGGTTTTGTGTGAATTAATCATTGGATTATATTCCATTGGAAGATTTACTATCCTAGAGTTCAGTATTTGTTGCAGATATTATATAAGAAGCTTTATAATACAGATATTATATGTATCAAGTTTTCTTATCCATTTTACTTTGTATTCCTTTAAGTGAATAACCTTCCTATAGCTTACCTTGTTTATTACACCTAGTTTGCTTAGATGATGGGCTGTGTTGTGTT
Source organism: Mandrillus leucophaeus (assembly GCF_000951045.1). Taxonomy (NCBI): domain Eukaryota; kingdom Metazoa; phylum Chordata; class Mammalia; order Primates; family Cercopithecidae; genus Mandrillus; species Mandrillus leucophaeus. The sequence continues at coordinate 655,764 of NW_012103921.1, forward strand.
TTGTTATTTTGAGAGTACTTCTTGAGATGTCCCGAAGCCCAAAGTATTATATGCAGTTTGAACTAGATTTAGGGTGAGGGGTTGAGGGTCATTTATCCAGTATCTCTAAATTCATTGTTAACTAGATTTCTCTTTTTACCAGAAGAATCTTTGAGTTTTAGAATGTCCAGTTATGTTTAGTGAATTGAATCTCTCTTGACTGCTTTGATCTTGTTTTGGGAGATATTGCTCATAGAATGGATTTAGTTGATTGGCTTTCTCTGTAAATTTAAGAAATAACATGATTCATTGCAGGATACAAGTTTAATTTCTAACAATTTATATGTCACAGTGAAAAGAGCAACCCAAATTTATTTAACTATTTTGAGGTCATAGACAATATTCAAGTATATTTATTTCATTATTAATTACATTAATTGTATTAATATTCATAGTTAATATTACATATTAGCAACTACTGTGGTAGTAATTATTAGAATAATAGGAAATAAAGTTTAGAAACTCAGCTAAGAAGTAGAGTGAAGGACTATATATATTTATTACCAACTAGACTATAGTAAAATGATTATTTACTATTATTCTGATCTCAGAAATGAATTTTGGTTGTTCTTTCCTAATCATATGAGAAACACTCATCCCACATAAAAGCCAGTCACCACCTAAAAGTACCCTGATATCAGAATGAAGCCACGCACCCACAGTGTCTGTGGTCTCCTCTGCTCATTTAATAGTAAAGTGTGTGTGCACATTCCCATTATTGTTTCCTCATAACCACATGGAGTTATACCACACACAAAGAATCTCTTTTTTTTTTAAAGCATAAAAAAGAAACTATTTAAATATTATAATTGCCATGGAGTTCTTTCCAAATCAGGTCATGGAAATCTACTTTAATCTTTTTTATAGTTACATTATACTTCACCATAAGGACTTACTAAGTTAAGGTTTGACAATCCAATTAATCTTTTTCTTTCATTTTTAAAAAATAAATTCTCTAATTGTGTCTGAGGATGGGCATGTTAGAGTAAGTTTTCATAGACTTGCGGGAAATTTAAATTAACAGCCCACCCAGAAAGAAAATACATGTTTACTTTGTGACCTCATTTCTCTGGTAACAAGTCTATTAAAGCAAAATAATTTTTTGAGGATTATTCAGAGATCCAGAAGAGGTGAGGGGTAGAAGTTAAGTTGCATTTTGAGGTATTATAAATTATAGGGACCAGGCATAGTGGCTCATGCTTATAATCCAGCATTTTTGGAGGCTGAGGTAGGAGGGTTGTTTAAAACCAGAAGTTCGAGAGACTCCCTCTCTACAAAATAAAATATTAGTCAGGCATGGTGGCTCGTGCCTGTTATCCAAGCTACTCAGGAGGCTAAGGCAGGAGGATTGCTTGAGCCCAGGAGGTGGAGGCACCAGTGAGCTATGATCGTGCCACTGTACTCCAGCCTGAGTGACAGAATGAGACTCTTTTTTTTTTTTTTTTTTGAGACGGAGTTTTGCTCTGTCACCCAGACTAGAGTGCAATGGTGTGATCCCAGCTCACTGCAACCTCTGCCTCCCGGGTTCAAGCGCTTCTCCTGCCTCAGCCTCCCACGTAGCTGCAATTACAGGCGTGCACCACCACTCCCAGCCAATTTTTTTTCGTATTTTTAGTAGAGATGGGGTTTCACCATTTTGGTCAGGCCGGTCTTTAACTACTGACCTTGTGATCCTCTCACCTCAGCCTCCCAAAGTGCTGGGATTACAGGCGTGAGCCACTGCCCCGGCCTATTTCCTATTAAATAAAAAAAATACATTTTAAAATATATTATGGGGTTTGAATGAGCTATAGACCTGGGTTTGTTTGTTTGTTTTTTGAGACAGAGTCTTGCTTCTCGCCCAGGCTGGAGTGGAATGGCACAATCTTGGCTCACTGCAACCTCCGCCTTCCTCATTCAAGCAATTCTTCTGCCTCAGCCTCCTGAGTAGCTGGGATTACAGGTGCCTGCCACCACGCCTGGCTAATTTTTGTATTTTGAGTAGAGACAGGGTTTCGCCATGTTGGCCAGGCTGGTCTCGAACTCCTGATCTCATGATCCGCTCGCCTTGGCCTCCCAAAGTGCTAGGATTACAAGTGTGAACCACCAAACCCGGCCTTAGACCTGGTTTTGTTGTTTTGTTTTGTTTTGTTTTGTTTTGTGTT
>NW_012103921.1:657996-681786 GCF_000951045.1 Mandrillus leucophaeus
CAATGTCACTACAGCCTGTGACTACTACTACAGTCAACTGCTAGAGTCTGGAACTAATTTCTGACCTACTGCAGAAACTGCATAAACACATACCCGAAATTCTAGCAATGAAATGGCCACAAAGCCTTAATGCTGCTTCTTTCTGAAAATTAAGCATAGCCCTGTGCATCGGGATGCCCTTGAACAAGGGAAGAAACTCAGAACAACCCTCCTCTTCAGCTTTTTTTTTTTTTCCGTTTGGAGACAAAATCTCACTCTGTTGCCCAGGCTGTAGAGTACAATGGTGCAGTCTCGGCTCACTGCAACCTCCGCCTTCCTCATTCAAGCAATTCTTCTGCCTCAGCCTCCTGAGTAGCTGGGATTACAGGTGCCCACCACCACACCCTGGCTAATTTTTGTATTTTGAGTAGAGACAGGGTTTCGCCATGTTGGCCAGGCTGGTCTCGAACTCCTGATCTCATGATCCGCTCGCCTTGGCCTCCCAAAGTGCTAGGATTACAAGTGTGAACCACCAAACCCGGCCTTAGACCTGGTTTTGTTGTTTTGTTTTGTTTTGTTTTGTTTTGTGTTTTTGAGATGGAGTCTCTCTCTGTTGCCTAGGCCACTGCAATCTCTGCCTCCCAGACTCAAGCAGTCCTCTTGCCTCAGCCTCCGGAGTAGCTGGGACTACAGGCAAGCACCACTATACCCAGCTAATGTTGGTATTTTTAGTAGAGGCAGGGTTTCATCATGTTGGCCAGGCTGATCTCAAACTCCTGACAAGTGATCCACCTGCCTCGGCCTCCCAAAGTGCTGGGATTACAGGAGCAAGCCACTGTGCCTGGCCTGTAGACCTGGGTTCGTATCCCAGCTTTATTACTTGCTAGCTGTACTCTGCCTGGTTATATTCATCTTTCTAAATTCATTTATTATGAAAAGTGTAGTACGTATTTAGAAAGTTCCTGGCTTTATTATTCTTAATAAATCTACAAGTACCTTGCCAATGGGTGCAGAAACAAACATATGACGTTAGAAATTTAAAGATCGTTTTCTGGGTAATGACCGATATGGGTAGATAAGTGAAGTTCACTAACTTACCGCTTTGAAACAGCTGAAACAATACTAAACATAACCACAAGTAGAGCCAGAGGAGAATGGTCCTGGCAGAGTGGCAGTGACTAGTATTTTTTTTTTTTTTTAATGTCTTCTGGGATTTTTGAAGATTGAAGGGGATCTTTAGAATAAATTGCAAATAGCAAACAAGTTGGTGCTTGACTGGAGATGGTTTTCAGATTGAACACTAGATTGCTTTATCTTGTTTGAATTGATAACTTAAGGTAATGGTCCTGTGATGGTTGGACGCAGCTGTCAAAATATTATTTTAATGCAGTGTGATTTCAGGATTAGTCAAATGGGAGACAATAAAGTCTGCAGGAAATGATAACCTTTGAGTGTGGGAGAACACGTGATTTTGTTAAGCAGCCCCTGCCATGGCACAGAGGTCCCAGGACTCCTGGAATCCCATTTTTGACTACTTCCTTCCTTGCAGGGAGAAAGAAAATGCACGGTTTTAGCTTTGTACATTTGTTTTTATCTCATGATTTTTTTTTCAACCACGGACCTAGATTAAGGACATAAAATTGAGGTTAATGGCTACCTCCTTTAGAATTAAAATGAAATTGGAAATTCAGAAGTTTTTGAAAACAAGAAAAGAGAGCTAGAAATACCACACTTTAGCAAAGCAAGAAAAGTGCACCTATGGATTTTTCTTAAGTTTAAGAAATAGGAAATAGATACTGACTTTTTTCAGCTTTTTTTTTTTTTCAATTTTTTTTTTTTAAACTCAGGTGAGTTATGCATATCTGAAAATGAAAGAAGGCTTGTTTCTAAAGAGGCTTGGAGCAAACTGCAGCAGTACTTTCCAAAGGCTCCTGAGTTTCCAAGTTACAAAGAGTGCTGTTCACAGTGCAAGGTACTGAATGCTACTGACATCTGGGGAAATGGCATGCCACCTCCTGGGTTGACTTCCCAGGGAAATTAACATTGTACTTCTGACGGGGGTGTAGGGAGGAGGCAAGTCATGTGCTGTCAGCAGGAGACAGTTGATTGCTTCATTCTCTTTCAGATTTTAGAAAGAGAAGGGGAAGAAAATGAAGCCTTACATAAGATGATTGCAAACGAGCAAAAGACTTCTCTCCCAAATTTGTTCCAGGATAAAAACAGACCGTGTCTCAGTAACTGGCCAGAGGTATAATGATTCCCACAAAGGAAAGAATGCATCTTTACTTTTTAAGGCCCTTGCCAAGTTCCCAGTGAGCTATTTCAGAACAACCCAGAACTTCTCATATTCTCATTTGTTTCGTTATCTAACCAGGGGATTTACTCCAGCCTGCTATTTTTTGGTAGAGGACTGTGTTTTCATTTTATTTATAAAACTTGAATAAGGACAACCAAAGTATATTATAAGGAATTTGTGTTAAGCAGGCGGTAAATTGACGGATACTGTTTTGTGATTTTTGTGTTCTAGGATACGGATGTCCTCTACATCGTGTCTCAGTTCTTTGTCGAAGAGTGGCGGAAATTTGTTAGGTAAAAACAAAATATGTTTTATTTCCTTTATTGTTATTATGACTCAGTTTGACTCTGGTATTTTTTAAGATTTCATGGATTCTGTTTGTTGTACCCTTCATGGTTACTTTCACCAGCACACACTGAAAGCTTTCTTTTCTATTAAGTTAAATGAATAACCCTAAGAAACACATTTAATTACTAATATTTTCTTAAATATATCTCTGATTTCGAAATAATTATTTTAAAATCTTCTCTTTCGTCATGCAGTAATTAGGTATATTTCTCCTCCTTGTCTTATTTGAGTAGAAAACCGACAAGATGCAGCCCTGTGTCATCAGTTGGGAACAGCGCTCTTTTGTGTCCCCATGGGGGCCTCATGTTTACATTTGCTTCCATGACCAAAGAAGATTCTAAACTGTGAGTTCCTTTTCTTTATGTGATTTTTTTTTTCTCTTTCTGATGGTTAATAAAGTGTGTTTAGGAAATTTCTCATCTGACATAGTCTATTTTAAGAATTTAGTCCTTTGCTGAATTGTGGGTTTCCCCCCACTTTTAAAAGAAAAGAAAGACTACTTCTCCAGGAAAGACAAGAGGCTGCCAAGGCTATTTGTCTTTTTGCTCCTTCCTTGTCCCTCTTGGAGACAACACAGCCACCCTTTCTCCTCCCCCCGCTTCTGGTGACCAGCGCTGTGACCTCTTCCAGAATCACAGAATCAACATGGTCTTGGTTGTAGGTTTCGTTGTGCCACTGCCAGGCTTCAGACAATTAAAGGAGGAAGATAGCAGGGTGGCAGAGCAAAGCCACTGCACTAGTCATCTGGAATTCTAGGGTCTTAGAAGCAAAATTTTATTCCATGCTTTAAGTACTTCCAGAGGTGTTCATCTGTGAATTTCTCCCCTGATTTTACCAAAAATCATTATATACGAGAAGGTAGAATGCTTCCAACATTGTCAGAAAAATCAGGAAAAGGAAATTGGAACACATAAATAAAAATGCCGTTGGGGTTAAGCTAGAGTTTTATTATTCATATTTCAGTACTTTAACATCATTGAAGGGACTTGAAAGTTTATATATTCTCTACATTTTCTCCCTACCTCTTTTTCTCCCTCACTCTCTGCATCCCTCCTTCCCTGTTACTCTCTCTCTTGCTCTCCATCTCTCTTCTGTTTCCTCCCTCCCTTTCTTCCTGTCATTGTTATTACTGCAAATGTCAGACTTCAGGAAAATATACCAATAAGCAAATGTGTGTTACCAGTCAGTTTAAAAGTTAAATGGTTCAAGTATGATTAAAGGCCCCACAGTGCTTATCCTTCTGTTGCTACTTCTCTCTCTGTCTCCCACCCTTCCTCTCGCAGGAACCACTGTCGTGAATTTATAGAGTTTATCTGTCTCAGAAAGTATTCTGTTAAAAAAAAAAATACATGCACATAATGTCTTGCATATTTAAAACTTTTTATATAAATGGCATCATACTGTATTTATACTTCTGCAACTAACTTATTTTACTCAATTATGTTTTTGAGATCTAACCATGTTGATTCATGTAATTTCAGTCCATTTAGTGTCGCTGCTGTGGTAACATTCCTTTGTATAAAAAACTATTCTTTGTTGATGATATGTATCTTTTCCCTCTAATTCCTTTGGATTAAATGTTAGTGTTGATGGTTTTGGTTTAGCAGACTAATGGATTATGTTAATTCTCTTAATTTCCATGTGTCTTAAGGCATGTTGTGTTTTTTTTTGCACAGTATAGCTCTCATATGGCCCAGTGAGTGGCAAATGATACAAAAGCTCTTTGTTGTGGATCATGTAATTAAAATCATGAGAATTGAAGTGGGAGATGTAAACCCTTCAGAAACACAGTATATTTCTGAGCCTAGTAAGTTTTCATATTGCTTTTGGTTTCTGTAATTAAGAGCTGACATTTTAAAAAGAATGGGTGTGTCAGCGTTGTCTGCTTAAAGATCGTGTGGCAGTCCCAACTCCCTAGGTGGAAACTCTCATTATAATCATCTCATTATTTGTACGTTTCTTTATGGACAGTAAATGGATTTCCTTATCATTTGCATGTAATAGAAAATATTATTAAGAGTTTGGGCCAGCACACTAGCTCACACCTATAATCCTAATACTTTGAGAGACTAAGATGGAAGGATTGCTTAAGGCCAGGAGTTTCAGATCAGCCTGAGCAACATAGCAAGACCTTCTCTCTACAAAATAATAAAAATGTAGCACATGTCTGTAGTCTGAGCTACTTGCTGAGAGTCTGAGTCAGGAGCATGGCTTGAGCCCAGAAGTTTGAGGCTACAGTGAGCTATGTTCATACCACTGTACCCCAGCCTGGGTGACACAGCAAAACCTTGTCTCAAAACAAGAAAATGTTACTAAGAGTTTAATGAATATTCACTAGTAACTTTGATATATGTTTTTAGATCTTTGATTCTTTAACAATGATTCCTCAGCCACTTCTGTTTTCCCTTTTTTTTTTTTTTCCAAAGAACTCTGTCCAGAATGCAGAGAAGGCTTATTGTGTCAGCAGCAGAGGGACCTGCGTGAATACACTCAAGCCACCATCTATGTCCATAAAGTTGTGGATAATAAAAAGGTACTGGTCCCTCTTGTGGCGATGACTAGTAATGATCAAGCGTGCTCTTTGACTTGATTTGCTGTTGTATTTGCACTGAGGGTCTGCCTAGGACTGCATTTTTGTTCCTTCAGAGCTGTTTGGCATCAGAATTGAAATTGGACAGTAATTGAAAATGAACAGTTATGTGATTGTATGAGAATTTAGTTTGTTATTAATTGATACATAGATATTTATTGAATGTCAGCTGTGTTCCAGGAATGGTCCCGGTGCTGAGGATACAGTGATAAAGAAGGCAGGTATAATACCTGCTTTCAAAATTATAGGGACCTAGTGAGAAAGATCAGGAATAAACTATAAATTCCTATGATTTCACACAGAAATGATTGTTTTGAAGGAAATTTAGCAGGGTAAAGTGGAGGTTAGCGTGAGACAGGGAGTAGACAGGAGAGGCATCTTGGAGAAGTTGTTTTTACCCAAACCCTCACTGTCAGGGATGCAGCCTGGGAAGTGTTTTCCAGGCAAAGGAAACAAAGGTCAAAAGGATAAGCCTAATGTGCTTATGCAACAGAGTGAAAACCATTGCACCTAGAACAGCGCTGTCCAATAGAGCTTTCTGTGGTGATGGACAGGTTCTAGGTTCTGTATCTGTGCGGCGCACTTCAGTAGTCACTGGCCACGTGTGGCTGTGGAGCATTCGACGTGGCTAGTGTGACTGAGGAATTTAGTAGTTGATTTAAAATTAAATAGCTGCATGTGGCTAATGGCTACCCTAGTGGCTATTGCTGATCTAGAATGAAATGTATTCCAAGAAGGGATCATGATACGGAATGAGCAACCATACACTATCAGGTTTTATACATCATACCTTTATCAAGACCGGGTTTATTGGGTTTATTCCCAGTGTAGCTATAAGCCCCTGCAGAGTTTCAAGCAAGGCCATGATATGATCTGATTTATAGTTTTAAAAAAAATCACCCTGGCTATAGTGTTTGGAATTGCTGTGAGGGCGTAACAGGAATAAGAGAGGCCAGTTAGAGCCTTTTGCATTGACCTGCAAGGACAGGTGAAATCGATTGGATATATTTGGGAAGTGGAGGTGTTAATACTTGCTTGGATTGGATTTCCAAGCATTTTTATTATATTAGGGATGGCTCTTGGGTAGATCCTGACCCAGATCTCCAGATATCTTATTTATTTAATTCCACGGTTTCTAGGATTAAAGACAAAATGGAATACGTTTTATTTGATGCTTGTTTCCAAACACATTTTTTAGAAGGGTAACTTACAAATTATGCTCTGGAGGCCAAGGGTTCTGCTTTACAAGTTAAATAAACTAAGGCCTTCATTTCCTAATTTGCCGAGAAAATGAAGTTAATGAGTATAAATGTCTCTGTTTCTCCCTGTAGAATTTTCTTAAATCTCTAGTTCTCTAGTATAAAATACTATCCAATTTAGCTGTAGTTTCATTGTTCAGTTTAATACGAGCATTTCATAGTGTTCTGCAAGAGAACGCTTCTTCCATCTTTCATTTTCTCAATTCTTAAAGAGCATGTGACTCCTGCCGCTTGAATAGTTTGAGAACTTGAAAAGGCTTGAACAATCAGTGTGCTGGGGAAGGTGTCAAGCACCTTCGAACTTCTGCAAAATAACATCATTGTACAAGACTGATAGTAGTAACTGCTCTGCAGAGACCTCTTAAATGTATGGTGAGCACATTAAATACTACAAGAATAAGTCATAGGGTAAAAAACCAACATGTTAAAAGAGCATAGAAAACCGAGAAGGCTTGATTCTTGATCCACTTTCCAGTCTATAATCCCACCATGATAAAGGTGTTCCTCCTCTTGATAAAGGTTGCCGGTCCCAGCCCCTACATCCTCCATAGCCTGCCTTCCTAGGGTCTGACCTACTTCTCTTTGTTGTCCTGGCACATTCAGGTGATGAAGGATTCAGCTCCAGAGCTGAATGTGAGTAGTTCTGAAACAGAGGAGGACAAGGAAGAAGCTAAACCAGATGGAGAAAAAGATCCAGATTTTAATCAAGTACGTGTTGAAGCTGCTTTTCATTGTTATACTTTCTGCTGTTCTCTCTTCGAGAGCAGCCACTCGAAGCCCCTGGCCATCTCTCTGTACCCTATATGGGCTATTGGTTCTTTTCTTTCCTTTTTTTTTTTTTTGATACAGAGTCTCACACTGTTGCCTGTGGTGGAGTGCAATGGCACGGATCTCAGCTCACCGCAACCTCCGCCTCGCAGGTTTAAATGATTCTCCTGCCCCAGCCTCCTGAGTAGCTGGGATTATAGGCGCCCACCACCACACAGGGCTAATTTTTTGTATTTTTAGTAGAGACAGGGTTTCACTGTGTTGGTCAGCCTGGTCTCAAACTCCTAACCTCGTGATCCGCCCACCTCAGCCTCCCAAAGTGCTGAGATTACAGGCATGAGCCACTGCACCCGGCCAGGATATTGGTTCTTAGCTCCCATCCTTGTCTTTCCTTAGTTTTGGTGGCATGCTACAGCCGTCCTGATTTCTCATGAAAAGCCATGAACCACATGATTCCAGAATGAATATATTTCTTGCTATTAAGTAAGAAAGGCTAAAATGTAATGTGATGATTAAATTTTTAGCTGAGAAAGAAGACTAAAACGACACATATCTTGGTTTCCGGCTCAATCAGAATCTTTATGAAAAAATTATTTAACTCAGATTTTCTCATTACAAACAATAACCTTAATAATGGAGTATATGAAGTCTCTAATTAAGATGTTAATCAAGCGATCAGATCAGCTGATGTGTTAGTCTTTCATTTTTCATTGTAGCACACTTTAAATTCTTGCATTAAGATGGACTGTTTTCTGGGCTGGATGCAGTATCTCGCACCTGTGATTGCAGCCCTTCAGGAGGCTGAGGCAGGAGGATCACTTGAGACCAGGAGTTTGAGGCCAGTCTGGGCAATAGAGCAAGATCCCATCTCTACAAGAAATAAAAAATTAGCTGGGCATGGTGGCACATGCTTGCAGTCCCAGCTACTCAGGAGGCTGAGGTGGGAGGATTGCTTGGGCCTAGGAGTTCCAGGCTGCAGCGAGCTATGATTGTGCCACTGTACTCCAGCCTGGGCAACAGAATGAGAGACCCTGTCTCAGAAAAATAAATTTAAATAAGTTTTCTGGACTGTTTTGTTAGGACTTTCTTCCTTTTTTTTTTTTTTTGAGACAGAGTTTTGCTCTTATTGCCCAGCTGGAGTGCAGTGGTGTGATCTCAGCTCACTGCAACCCCTGCCTCCCAGGTTCAAGTGATTCTCCTGCCTCAGCCTCCGAGTAGCTGCGATTACAGGCATGCGCTACCACGCCTGGCCAATTTTTTGTATCTTTAATAGAGACGGCGTTTCAACCAGGCTGGTCTCGAACTCCTGACCTCATGATCCTCCTGCCTTGGCCTTCCAAAGTGCTGGGATTACAGGCGTGAGCCACCACACCTGGCCCGTAAATTGTCTTTTGAGAATAGGAGATCGTGGGACTATGGTTGATGTTGGTGGAGATAAGTTTCAGCTTCTCAAAAAGTCAGACCCCCACATTGGAGGATATTTTGTACTTTAAACTCATGGATATTCTACTCTACTTAGAGTTTTATTTTTAACAGATGAGATGTTTGTTTTCTTTCTTTACTGCTAAAATAGTGTAGTGAAATTATAGATAGCGTTCTCCCTGAAAGAATGAAAGTGTTAAAATAGCCATCTGTGGTATCTGTGACAGAGCAGAGGTATCTGGGCTTGTTGTCCTGTCTGCACGTTGATACTGTTACTTCATTTTTAACATTGATTGAGAGAGTCTGAAAAGCCCTCTTGATTTGAATCTTGGTGTGCCCAAAATAAATGTTACTTGTGGTTTCCCAACTGGTATAAAGGGATGTCACCATTTGTTTTCCATGGCTTATTGGAGCTCATAAAATAACCTCAAAACACCTGTGAAGAAGCAAAATCATGCAGTTTGTGACAGTGATCAGCCACTCTTTAAGTTGTCCTTCCTAATCTGTATTTCAGTCAGTCAACACTGGAGGGCCCTTTGCTTCAGTGCTAACCAAATCTGTACACTTGATGAGAATGCAGGTTTTCAGTTTAAAGGGGATATTTTTCTATAGTAAGTGATGCCCTTATTAAACTCTGTGTGCATATATACATCTTGTGTTCCTTGGTATAAGAAACAAGGTAAAGAAGGGCAGCAAAGTCATGTCTGCAAATGCTTGTTGAGACGTATTAGTTGACTCGGTACTAATATGTCTCCACAAGCGTTTGCAGACATGACTTTGCTGCCCGTTACCCTGTTGTCAACTCTGTTTTCATGTCCCCGTCTCTGTGGTGGGGACATCTCTGTGGTCTATACAAGCCATCTTTCAAGCCACATTTTGTACAAACTCGATTGTGTGCTTTTTAGTTGATATATTAAAAGTGTGTGTGTATGGCCGGGCGCAGTGGCTCTCACCTGTAATTCCAGCACTTTGGGAGGCTAAGGCGGGTGGATCACTTGAGGTCAAGAGTTTGACACCAGCCTGGCCAACATAGGGAAACCCCATCTCTACTAAAATTACAAAAATTTGATGTGGTGGCACGGGCCTGTTATCCCAGGTACTGAGGAGGCTGAGGCAGGGCAGGAGAATTGTGGAGGTTACAGTGAGCCAAGATCACGTCACTGCACTCCAGCTTGGGCGACAGAGCAAGACTCTGCCTTAAAAAATAATGTGTATGTATGTACATATCCATCCCGATTCAGGACTGCATTCTGTTTTGTCTGGCAGTACTGTATGTTTTAGTTATTATCACTTGGTATTATGGTTTAATAATCAGTTGGGAACCTTTTTTTTTTTTTTGAGACTGAGTCTCACTCTGTTGTCCAGGCCGGAGTACAGTGGTGTGATCTTGGCTCACTGCAAGCTCCGCCTCCCAGGTTCACGCCATTCTTCTGCCTCAGCCTCCCCAGTAACTGGGACTACAGACACCCGCCACCATGCCCAGCTAATTTTTTTATTTTTTATTATTATTTTTTTTTGAGACGGAGTCTCGCTCTGTCGCCCAGGCTGGAGTGCAGTGGCCAGATCTCCGCTCACTGCAAGCTCCGCCTCCCGGGTTCGTGCAATTCTCCTGCCTCAGCCTCCCGAGCAGCTGGGACTACAGGCTTGAGAAACCATGCCTAGGTCTTTTTTTTTTTTTTTTAAGTAGAGGTGGGGTTTCCCTATGTTGGCCAGGCTGGTCTCAAACTCCTGACCTCAAGTGATCCGCCCACCTCAGCCTCCCAAAGTGCTGGGATTACAGGCTTGAGCCACTGCGCCAGGCCTTTTTTTTTTTTTTTTAAGTAGAGGTGGGGTTTCACTGTGTTAGCCAGGATGGGGGAATCAAATCTTTTATTGCCTGTTGTCACTAATTCTCTGTGTTCTGGTTAACTTTGTAAATTAGTTTGTTAAACTTGACATGATGTTCTTACTGTCTTTAGTTTCTGTTATTTTAAGCTTTGCTTTTCACCCTAAGAGTTGTTTAGAAAAACCATCTACATTTTCAAGTGATTTAGATTTTAGAAAGCTAACTTTTTTTGATTATCTAGTTTTATTCATTGTGGTCATGACCACAGCAGTTTTTCAAAGTGGATGTGGAATCACTCTACTTAGTTGTGGACGACAACAGAGTTCACGTTTATAAATATGATAGAGAATGTTGGGGAACATTGCTTTTTATACTATAATTATTTTTTATACTTCATAATTTTCTTCTGTCTTCCTTTTCCTTGTTTGGATGTTGTAATACTCTAGAATATTTTACATTTTGCTTTCTCACAGAAAATTTTTGGCTCACAAAAAATCTCAAGTGTAACCTTCCTCTTTGGAAAAGAATAGATAGTCCCTGAAAAATGTTCAGCATTTTCAAAATGTCACCCTCTTCATCACATATCTCAGTACATAGATAGCTTCTGTAATTGCTGCTTTAAATCCCTGAAATAAAAAATGATGTGTTTCTGCTTGTCCTTAGTGGAGATAAACAAATCCCCTTTCCTCTTTTCTGTAAGCTAGATAAACCTAACTCCTTTGACTTCATCTAAAAATTTAGGTTCATCTAAATTTAGGTTAATACTCGGTATTGGGTATCACTTAGGTAATTGAAAACCTTCTAAAACCAGTGGGCTGGTTTTTTTTGTCAGTTAAGTTGGATTTAAATTCTCCAGATTAAGAAAGAAATAATTCCAGGAAAAGCCTTTAGACCCATTTAAAATCAGAGTTATTAAAAAAATCTGTCTTGCTTGATGCTCAGAGTTTTGTTTTTTGGTTGTTTCGTACTTCTAAAATAAAATTATATGTTAATGTAGTTATTTTTCTTTATATTCCTGATTGTAGAATTTGGGTTCAATTTGATCTTTACTTTCAACAGTTGAGATTGAGAAAAATGTTTCATCAGCTTTCATTGTATTTTTTTTTAACCCATATGTGCATTTAACTTTTTCTCGTGAATCTTAGAATCACCCAATTGCCTATGTAGATTCAGGGCTAGAGCTGAACTAGCCTCAGGCAGTGCCTAGCTAGTGGTAGGCACCCTGAACAAATGCTCTTCTGTGTTCGGGTCTTGATCACCTTCTGCTTTGCAAACTGTGGAGCTCGTGAGTACCGAATATGTGGCATCTGTGTCCATAATGACCACTAAACCGCTCTGCTTATGCACAGCTGACGCTCATTGACAACTGTGGAAACCAGAGCCAGGGCCTTGAGGTTACCTCATCCAGATTTAATTAAACCAGAGGAAAAGATTTTCTTAAAAATCCTGCTGCTTTTATTCCCTGGCCTGGTTGGCAGAAGAATCTCCCGTGTGCTTCTCACCCACCCCCTCACCGGCCACCACCACCACCACCTTTGGTACAAAAAGCAGAAGAATCTTGATCGTTAACCTCTTGATGAGGGATTTATAGGAGTACTGTAGAGGACATTTGGTCCTCATCTATTATTTTTTTCTTGACTAGTACCGCATATATATCATGCATACCCATGGGCATCCTTTTTATAGTACCTTTAGGTAGTCATGGCCATGATGACATTTCCCCTCTAAAAATAAAGACATAATACTAATAATGTGCTTATAAATAAGAAAACTAACGAAAACTCGCTAATGTCCTCTAATATCCATACTCAGATATGTCTTGAACAGTTTTTTCCTCTCAAACCAGTATGTAATCAGGATATGTGTTGTTTGTATCACTTTAGACTTAGAATTTGGAACAGTTACTCTGCCTCCGGACCCCCTTTCTCTCCCTTCTTTTTTTGAGACGGAGTTTTGCTCTTGTTGCCCAGGCTGGAGTGCAGTGGCGCAATCTCAGCTCACCGCAACCTCCGCCTCCCGGGTTCAAGCAGTTCTCCTGCCTTAGCCTCCCTAGTAGCTGGGATTACAGGCATGAGCCACCACACCCGGCTAATTTTACATTTTTAGTAGGGATGGGGTTTCTCCATGTTAGGCTGGTCTCAAACTCCCGACCTCAGGTTGATCTGCCCGCCTCAGCCTCCCAGAGTGTTGGGATTATGGGCATGAGCCACCATGCCTGGCTGTTTCCCTTCTTGACGTTGAGCTTGGACCAGTTTGATTTCTTTTAGATTGTTCCATGTTCTGTATTTGGCTGATTGTTTCCTTATGTTACTTATTTTATTTATATATCCCCTATATTCCAATTTCTATAAATTGAAAGGTGGGCGTAAATGTTTGATTACATTCTGGTATAACATTTTTGCAAGAATATTTCATGAGTGAGGCTGTATATTTTGCCATTAGAAAAAGTGGTACAGTCTTATTTTTAGTCAAATTGTTTTTTTTTAAATTAAGGTTCTATATTTTATTTTTAAATTCACGGCAGTTTATACTTAGTTTCTATGTCATTCTCAAGAAGAGAAGAAAATGTTTAAAATTCAGGTTGTTCATTGAAGTTTTTCAATTTGTTATGTTTTTCTGATGTAAGGTCAGACTTAATCATTTTGATTTTAAATGTCATCTTTCTCTTTTTTCTTTTTCATAAAAGAGGTGGAATCTCTGTCACCAGACTGGAGTACAGTGGTGCAATTGTAGCTCACTGCAGCCTGGAACTACTGGGCTCAGATGATCCTCCTGCCTTACCCTCCAAGTAGCTGGGACTACAGGCTCATGCCACCATGCCTGGCTAATTTTTGGTGGAGATGGGTCTTAATATGTTGCCTAGGCTGGTCTTGAACTCCTGGGATTATAGGTGTGAGCCCCCTCACCAAACTTTAAATTTTTCTTGTAACAAACATTTGAACTGCTTACATGCAGTTAGAGGTGTGTATTACTCATTCTTTTCTTCTATCAATTATATGTGAGCTTGCTAAGAAAGTCTCGTTAGTCACTACTCATTGTTTACATTGAATTTCAAATGGTTAAGGGACCAATAAGGAAACAGCTTTTGTTTGCCTGAAAACTTCATGAGCAAGGGTCACATTGTGGTTAATTTCAGTGCTTTCTTCATTTCCAATCTTCATTATAGAGCAATGGTGGAACAAAGCGGCAAAAGATATCCCATCAAAATTATATAGCCTATCAAAAGCAAGTTATTCGCCGAAGTATGCGACATAGAAAAGTTCGTGGTGAGAAAGCACTTCTCGTTTCTGCTAATCAGACGTTAAAAGAATTGAAAATTCAGGTGAGGAAAATGTTTGTTCAAGTTTGCTCTGGACTTAAGAGGGCCTTCATGAATTCCTGCTTTCCACCTGTATTTACATGTATGTATGTATCTGTGTTTTTTTCCAAAAGACTTAAAGTTTTCAAAATAGCCAAAAATCTTTTTGTGAAGATGAAAGTGAATTTTGGGTTCTGGAAACTTGGGCTGGTTCTGCAATAGCTTTCTAATAATGAGAAACATTGGGAACCACTTAATTTGTCACATGTCGAGGTTGTGCCGGGATAACTGTTCTCTCACTTTATTGTGCTCTGTGCTTTTCTTTGACCACTTAATAGGTATTGGAGCCTGTTACCAGGAACTGCTGTGAAATTTAATGGGAGATAAAAGGCAGCTTATTATTAGCGATTAGTGATTGCTTATTCACTAGGCTGTCACAGTATTTTTGGTGGCAGATAAATCTATTTGATAGAGTTGTTTTGTGTGTGTGTGACAGAGCCTCACTCTGTCAGCCAGGTTGGAGTGCAGTGGTGCCATCTCGGCTTACTGCAACCTCCACCTCCCGGGTTCAAGCAGTTCTCTGCCTCAGCCTCCCGAGTAGCTGGCATTACAGGTACATGCCACCACACCTGGCTAATTTTTGTATTTTTAGTAGAGACAGGGTTTCACCATCTTGGCCAGACTGGTCTTGAACTCCTTACCTCGCTATCCACCCGCCTCGGCCTCCCAAAGTGCTGGGATTACAGGCATGAGCCACCACGCCCGGCCTTGATAGAGTTTCAAAATTATCTTTACCTTTCTTTATGCAGTGATGTTCTCCAAATTGTTATATAGATTTATTTTAGATATGCCCTCTCCATTCCCCCACCAAAGCATGCATTGCTTTACAAATCAGTTCCACTGCTATAGTGCAGGCATTATGAAATGGTTTCATGATACTGTTATTTCTTGGTATCAATACTGCATACCATAAATAAGCATTCCAGTGGTAAATCTCAAACCCTAGGCAGAAGGAACTGATAAATTCAAGATGTCCATGAAAAAATCTGGCCTCTAATCTGTTTCAGTCACTGATAGATATCCAAAAAGTTGACCAAATTTCCTCCTTTGCTACTTTTATGTGGCATAGTTTACTGGTTACACATTTTTCTTGTTGCTGATATTTATCATTGTAATCGAGGCAAAAGTACAGGCTTCCTTTGAGGGTGTTATGCGTTCCAGATTGTCCTGACAACAGTATTTCCCTTGGTTGAACCCATGGCTCTGAAAATAAGTGTGTTGGCATAATATCTTCACTCTGTTATTGTACCTTTTACATCTAAGAAACCTTGTTTCTATCACTGACTTTCTGCCTGTCATTGGGAAACCTCGAACATTCAAAACCTTTAAATTACAGAAAGAGCCCCTGTGCATAAAGACATTTTTTAAAGCCTGTGCTGCTTTTATTATGGACTACAATTTTTGAAGAATAAACCAGAAGTCAGCAGAAATAACCCTTCCGTCTGAGAGCATGTTACCTGCCCGAATGAGCTGCTAGAAGATGGCAGCTGTTCACACAGCCCTCAGAGGTGCTCTTCCTGAATGGCTCTCTCATCTCCCACTCTTGCTTCAGGGACTACCGCGGGCCAAACAGAGTCAAAGAAAGGGCAGTGAAAGGTCTTTCCCCTCACTACACAGTGGTGGGAGCTTGTGATGCTTCAACTAGATATGAGCCTGGTAGCGTGGATAGCATCAGAGTTTGTGGTGGGCATGTGCGTGATCCGCAGCCGGTGGTGGTGGGTGATTTTCTTAAGGCATGTAATTTGTGTTTTAGTGTTTGATGGAGCCTTTCCTCTGGGGATACTGCATTTCTAAGTTAATAGGATGACAACCATTGCAAATCTGTAAATGTTTGTTTCTAGACATATCTACCATATACAGTTGCTTGAAACCTTACAAAGCTTGCTGTGTCTAATCAGTAATTCATCCACCTTTGATCCCATGAAGTTAATGAAGTACAATTTGTTCATCTCCTTTCTCAAAAGATGTTCAGTGTTTAATTGTATTATTTCATTTTCCCAAAGATAGATCTTTAGTGGGTGGGTGGTATTGCCTGCCTGAGAAAGTAGAATATTTTGGCACAGAGGTGAAATGCCTGGCAGCTGAGGCGATTGCTTCTGTATTTTCTTTTTTCAGCCCCACATACCATCACAAGCAGAGGAGAGCCACTCCCTGATAGCAACAGGGTTTTCATGGTTCCTGTTAGCTCCACAGACCAGGAATACTGCACCTACTCGTTAAGCAGACCTCTATCATGTTCTTTATACTCAGGCATTTTCCTAGCACTTAGAGTTTAAGGATTATTACCGTAGGCCTCCCTGCCTTGGTTGGCCTGTTCCGTCTTCTCCTCACTAGTAGCATGTGTTCATCTTTCATGGTGACTCGTCTGTGAAACCTGTCTTGGCCCCTTTCATGGAACTGACTGTCCCCCTGTGCTCGCTAGATCCTGCACATACCTTCTGCTACCATCCTCACAACTTTGTTTTGACCTCACTCCTGGGAACCCCTCCAGGGCGGGATTATTCACTTTTATATTATCAGCACCTAGAACAGTACTTGACATATGGTAGCTTCTTAATAAATGCTTCATTAGTTGTTGACAGCACCTCAGTGTCCTTGTCCATTCTCAGAATATAATGTGTGAACGTCAGCCCCTCCGTTGTCGCACTTGTGTCTAGAGGTATCTGCTATTTGTCCAGTTTCATAGGGTAGTACAAAAACACTTAGCATTTAGGGGCATGAACAAGCATTTCTGCAGTCCAGCAGCTGTGACGTTATCCATGTTAAGTTAGCATCGCACACATCCACCATAGCTCCGCTCGATCTTCATGGTTCCAGAACCTTTGCTGGTGTAGGGCTGGATATGCCTCTGCTTGATGTTTGCATGCTGAGCTGGCTTGGGTAGAACTGTCCTATCAGTACTTCCTGCTTATTGCTTCATGAAGACCATCGATGATGCCAGTGCACTTTTTATTGCTAGCCACAATGTTAGTTCTCCCTGCCTGCTTTTTGGGTGCTAATGTTCTTTTGAAAAATCCAGGTAAGATTCCGTCCCGGCAGTTAGGGAGGAGGCCAGTGCTGTTATCTTTGTTCTTATTTGTCTTTGGTGCCATTATTAAAATCACTTTTCTGGTCCCCATCACCCTGGCCTGTCAAGCTCTTGGGCCCTGTTACCCACGCAGTTCAGGGTTGATTTGTGAGGCTCGTTTTGTCTTTCCACATCCGAAGAATAGAGCACAGGAAAGGGCAGAATGGTTTTCCCATGACATCATGGATGGTGGCGTAATGTAAGATACATGTAATAGCATACATTTTATGGTAAGTTAAAAAGCATACTAAAATGAATATTCTTGGACTTGTCTACCGAGTTAAGAATTAAAGGTGTCATTGAAGGTTACCTGTGTTTGCCTCTCTGAGCCCAACTTCTGCTTGCCCTCCAGAGGTAAACATGACCCAGAAATGATAAAATTTAAAAAACCTTTCTGAATTTGTAAGAACATTTAAATATTATGAATACCATTATTTTGGAATGTATGTATTTTTGAGACAGTGTCTTGCTCTTTCGCCCAGGCTGCAATGCAGTGGTGCAATCTCGGCTCACTGCAACCTCTGCTTCCTGGGTTCAAGTTTGATTCTTCTGCCTCAGCCTCCCAAGTAGCTAGGATTACAGGCACGTGGCACTACTCCCAGCTAATTTTTGTATTTTTAGTAGAGATAGGGTTTTGCGATGTTGGCCAGGATGGTTTCGAACTCCTGACCTCAGGTGATCCACCTGCCTCAGCCTCCCAAAGTGCTGGGATCACAAGCATAAGCCACCACACTCATCTGGAATGTATTTACTTATTTTTTATTTTTTTTTTTTTGAGATGGAGTTTTGCTCTTGATGGACAGGCTGGAGTGCAATGGCATGATCTCGGCTCACCACAACCTCCATCTCCTGGATTCAGGCAATTCTCCGACCTCAGCCTCCCGAGTAGCTGAGATTACAGGCGTGTGCCACCACACCCAGCTAATTTTGTATTTTTAGTAGAGACAGGGTTTTGCCATATTGGTCAGGCTGGTCTCAAACTCCTGACCTCAGGTGACCCATCCACCTCGGCCTCCCGAAGTGTTGGGATTACAGGCGTGAGCCACTGCACCCCACCATATTTAATTTTTAACACTTGGCCAGAACTGGGGTGGGGCATATGGTCCCTACCCTTCCGAAATTCATATTTTGCTTCCTAGAGGCAAGACTCAGTCTAAGAATATGTGACAGTTCCAAGGGCTGAATTATATACCCCAAGTCATTTGCTGAAGGAATAAGAACAAAAGAGAGAATTTAAAGATGGTTTTAAGAAAGAATTTTGGGCCAGGTGCAGTGGCTCATGCCTGTAATCTCTGCACTTCAGGAGACTGAGATGGGAGGATTGCTTGAGTCTAAGAGTTCGACACCAGCCTGGTCAACACAGCAAGACCTCGTGTCTACAAAAAAAATGAAAAATCAGCCAGACATGGTGGCACACATCTGTAGTCTCCGCTACTCAGAAGGCTTAGGTGGGAGGATCCCTTGAGCCTGGGAGTTCAAGGCTGCAATGAACCATAATCGCGCCACTGCACTCCAGCCTGGGTGACAGAGTGAGACCCTGTCTCAGCACACACCAAAAAAAAAAAAAAAAAAAAAAGAAGAAGAAGAAAGAATTTGGACTTGACTTGTTGATGAAAGGATATGGGGCCTGGGAATGGTGGGGTGACAGTGATGACCTTGCCCAAGCCTCAGAGCAGCCATCGGCCCAGCGCCACTTTGTACTCATTTTATTTCCCCACACCTCCATCCTTGGGAAGCTGGTAAGGTAAGGAACAAACGCATCTGTGTGTGTAATTGTTTCCTAATACTCTACCAGACCTCCTAAGGATGTTCCCGGATATATGGGACGATAGCCTCAGTAGGAGTATAACAAGTAGGCTGACTGTAAGCAACAGTGGTTTTGTACTCTGAAGCCTTTTTGTTTTTTTAAGAATCCATACGTAATTTATTTAAATAGGGTATAAGTCTTAGTGTTTTGCATTATACGGACTTTGTCTCTTTTATATTGGCACAGATCATGCATGCATTTTCAGTTGCTCCTTTTGACCAGAATTTGTCGATTGATGGAAAGATTTTAAGTGATGACTGTGCCACCCTAGGCACCCTTGGCGTCATTCCTGAATCTGTCATTTTATTAAAGGTAAGTAAACAGCTCCTTAGTTAAAGAACTCAAGGTTTTACATGTTACATAACTATGTGTAAACTGTGTGAAATGGTGGTTAAAGGATGCGTTGGGTCTTTAGCAGAGGGCAGTGGTAAATGAATGCTGTGAGTTTTTGCAGCTCAGCCTAGCTCTGACTGAGCCCCAAGAGACTTAGAGGAGGTCAGGACGTCATCATATCTTGTTCTTGTGTGTTACAGTAGGTGCTGTTATGCCACAGCATCAGCAACTGCTGGTACCCTGAGAAGGTGAAAGTGAAGGCTTTCCTTGGCCTTTCCTGGATCACCTGGATCAATTTCTATGCCTTGGTGGGATCAGGGTACATCATTACTTTCCTTTTCCCTGGTAGGGCAGGGCAGTGGTATAAATCCCACCTGCCCAACTGCTAAGCTTCACGCCTCATTTTTCCCGTTTGATTTGCTGTCACAAGGGCCCCCATTCTTCTCCAGTTACAGATCTAGTTTTCATTCCTCTCACACTGGGAGGAAGGGAGTGATACTGGGTTGTAGCCCTCTGAACACTTGAGGATTGACTGTCATTCCAAAGAGGAAAGCTGAGTGATCTGGTCTCAGGTCACAAAGTTTCTGTGGTGTCCCCTCCCCAATGCCCTCCAATCCCCACCCCTGCTTTTTTTTTTTTTTTTCTTCCTTTTTTGGACTGGATGGATCTGTTCTTAAAACCACACTAATGATACTGATGTCTGCAACTTAATTTGAAATGCTGCCCCCACAAAAAAAAAAAGTAAAAGATGGGTAGATGATAGACTTGTGACCAGTGTGAATAGTAACTTATTTTATACTTTAAAATATATCTCTGCTGAGATTTTCATAGTTTTTCATAGTTAAAAGTAGATTCAGCCTCCTCCGTAAGCTTTTCCCTAACTTCCGGTTCAGCAGAATTACTTAACCATACTTCATAGTATTAAAGTATCTCCTCTTTTCCTTTTGGTTCAAAAGTACTAGCCAGCCAAGCTAGGAAACAAGGGTAAAAACACAAGGTTCTGTCACAACAGTCACATACATGACTTAATGGGATTCTGTCCAGGACATGGAAATTGGTTTTGGATTTAGTAGATATAGAAAGTAGGGACTTCTTTTTTTTTTTTTTTTTTTTTTTTTTGAGATGGAATCTCGCTGTGTCGCCCAGGCTGGAGTGCAGTGGCACCATCTCAGCTCACTGCAAGCTCTGCCTCCCAGGTTTAAACAGTTATCTTGCCTTAGCCTCCCGAGTACCTGGGATTACAGGCATGTGCCACCACTCCCGGCGAATTTTTTGTATTTTTAGTAGAGTCAGGGTTTCACCATGTTGGCCAAGCTGGTCTCGAACTCCTGACCTCAGGTGATCTGCCCGCCTCCACTCACAAAGTGCTGGGGTTACAGGTGTGAGCCACTGCGCCCGGCCTCAGTGACTTTTCTTTGACAGTGTCTTAGAAGCCCCTACTTCCACTGGGCATGGTAGCTCACGCCTGTAATCTCCACACTTTGGGAGGTTGAAGCGGGCGGATCATGAGGTCAGGAGTTCGAGACCAGCCTGGCCAGCATGGTGAAACCCCATCTGTACCCAAAATGCAAGAAAATTAGCTGGGCGTGGTGGTGGGTGCCTGTGATCCCAGCTACTCGGGAGGCTGAGACAGGAGAATGGCATGAACTTGTGAGGTGGAGGTTGCAGTGAGCCAAGATCGCGCCACTGCACTCTAGCCTGGGCAACAGAGGGAGACTCTGTCTCAAAAGAAAGAAATAGAAAAGTCACTGAACCAGCCTCATTTACCTAATTCTACCCTCTCTAAGGGCCTGATTTAGTCGCTTCCCATTGCCTCTTTTGTTTCTTGGCCAAAAGAATCCCTACTGTTCCAAATACCACCACATCATGTGGTAGAATCATTGTTCAGGTTTTTTATTTTGAACTGTGAAATGTATGCTTTTCAAACCTTGGAGCCCCAGTTCTGGTGTGATAAAGTTAGGCCCTGGAGTGATGAGGCAGACCCATATCTACCCCATCCATGCACACACACCCCTCATCCCACCACCTAACCCCTCTCTCTGTTTAACATTCTGCATTTCCTGGAACTATAGGCTCTGTGAAATGGTTTTGAAAACACACTGAGTTGCTAGATCCTAATGATCCTGTCTAACGTCCTAGAAACAGCCTGTATTGTTGAACGGTTTGTACTTCACATGGGCAGCTAGAGTCTGTACTGGTCATTGGCCTCATTATCCTTGCAGCTAACCTCATCATAAGCTCAGACATCATAAGCTTCCTCCGGAAAAGGAAATGGGTATCTTGTTCTTGCTGGTGACGTGGGACAAAAGTATAATTTTAACCTAATTGGTATTCTGAGAGGACCAGTCTAACTTTTTATTTGTACCCCTCACTACCACTACCAGTATCTTAGCTCACATTGGTTACATCAGTCTTTAGTAACCCCAGGGTGTCTAAACATTTCCATGTCTAAAGGTGTCTTTAAGAGTGGGAAAATAGTCCCCTCTGCCTTTCCTCTTCACACACACAGTGTACCATTTCTGAGGTGTTGACTCTAGACCCATAGCCACCAGGGCATCCACTGTTAAACCTGGACACCGCTGGCTGTGGCTCAAACTGAGTTCTCTACTGGACAGTGTGTTTTTGTGTCTTGTAGCAATATCACTAGTTGAATCATGGGCCATACTTCAGATTTCAGATTCCTACTCCCTTGTGGTTTTGAATTGTCTTCATTTGTTTTCTAGGCTGATGAACCAATTGCAGATTATGCTGCAATGGATGATGTCATGCAAGGTAAAGATGAATTTGTTTTAGGAATCTGCTGATTAGGTGTTAAATGGAGGTGGGATTTTAGATATTGAAGCTTTAGTGTACAATGCTTTTACTTTGCACCTCGAAAAAAGCTTCCACATGTTATTACAGTAGAATACATTGTTTGTCTTAAAAGATCATAGAAAGGAGAGAAAGGTATCTACAAAAACTTGGAAAGCTAACCTGAGGAAACTGAAATAAATGTGAGCTCTGCCGATGGAGGAGGTCAACAAGAAGCAAAGCTAAGTCAAATTGCAATGCCCCAGACAGGCACACACAAATTAGAGGCCCAGGTACCTCTGAAGGTGGGAATGAATTGTGAGCCTAAAAACAAGATAACACGATACTTGTTTGGAAAACTGTATAAGAAGCAGTTAGACAACTCCCTGCCCTTCACATCCTTTTCACTTCCCCACCCCACCTGGACCTCAGATGGGCACCCAGAATTATGTGTTTCCACACTTGGAAAAATTAAACTAGAAAGGTGGGAACAAAGCCTATACCAAATAGGAGACTATCTCCTAGCCCTTTGCTCAAATTCGGGCAGCCCATTACTTACCTTCCCCCAGGTGAGAAGGGATTTCTCTCCAGGGAAACTAGTCAAAAAAATAACCAATGGATGTAAAAAGTCTGGTTCTGTATGATCAAGTGGGATTTCTCCCAGGGATGCAAGGATGGTTCAACATAATGCAAATCAATACATCACATCAGCAGAATGAAGGACAAAAATCATATGATCATCTTAATAGACAAAGAAAAAGCATTTGATAAAATTCAGCATCCCTTCATGGTAAAAACTCTCAACAAATTAAGTACAGAAGGAACATACCTCAATATAATAAAGGCCATATGTGAGAAACCCACAGCTGACATCATACTTAATGGCGAAAAGCTTAAAGGCTTTCCTCTAAGAACTGCAATAGAGAAGGAGAGGCATTTTCACCACTCTTATTCAACATAGTATTGGAAGTCCTAGCAAGAGCAATTAGGCAAGAGAAATAAGTAAAAAGCATGCAAAATTGGACAAGAGGAAATTAAATGGTCCCTTTTTGCAGATGACATGCTTTTTTTTCTTTTTTTTAAATAGAGTCTGTCTCTGTTGCCCAGGCTGGAGTACAGTGGCACGATCTCAGCTCACTGCAACCACCACCTCCTGGGTTCAAGTAATTCTTGTGCCTCAGACTCCTGAGTAGATGGGACTACAGGCATGTGCCATGACACCCAGCTAATTTTTGTATTTTTACTAGAGATGAGGATTTC
This sequence comes from Mandrillus leucophaeus, assembly GCF_000951045.1. Classification (NCBI taxonomy): domain Eukaryota; kingdom Metazoa; phylum Chordata; class Mammalia; order Primates; family Cercopithecidae; genus Mandrillus; species Mandrillus leucophaeus. Next base: position 681,099 of record NW_012103921.1, read on the forward strand.
CCATATTGGCCAGGCTGATCTCGAACTCCTGACCCCATGTGATCTGGCCACCTGGGCCTCCCAGAATGGTAGGATTACAGGCATGAGCCACCGTGCCAGGCCGACATTACGTTATATATGTAGAAAAACCTAAAGATGGCCACAAAAATACTCTTACAACAACTGATAAACATTCAGTAAAATTGCAGGATACAAAAGTCAGTGTACAAAGTGAGTTTCTATAGTGTAGTGATTATCATGTTCGCCTAACAAAAATCAACATACAAAAATTAGCAGCATTACTATACACCAATAAGAACTAGCTGAAAAAGAAATCAAGAGAGCGGCTGGGCACAGTGGCTCATGCCTGTAATCCCAGCACTTTGGGAGAGCGAGGCAAGTGGATCAGTTGAAGTCAGGAGTTCGTGACCAGCCTGGCCAACATGGTGAAACCCCTTCTCTACTGAAATTACAAAAATTAACCAGGCATGGTAGTGCATGCCTGTAATCCCAGTTATTAGGGAGGCTGAGGCAGGAGAATTGCTTGAACCCAGTGGGTGGAGGTTGCAGTGAGCCAAGATCACACCACTGCACTCTCTAGCCTGGATGACAGAGAGACTCCATCTCAAAAAAAAAAAAAAAAGAAAGCAATTCCAATAATAATAGCTACAAAAAAATTAGGATTAAATACCTAGGAATAAATTTTTTT
>NW_012103921.1:681911-697943 GCF_000951045.1 Mandrillus leucophaeus
AGTAGCTGGGACTACAGGCGCCCGCCACCTCGCCCGGGTAGTTTTTTGTATTTTTTAGTAGAGACGGGGTTTCACCGTGTTAGGCAGGATGGTCTCAATCTCCTGACGTTGTGATCCACCCGTCTCGGCCTCCCAAAGTGCTGGGATTACAGGCTTGAGCCACCGCGCCCGGCCAATACCTAGGAATAAATTTAACCAAGAAGGTGAAACACCTCTACAAGGAAAACTACAAAACACTAATGTAAGAAATTGAAAGACACAAACAAATGGAAAGACATCCTGTGCTCATGGATCAGAAAAATTAATATTGTTAAAATTACCATATTACCCAAAGTAATCTACAGATTAAATGCAGTCCCTATCAAAATACCAATGACATTCCTCACAGAAATAGAAAAATACAATCCTAAAATTCATATGGAAGCACAAAAGACCCTGAATAGCCAAATCTTAATCCTCAACAAAAAGAACAAAGCTGGAAGCATCATGCTACCTGGTTTCAAAATATACTACAAAGCTATGGTAACCTAAACAGCATGGTATTGGTATAAAAACATAGGACAATGGAACAGAATAAAGAATCCAAACATAAATTCATGTATTTACAGCCAACTAATTTATGACAACAGCACCAAGAACATACATTGGGGAAAGGGCACCCTCTTCAATAAATTTTGCTGGGAAAACTGGATATCCATATGCAGAGAAATGAGACCAGACCTCCATCTCTCACTATATGTTAAAATCAACTATAAATGGATTAAAGACTTAAATGTAAGACTTGAAACTATGAAATTGCTAGAATTCAATATGGGGGAAATGCTGTCAAACATTGGTCTAGACAGAGATTTTAGCTGAGACCTCAAAGCACAGGGAACAAAACCAAAAATAACGAGATGGACTATATTAAACTAAAAAGCTTCTGCACAGCAAAGGAAATAATCAGCAGAGTTGAGGAGACAACCTGTAGAATGGGAGAAAATATAATCTCATTAAAAAGTAGGCAATGAACCTGAATAGATGTTTCTCAAAAGAAGACATAAACATGGCCAATAGGTGTATGAAAGATGCTCAGCATCACTAATCATCAGGGAAATTCAAATCAGAATCACAGTGAGATACCACCTTATCCCAGTTAGCATGGCTGTTATCAAAAAGACAATAACATGTAACTAGGATGCAGAGAAAAGGGAACTCTTATACACTGTTGGTGAGAATGTAAATTAGTACAGCCATTATGGAAAACAGTATGGAAGTTTCTCAGAAAACTAAAAATATAACTGCCATATGATCCAGCAATCCCACTAGTGGTATTTATCCAAAGGAAAAGAAATCAGTGTATCAAAAGGATATCTGCAGTCTCATGTTTATTGCAGCACTGTTCACAACAGCCAAGGTATGGAATCAACCTACATGTCCATCAGTAGATGCAATGATAAGATATGTTATATTTATATGTACACATACAATGGGATACTATTATTCAGCGATTAAAAAAATGAAATCCTGTCATTTGCAGCAACATGGGTGAAACTGGAGGAAATTATGTTAAGTGAAATAAGCCAGGCTCAGAAAGACAATACTATATTTTCTCATACGTAGGAGCTAAAAAAGCTGATCTTGTGGCTGTAGAATGATAGTTATGAGTGGGTGGGAAAGGGGCTGTATGAAGGGAGGTTTGTTAATGGGTACAAACATAGAATTTGATAGAAGGAATAAGTTCTGGTGTTCGATAGCACAGTAGGGTGATATGTTGTATATTTCAAAAGAGCTAGAAGAAAAGATAATGCAACGTTCCCAACACAAAGAAATGATAGGCCGGGCGCAGTGGATCACTTGAGCCCAAGAGTTCAAGACCAGCCTGGGCAACATAGTGAGACCCTGTCTCTACTACAAATTTTAAAAAGCCAGGCATGGTGGCTTGCACCTGTGGTCTCAGATACTTGGGAGGCTGAGGTGGGTGGATTGCTTGAGCCCAGGAGTTGGAGGCTGCAGTGGGCTGTAATCATGCCACTACACTTAAGCCTGGGTGACAGATTGAGACTCTGTCTCAAAAAAGATGAAATAATATTCAAGGTGATGGATATACTAAATACCCTGATGTGATCATTATACATTGTATGCATATGTCAAAATATCACCTGTTCCCCATAAATATGTACAAATATTATGTTTGGTTTTTATTTTTTATTTTTTTGAGATGGAGCCTCGTTCTGTCACCCAGGCTAGAGTGCAGTATGGCTCACTCTGCCTCCGGGGTTCAAGTGATTCTCCTAGCTCAGCCTCCTGGGTAGCTGGGGCTATAGGCATGTGCCACCATGCCTGGCTAACTTTTGTATTTTTGGTAGAGACGGGGTTTCACTATATTGGCCAGGCTGGTCTCAAATTTCTGTCTTCAGATGATCCGCCCATCTCAGCATCCCAAAGTGCTGGGAACACAGATATGAGCTATTGAACCTGGCCTTGTGTGTATTTTTTTTAAAGCTGGTTCATGTCCCAGGCATCCTTTAGTCAATCCCACCATTGCCCACTGAACAGAGATTTCAGACATCTTTTTTTTTCCCCCCGAGATGGAGCCTCACTGTTGCCCAAGCTGGAATGCAGTGGCGCGATCTCAGCTCACTGCAATCTCCCCCTCCTAAGTTCAAGCGATTCTTCTGCCTCAGCCTCCCGAGTAGCTGGGACTACAGGCGCCTGCCACCATGCCCAGCTAATTTTTGTATTTTTAGTAGGGACAGGGTTTCACTATGGTTGTCCAGGCTGCTCTAGAACTCCTGACCTCATGATCTGCCTGCCTCAGCCTCCCAGTTTGCTGAGATTACAGGTGTGAACCACTGCACCTGGCCCAGAAATCTTTTTAGTACCTCATACTTAGGTAGATATGAGCAGCCAGATAGTTGAGGAATGAAAGCCTGGGACCAAAATTTGTCGAGGAAATAGCATAGGAAGCATAAGAAAGCTGGAAAATAACCTATAAATAATGGCCCCAAAAAAAAAAAAAAAAGCAAACAATAGGAAGAGGAACTATATAAAAGGAACATTTGGAGCATAGAAAAGAGTTCATGGAAATGTAAAAAATGATTGCACCCTGGGTTTGATACAGTAAGTAAAAAACTAAGGGTAAGACGGTCAGAAAAGCATCTAGAAGTGGGAGGGAAAGCCAGTCGAATTCACAGGATGAAGTCAGGAAGACGAGATAATGGAGCAGTGCCCACGAGATCTGAGGGAAAGCGAGTTCCAATCTAGAATTCTGTAACCCTCACACCTGATGGCCCCTTGAACATATATAAGGCCTCAAAAGATTGATCTGTCATGCACCATCTGCCAAGATACTGTGTGAGGATGTGTTCTTTTTCTTAAACATTAAATCAAGAAAGAAATCAACGGTGGACCCAGTAAATAGGAGATCAGCCTAGGATAAGATGCCCTAGAAGATGGTGAAGGGAAGTCTCAGAACTGCTGTTCTTCAGCAGGCAGCGAAGACACCTGATCCATATTGGAGTGGTGGGACGCGAGCTTCAGGAAGGGATGCCACAAGGAAAAGTGGAAGTGATGATGAATGTCTTCAAGAGGTTACAAGTCTTTAAGAATTTACATGTGAATTGGAGATAAATACAGAGAAAATGAAACACATCAGGAATTCAGTAGTTACTAAGCCCAGAAAGACCAAGTCATACCACATAGGAAATAAAACCAAGGTGCACGAAGGCATTCTACTGTGACCAATATTAATGGAGTAAAAAGTAATGCCAGCCCTGGAGACTGGCTTAACAACAACAAACACCACTTCATCAGGAGGCTGGGTCAGGGGCAGGTGCTATCTAAGCGGTGAAATGGCTGTTTGTATCATTCACTGAAGAATTTATTAGATTTTATCTAAAATTGTGAAGTAGGCCGGGCATGATGGCCCACTCCTGTAATCACTTTGGGAGGCCGAGGCGGGTGGATCACTTGAGGTCAAGAGTTCAAGACCGGATTGGCCAACATGGTGAAACCCTGTCTCTACTAAAAATACAAAATTTAGCCAGGCGTGGTAGCAGGTGCCTGTAATCCCAGCTACTTGGGAGGCTGAGGCAGGAGAATTGCTGGAACCCAGAAAGCATTGGTTGCAGTGAGCTGAGATCATGCCGCTGCACTCCAGCCTGGGCGACAGAGCTAGATTCCCTCTCAAAAAAAAAAAATAAATAAATAAATAAAATTATGAAAAGCATGTTATTTAGAAATAGGCTAAACACCAGAAGAAGCTGCTATGAGAGTCAAAAGTGACTCCTTCCAGAACTTGGGAACGGGAGGAAGAGGCCGAGAGACACAAGTCCGGAGGAGTCAGCTACGTGGCTTCCCCCCAGGCCACTCCTAGAGTCGTGCACAAGGTGTGCCCCAGTTACAAACCTTGTCCTGTCAGTATTTGACTTTTTAAATGATGCATATGTATTGCTTTGATAAAAACAGAAACAAAGATTGTTCTGAGATTAATAACATCCATAACTTCAAAGATGATTATTACAGGTGACTAAGATAATCAAAAGTTATTTTAAACTTTGTCTTTAAGCATTGAAGTGATCTTATTACTGTCTGTCATGACAATCTTTTCAATTTAGAATTACTTTTTTTCTTTTTTTCAGTTTGTATGCCAGAAGAAGGGTTTAAAGGTAAGTTACATTTGTCATGTTTTGTTCATGAATGTCAGAGTCATCCTGTAATTTTCTATTAAAGCGAAGGCTATAATTTGATTTTTAAATTTTAATCCAATCTGAGTCTCATGACTGAAATTAATTTTAGTTAAATGCATTTCTTATTCAAGCTTCTTCATTATCTTTTTCAACACTCAAGCCTCAGATGGGGCCTCAGCTGGGGCCTGTGTGTGAGAACTGTTTCTTGCCAGATGTCCATTTGGCCTTCCCTTTCTCATTTTATGGGAGGTTGGGAAATTAGCTAGTGGCATTTCGAGATTTATTTTTAACCTTTTCCCAGTTCTTCCTATCAAGTCCCCTCCTAGAGCAAAACAGTTTGTGTGTAACTATTAAGAATTAGTGGTACAAGAATTTGTCAGATTTTATCAGGTTCAGTGAAAAGATTTAATTAATCACTTAGCATTAAGGCATTTGTTGGATTATTACTTCAAGAGGAGACACGGTGGTGCTCGTACTACATCTGGGCCATGTAGTTGTGCACACCGATAATATTCAAGAAGTCATCAGATGCAGACCTTTGACGTTTTCGGATTTTCCTGTTGCTGTCTTGATTCTTTGCCGGCTACTCCAGAAGCCCATGGCAGGCTGTGATTTTGCTAAGGAATGACTTTGAATCACATACCAGGTATTCCTTGCTAAAGCAAATAAGAGACAAATCTACTGGCCGAAATGAAGTCTTCCTCTTGCTGCAGCTTTGTTGTCTGCATGTTCCCACTACAAAGGGACTCCTGATGGGTCAAAACAAAGCAAAAAATGTCTTTATGAAAAATGGTCACTGGCTGGGCACGGTGGCTCTTGCCTGTAATCCCAGCACTTTGGGAGGTCAAGTCAGCTGGGTCACTTGAGGTCAGGAGTTCGAGACCAGTCTGGCCAACATGGTGAAACCCCGTCTCTACTAAAAATACAAAAATTAGCCAGGCGTGGTGGCATGCACCTGTAATCCCAGCGACTTGGGAGGCTGAGACAGGAGAATTGCTTGAACCTGGGAGGTGAAGGTTGCAGTGAGCCAAGATTGCACCATGGCACTCTAGCCTGGGCAACAAGAGTGAAACTGTCTCAAAAAAGAAAAACGGTCATTAAATGAAAGCATCAATAAAATCTGGTTAGTTTGTGTGAAGATACACTTAGGAAGCACATGGCTTTCAACAGAAATGTGATTTAGCGTAGAGCCTGGAGTCTGCTGGTATTTTGTCTTATCCTCCCACACCAAGGTGCTGCTGTGTTCATTTATTAAATTGGATGTTCCCTGTTGATGATGTGTTCTTGGTAAATGGAATCCATGACCTTTTAATCTGTAGTTCACAACTATCCCTCCACGTGTGTTTCTTTTCCCAGGTACTGGTCTTCTTGGACATTAATCTTTGAATACTTGCTGACTGCTAAGAAATGACCAGAGGGGAAGAGGAGTTTGACATGTTAGGGCATTAAAGCAAAGGTGGATTTAAGAATTAAACCATTACATGCCCCTTCCAAAAGGCAGAAATCGATTCAAACGTGACTGTCCCAAATGCCTTATGTCAAATAAAGCAGATTGCACTGATGGACATCAGACTTGAAGGAAATGTTTCCAATTTTATATTTAAGGGGGGTGGTGGGTGGGAGGGGGCAAGTAAAGACGGAACAAGTTTAGTAGCAGTAATAGTAAATCATGTTTACATATGAGATTTATAGTCGTGGGAGGGAATAAAGTTCTGTTATATTTCCTTGCTCGAGTTTCATACCAGATGCGTTGGTCCATAAAGGATTGTATCAAGTAGATGAGACAACATTCTGCTCTGAACGAAAAGTAATTTTAGAGACATAACCTGCTTACCAATGCCTGTCTTTGATTCATATTCTACTTTCAATAAAGCATGAAAGTGAAGAACTTGTCCTAAGTGTGGAAAAGTGTCTTCAGATTTAGACTCTCCTCCATGTCAGCTGCAGCGCCACCCGCCTTACACTGCCCGGCCGTCGGTCTCTTGGTGTTGGGTAAAGGAGGGGCACTTGCGTGTCTCCTGCAGTGAGCAAGGAATTATGTCTCATTTTTTGACTTCAGAGGCTTTTTGCTTTGGTGCATTTCAGAAAGGATGGAGAACATTTATTACGTGTGAAAGCATCTTTTTCCGGTTTTGCTGTTATTCAAAAGTGGGAATTTTACCTGGCACGTTTGAAAATAAAAAATCTGCCTACCTATCAGAAGCGTAAATCAGACTGAAGTACATTTGGATAACACAAGGTTTCTATAAAACTTGTTCTTCCTGTTCTCCATGTCACTGTTTCTTGGACCTCAGTTCCCTTTTTGAAAGCATTCTTCCAAAATGCCCTGAGAGGATATCTTAGATCCTATTGTTTAAAAAAGGAAAAGAGTATATGGATGGGGATGTGCTGTCCATCCAACTCAGGATTGTCATTCTTAGCAACACGTAACCGAAGCAATATTCTTAAGAATATTGAAGGGTTTTTTTTTAATTGAACTTAAGTCTGGAGTTTTTCCTTTAAAAAAAAAAGTTTTCTCTGTTGAGTACGTATGTATAAGTTTGTGGCTGAGATGCTAGCTTAGGCATCTCTCTTGTTAACATTTTTCTTGGCCTTGGGTTTGTGCAAGGCGTTTTCCCCCTTTCATGAAAATTTGAACTCAGATAATGGATGGGGAAGGCAGATTGTGGTTTGAGACCCAATAACCTTGGCAGCATCCCTTTTGAATGGCTCCTTTTGTCAGAGTAATTATGGCTGTTTAGTAAAATTCTAACTTCGTGTTTGTGTTTCCCCTCTGTGTTTCTAATGTATTCAGTCTGTGCCCTCTGAGGAGGCAGGGGGTCTCTAATGAGCCTGTGGGAGAAGGTGAGAGCTGCACATAGCCCCCCTCAGAAGCCATCCTAGGAGCGGAACCAAGAGACCAGCTGTTCTGGTCTTGCGGTTGGCACAGGTGAAGGACTTGAACTTGAGCTGATGGATCCTGATTTTTAGATCTCATTGTTTTATTAGCTCCAAAGAAATGAATGCAGGAGCCTAAAAGTATAACACAAACTTCTTCTTTCTCAAGGTAAAGACTTTTATACAAGTTCACATAATGCTTGAAGCGGCTTCCTTTTCCTTACAAAGAAGCTTGTTGGCCAGAGAACGTTCTTTTCGGGGATTGACATAAACATGTTAGTAGCCCCCAGAAATCTGATACATTTTCCCCAATTTGCTGTTGATAACAGTTTTGAAATTTGTTACTTGGGTATTTTTTCCTCCTGCAGTGCTACAAAATAACAGCCTTTTGTAAATCTTTCAGGCTGGTACCTGCTCTGAGTACTGACTTCTTTATTACCTCTGCCAAGGGGTGGGGTAGACCCCAAGCGAGTAGCTCAGGGTCATCTTCCTCCTGCTCTGACAACTTGCCTTGTTCTGCCGGCACTGCTCAAAGTAACTGCAGCCCAGCGGCTCCAGCGACACTATGAAGCTTTATTACAAAGGCAGGAGATCAGGCCCTAGACCCACTGAATCGGAATCTGCATCCACAGGCCACTCCTGTGCTCTTAGAAATCCTGGACTGGGGCCTCTCCCACCCATAGTAGGCAGAGTTGCAAAGACACGTATGCTTGTATTGAATGGCTTTGCATTGCCACCCTTCTCACTTTGTACTTCCCTGTACAGGTAAAGGGTATAATCTAAAGCCCGATTCTCGTTTCTGTAATTACGAATAGATGGAGTCCATTTGCCTTCTGGACTGTGAAAAGTTCAGAGACTCTTTGTGTTGGGGTTCTAATGCTGTGCATGTGTACTTTTTTATATTAGATTAATCTCCTGTACAAGGTATAATGAAGCTTGGGTCTTTTCCCTTTTATATTTCTGACCATTCTTTAATCTCAAACGGATGTGTACAACATACTACACTGGTACAGATTGTCACCACGAACTGAAATAGGCTGCATTTGGGTGTCTTCATTTCCTGGGGAGTAAGTATCTTTCTGTGTATTTATGAACTCTGTTGTTTAGAATTACTGTTAACCTTCTGGCCAAATTAAAAAGATATGAGTGCCCTTTTATTTCTGTGGAATCATAATCCAGAGTGAATTTTTCCGTTATTTTAAATGTCCTTTTGGTTGGTCCATGTGGTCATAGATCTGCTCATCAGACTCTGGTTAATATTGGAATCTAATGCTCAGGTTGAATAACCTGTTTTAAAAACCCAGGCGATGATTTATCTCTGTCTAAACAAACTGCTGAAGCGAAATGAGCAGGAAAGCCTGTCTTTCCTGTTACAGAATCGTGGGGCAGAATCATATCCTTTCTCTCGGGCACTTTAGTCCTCAGCTCGTTCAGTGTTGCAGGGGACTGCGAACACAGTGCATGCAGATGAAAAGCCAGCGTTTGCATTTTACGAAGATTTTCCCAGCCTGAGCAACATAGTGAGACTTCATCTCTATAATAAAACAAAAACTAGCCAGGTACGCCAGTGGCCCCAGCTACTCAGGAGACCGAGGCAAGATAATTGCTTGACCCCAGGAGGTCGAGGCTGCGGTGAGCTGTGATCACACCACTGCACTCAGCTTGGGCGACAGAGTGAGACCCTGTCACAAAAAAAAAAAAAAAAAAAGTGCACATTTATGATAACGTCCCATACTCCCACCCCCACCCCAGAGTGCAGGGTTTTGCCAACAACATTTCTCATTCTGAAAGCTGGCATCACTCTCCCCCCCACACCCCACACACACACCCATCTCCTAGACATTCTATGGGCAGAAATACTGGCTGGGGATTTGATTATCAACATTATTGGAACCCTCTATTTTTCATTAAAGTACAAATTATAAACATTCGTAAAATAGCACTTTGTTGATTTCCCTGAGCAACATTTCTGTGTCAGGTCCTGTGTGCCAGGTAGACAGTCTCATTGGAAGACAAAAACCACTTCTCCATCCCATATATCCCAAACCTTGGATTTTTTTTCCCCCTTCTGACGTTAATTGGGCTATGAAGTCCGCTTGCTATCCAGATAGCACATAAACATACAGGCAGGTGTTGAAAGTGTGGAGTTGTAGAAGTTGGACCACCTGTGTTACAGATAATGTCACCATTTACCTTGTAACTAAGAAAAGTGACAATCTTGCTTTACCTTAATTTCTTCATCTCTAAAAGTAACAGTATTTGCCATTTTTGTTTACTACACTCAGAGGATTAAGCAATAATATTGTTGAGGCAAAAGGCTTTGGATTTTTCTTTGTAGTTAGAAAAACGGTTGCCTTTCTGAGGAAATGCTGTTGGAATCTCTTCTGCAAGTCTTCAAAAGGAGGTCTTGTAACCACATAGCCAGGCTACCTGGAGCATCTTGTCTGAGAACTTTAGAAACTACGTTTTACTTCAAGCCCTTCCAGCTAAAATGATAGCTAGACAGGTGTTCCACCATCCTGCTGCATAATCTTTCCTTCTGTCCCATAAGGATAATAAAGCCAATGGCCAAACTGCAAGGCTTCTCGATTCGGTGTTTATCTTGCAGGGTCATGTTGAAAGGTATTTGAAACACGCTTAGAATGCATGTTGAAGATTTATGTCTCAGTGATGGGCAGTTTCTGCCCCAAAGGGGCAGCTTCAGTTGTTTTGATCGTCATTGCCAAGAATATCAGGAACAGATGTCTCGAGCTGCCGAGGCAGGGCTCTGCGGGCACCGGGAAGCAAAGCCATGTGGAGGCCTGTGGCTGGTGCTCAGAGGTCACTTCCTGGTCCGAGAATTGTGTTTTTCATTATTTATTTACCTGGTGACACTTAGTGAATAATATCGTTCAAGGGTAGAGTACACGAAACAGGTATTTCTTAAGTCTCCCCTCCCCCAACAAATGATAGACCCAGTTACCAAATAAATACATGATACTAACCATGTGAGATATCTGCATATGGTAAGGTTTAGTATCTCTTGAGACTCACTAGATATGAGGAAGGAGGAGGTTGCAGAATTGTGGCTTGCCAGGAGTTAATATGACCTCTTCAAAGTGACATTGGTTTAACTTTATTTTATTTTATTTTATTTTTTGAGACTGAGTCTTGTTCTCTTGCCCAGGCTGGAGTACAGTGGCACGGTCTTGGCTCACTGCAACCTCTGCCTCCTGGGTCCAAGCGATTCTTGTGCCTCAGCCTCCTGAGTAGCTGGGATTACAGATGTCTGCCACCACGCCTGGCTAATTTTTTTTTTTTTTTTTTTGAGGTGAAGTCTTGCTCTGTCACCAGGCTGGAGTGCCGTGCTGCAACCTCTGCCTCCAGGGTTCAAGTGATTCTCCTGCCTCAGCCTCCCCAGTAGCTGGGACTACAGACGTCTGCCACCACGCCTGGCTAATTTTTTTTTTTTTTTTTTTTTTGGGGGAAGGCTTGCTCTGTCCCCAGGCTGGAGTGCCGTGCTGCAACCTCTGCCTCCAGGGTTCAAGTGATTCTCCTGCCTCAGCCTCCCCAGTAGCTGGGACTACAGGCACGTGCCACCATGCCCAGCTCATTTTTGTATTTTTAGTAGAGACAGGGTTTCACCATGTTGGCCAGGATGGTGTTGATCTCTTGACCTTGTGATCCGCCCTCCTCGGCCTCCCAAAGTGCTGGGATTGCAGGCATGAGCCACTGCACCCAGCATTTTTGTATTTTTAGTAGAGATGGGGTTTCACCATGTTGGTCAGGCTGGTCTCAAACTCCTGACCTCAAGTGATCTGCCCGCCTTGGCCTCCCAAAGTACTGGGATTACAGGAGTGAGCCACTGTGCCTGGCCTGGTTTGACTTTAGAATTGAGACCTGCACCAGCTTGTAGTAGATTGAGCCTCTGCTGTGTCTCACCCAGCAGAGGCCAGACCAAGGTTGCTGCAGAAGGGGATCCTACTGTGTAACGGGCTGCATCCCACAAGCGAAGCGCGGGTGGCAGGCTGGCCCTTCTCATTCCGTGTGCTTTCACACTCCTCATTCATGAGGCTGTGAATTCCCCCTCAAGTTAGCCCTAAGAGCTTGTCCAACATAATTACTGTATTGATCTCAAATAGAGGGCATCATCTGTTTCTCCCCAACATGCTGAAAAAAAAAAAAAAAACACCCTGCTTTCAAGGACTTGGAGGGCCTTTGAAGTGAAATTGCTCTCGGACAGGGAGAGAGCCAGCCTTATAACAGCAGCTGGAATGGCTGCTTGAATTCCAAATCTGCATTAGTGCTGCCAGGCAAGGCAGGCCCTCAGCCACAGGAAGTGGGGCATGCACTCCAGGGAGGCCAGGAGGCCGACGCAGCCACTGCCTGGGTTGGATTGTTGCCTGCTGGCACACTGGCCTCCGCACAGTTCTATCTGGGTTTTCCTTTCCCTGGTGCTCTGGTGTTTTGTAACCAAGGGAATGCTAAACTGCAACCAGTTCCTTTTATGATCCTGGACAAGTCTGTTCCCCTTTGAGCCTCAGCGTTCTCTCTGAAAGGAAGTGGGATGTGTAGAAGTTGTCAAACATGAACTCCGTGGAAGGAGATAGTGGGGCCTCCTCCCACACCCACCTACTCCCTTGAGGAAGCTCCAGGCAGTACATTTGGAAAGCCACCAAACAGGACTACCTCTCAGGACTTCTCTTGTTTTATTAGTCTCTGAGCTGCCTCTTTGGTTGGTTTGTCTGGAGTTTTTGTAGCATCTTCTCACTCATCCACAGCATGTCTCTGGTTCTCTGGATAAAGGAGGCTCCAAGTCGTACTAGACTGAGTACTGGAACTAGAGTGTACTGTTTATTTCCTGTACTGGAAGCCAGAGTTAGGGCCGGGCAGGATTTTATGTCTGCACCTAAAACCACTCCATCCCCCACAAATGAATCAACCTAATTAGTGCTAGACTGTTGTAGCTCCCTGAGAGCAGGGCTCTGGCCATCTTACCACTGTGACCCACAGTGGCCCACATGGTACATCCTCAGTAAGGAAAAAAGAACAGCTACTTCGGAATCTGCTAGAAGTTTTCCATGGCCCCTTGGGGGAGAGCTCTTTTTATTACTTTGGTTTGACCTGTACTGTCCCCACCTTCAGGCTGCTTTGTCCTCAAAACAGGGACTTCTTCACATTCATGATCCAAAAACCTCTAACCCCAGGGTGGGTCCCCCAGTAGTCTCTGCCATGTCTGCTGCACCAGCTTGGCAGCCTCCCGCCCAGACGGGGGCCTCTGGCCCTTCCCTGATGCATGTGCCCTGGCACCTACTGCCACTCTTCATCCTGCCTTGCTCTGCCTGCAGTGGAACTGTCCTCTGCTCCAAGCCGCCCCTGAAGCCCACCCTCCTTGCCGGCCTTTCCTAGACCTTACCTGCTGCTCTGTGGACAGCACACCTTGAGGACTTGCTGCTTTGGGGTTTTCTTCTACTTGCTCTGGTGGGCAAGCCCTATCTCAGTTTTTCTTCCATTTGATCTGACTGGGAAAGAGTGGGTGGGCAGAGATGGGGAGTTCTTTCCAAGAGGCATCATTCCCATTTTAGGACTCTTCCTCCCTCCCCCACCCGCAGTCTCGTGCATTATTTGGAGTTTACTGTGGTGCCACCCATGTTTTCGTTCTCTGGCCTTCTTGGATGCCAGATTTTTAAAGCCAGCTTTCATTTCTCAGTGATCGGGACCACAGAGATGGTGGCTGAGTCGCAACATATTAAGTGTCTGAGACAAGGCTTGTGCCCAGAGGCAGCCATGCGTGAGTGGTCAGTCCTGAGTGGTTTGGATTGAAATAGGACAGGGAAAGCAAAGCTCCGGGGCCTTTGTCCAATCTTCCCCCTCAGTAGCTAGGCTCCATGCCAAGCTCTGTGCCCAGCCCCCTACGGCACGTGCTGCCTCCTCACCAGGGACCCTGACAGTCTCAGAATGGTGCCCCCTAGGACACATGGGAGATTATAAGCCTCTTACATTGAGGGAGGTTTTCTGTAAAGAGGAAAATGCGGTAATTGAAAAGCTCCTGGATTATAAAGAAGAAATAGAGACGCCTGGCACAGGAGAGCCTTCGTTCTTTGGTCTACTCAGCCAGGGTCGGGGACATTCAGTACCCCCATGCTAATAGGCTCTTGGGCTCTTAGGGACCTTGGAGTCTGCAGGTCCAGACTCCAGAAGGTTATGGGACCATGAAGGAGGTCACAGAGCTGTACTCCTTGGCTTGCTGCATTTCTGCATCTCCAGTGCCTCCATCTGCCCCCTCCCTCCAGCTCAGGTGGCACACCTTTGTCTCCACTCAGCACTCTGGGATGTACCATCAGCAATGCCTGGCCAGAATTGAGGGTCTGTCTTACAGCATGGTGGAGAAAGGGGCCCTTTTGGAACAGGAGTTAGGGAAGCAAGAAGCATGGAGATTGTGCTCAGAATTGAATTCAAGGAGCAATGCATAAAAAAGCCAAAGGATGGGTGGAGACATGGTGCTTAAAAGGATCCTGGAATTCATGTACTTCTGAGATCTGTGAGCCCCGCCCCTGCTGAAGATGAGCCAGCCCCAGTACATGCTGCCCTTGAAGGTCTATAGGCATTCCGTTGGCATTTCATAAATAGGATGTATTTCACCAAGCATCTCCCAGGACCAGAGCCCTCAGGACATACCTGTCTAGTGCAGTTGCTACCCCCATAGCCCCTTCCTCACCATCCCCAGAAGCGCCTTGGCCAGCCTCATTCAACTTCTTGCCTTTTTATTACAGTGTTTGAGCCAACTCTATAGTCCTGGTGTATTCCTAGGCCGGAGATCAAAGGGCCCCCGGGGTCAGGTGGGCCCTGAGTGAGCATGTGATACTGCAGGAGTCTTCCTCCCGTCCTGACAACTTGCCTTGTTCTACCAGTGCTGCTCAGGATGTCTGCAGCCCGGCAGCGCCAGCAGTGCCACGAAGCTTCGTTATAAATGCAGGAGCTCAGGCTCCAGGTCCACTGAATCTCAATCTGCATTTACAGACCGCTCCTGTGCTGTTAGAAGTTTGAGAAACCCCCCTGGGCTGGGGTCTCTTTCCCATATGCAGCTGGGGAAGCTTGCTGGAGGGAGAAATCCACACGGGACTGAAAAGAACAAGTGCCTGATCTCCTACCTTCCCCTCTGCCCTTTCACAGGTGGGTGGATGGGTGGCGTGACGGTGGGGCATTTCCTGCTGTTCCCCCTTACCTCTTATCCACGGGGGTGAGAGTCTTGACTGGGAAACATGACTCTGGTCCCCAGCCCCTGTGGGACTGAAAACCTGGAGGCTTGCATGTCTCAGATCCTCCAGAGGCTGATGTAAGGGTTGCTGAAGACCTCGGATCTTTTCTTTTGTGAAAAAGAGCCCATGTGGCCAGGAAAATAGTGGGAGCTGGAAGTGACAGTTGTGGTTTTAAGCACACAGTAGATGCTCAAGAAATATATTGAGTACATGACTTGGACTTTCCCCTCCCTAAATATTATCTGTGAAGCGGGCCTATTGGACTTGCTGACCTTGGAGGTGGCTTGAGCCACCAATTCCAAATGGTTGAGACAGAGGTTTGTCTTTACGCCTTTTGCAGCCTGTTTTCCCAGTTCTTAGAACATTGGGGTGAGATCCAGAGATCCCAGAGATCCCCCTGGAACACCAGTGTTCTGCCACGAGTTCATGACTTTGGAGCCACCAACCATACCGTCACCCCTTGTCCCCTGCAGTTCTGGCCTTGCAGACCCACTGCGAGTTTCTTTGCTTCATGTGGGCTGTCCCCTGGGGAGGGAGCTCCGTGGAGAACAGAAAGAGGTGTGGGTGTGGGCTCCCCCTTGGTGGGGAGTGGGGCACAGGAGCCTCAGGCTCTGTTGGCCATCAAAGAAGGGACTCGAGTGGGCAGGCTGCTCACTTGCTGTGGACGTTGGGCAAGTCTCTAACTCTCCCTGGGCCTTGGAATTGAGGCTGGGGTGATCTCTGCGCCCCCTTCCTGCCTGGGTTTTCGCTCTTATCCTGATCCCACTCTCCTCCCGGTGCCTCCCTTCCACTTCTCCGTGGCCTGCGGCTCCCCTCCCCATACCCGCCCTGGGCCCGGGCTAGGTTGGGGCGGGGGCGAGCTGCCCAGTCCAGAAAGTCCAAGAACCGCGAATGGGATGGCGAGGGTCAACCGCGTGGCCTCTGCCAGGAAGCGCACCAAGCGCCCGGGCGAGGAGGGCGTCAGCCAGGGCGCAGCAGCTTCCTCGCCCAGCGAAGCCTGTGCGCCTTCCTCCCGCCCCTGCAGACAAGCGGAGCCCATGGGGGCCGTAGCCCCCACCTATCCCGACGTCTCCACTTGTTCCAGAAGTTGTCCCAGTCCCCTTGGAGCGTGGGCTGTTGCCTGGACCGCTGGGCTCTCGCCCAGGTCCTACCACACTCTCTAGCTGTGTAACCCTAAGCCAGTTCCTGCCCCTCTCTGGTCCTCAGTTTCCCCACCTGTAAAATGGGGGCACCCAGAGCCCTCCTCC
>NW_012103921.1:698412-710947 GCF_000951045.1 Mandrillus leucophaeus
GGGACTTGGTCCAGGCCGCGGCCAGGGGGCTTTGGTCCCACCCCCCTGGGTGGGTAGGGAGTCCGGTTTTCCGCCCACCCCGAGGTGGGAGCGCCTGGGGTTTAGAGGAGGGACTGTGGAAAGTGGGCGCGTTTCCTCCATCCCTGGGGAGGGGCCCAAGCCCTAGCGCCCCCCAAGAGGAGGCGCTCCTGTTCTCAAAGAAGGGAAGCGGGGGGCCTCAGATCAACGACCCTGAGCGGGGAGGGCGGTGATGTCCTTGCATCCCCAGAGACAGGGCGAATTCCCCTGTCCCTGACCCGCAGCAGAGCGGGGCACACGCGTCACGCAGTTGGGCGCCCCCTCGTCGCCTCCCCTGGTTCGGTAGGATCTGAGGACTCGGTGGGAATTCACGGGCGGTTTCCGTGCCCTGCAGGGTTTGGTGCCAGCTGCGGGGCGCCTGGGCTTGGGGAAGAAACCCTGTGTACACACACCCGCGCGCACACAGTCTCCGGAGGTGAGCGGCCCCCTCCCTACCCTGACAGTTAGACCCCAGCCTGTGCCTGCCCTCAGAGTCCTTGTTAGGGTCATAGCACAGGCCTGGTGGTGGGG
This sequence comes from Mandrillus leucophaeus, assembly GCF_000951045.1. NCBI lineage: Eukaryota > Metazoa > Chordata > Mammalia > Primates > Cercopithecidae > Mandrillus > Mandrillus leucophaeus. Next base: position 699,001 of record NW_012103921.1, read on the forward strand.
TCGGGAAGAACATCCACCGCTCACAGGGCGCATTGGCCTCTGTCCCTGGGCTCCATTCCCCTTCCTGCCAAGCCAGAGGTCAGGCCCCTGGGGCGGCAAGCAGGAGGGACACTGAGGGAAGGGGCACTGAGGCAGGAGGGGCACTGAGGGAAGGGGCACTGAAGGAAGCTGGCCAGGTGGAAGAAGGAGAGAAAGGCAATGGGGGTGAGATGGTATCACTTCCTCTCCACAGGAGGCTCCCAGGAGGCTCCTGGCCCCTTTGCACAGGTAGTGGTGCCTCCTTCCTGAAGGTGTTTGGGGAAAAACGCTATGGTGGGGGCACTGGGGAAGGTTGCCTCGCAGATGAAACAGAACATTGGCCAAAGGTGTCCCTGAATGGGCTTCTGGACTGGCACAGGGCCCTGAGGGCTGTGGCTGAGTGGGGAGACAGTGGTCAGGTCCAACTGGCCATGGCGGCCCCCTCCAGGACCTCAGCCTCACTCTGAGAGCCCCCAGCAGCTGGAGGGTCTGGCAAGGGGTGAGTGTTCCTGGATGGCCTTGGGAAGGATTCCAGGGTAATGATTAATCCTCAGGTGGCACGAGCAATTTCCCCCTTCACAGCAATATTTCAAGGCAGGGGCTGAAGCCTCCATTGCACAGATGAGGAAACTGAGGCTCAGAGAGGCTAAATGAACTGCCTGAGGTCACCTAGTCACCTTCCGCAAGGTCTAGAATCGTGGTTCTCTGACTCTTGATGGGAGCAGATCTCCACAGCGTTGGGGTGGGGGAAAGGGGAACGCTGTGGTAGAGTGCTCCATGTGGACCTGTTCCCCTTTGCTGCCAGGAGGGGAAGGTGCCTGTGGCCAGAAGCTGGGTCAGGTTGAAGAGAGGCTCCAGAGTCCTAGGCTCACCTTGCCACCCCCTCCCATGGTGGGAGGGTTGTCCCATGGAGCACCATAATGGTGCTTTCACCCTGGCACCTTCCCAGCTTCCTTGGGCAAAACCCTCTCCTCTTCTTCCCAAGATGCCTGCCTGGCAGGGGTCTCAGGAGACCCCTCTCCTGGCTCTGACTACCCTCCACCCTTAGGAGACAAAAGGATTCTTCCTTTGGCCTCTTGGAGGGCAGCAGGGAGAGAGGTCTCTGCCGCTCAGGCCACAGGCTCCCACAGCGGGGCCTCCGCCTCTCTCACCTGGTCCTGCCCCTGCCCTGCTGTCAAGTTCTGGGGCCAAGAGGCCCTTTGAGGACTCCTCGGGCAGATCTGTCCTCCATGCTGCCGTCTGTCTGCAGAGGCCTTTGTCCTGGTTGTCAGAGGCTGCTGAGCAGCCGCACGTGCTGTGCAAACAACCCAGACCTGAGCACGGCCAGACACAAACGCAAATACAGTTTGACTGACAGATACCCTGAGACCCAGACACAGGAACACACGGGCACACCCAGGCCAAGACCCCTGCCCCCAACTCTGCCTGACACACAAACACTGAGAGACACACCATCCAGATGCTGGCATGTGTGTACACACAGAGAGATGGAGGTTGTCAGCAAGGAGAAGAGCCTCTTCAGAAGCCCTCGTCTGCTGTTGTCTGCCTCCATTATCTCCTGCAGGGTGCACACATGGTACACGCGCACGCAGGAAGAACACGAGGACGCCCTACGCCCTTAAAAATGAACCTGGCAGACATGCACACGCACCCACCCACACCCAGGCCATCATGGGTGCACACACGCATGCATTACATCAGCTTCCTGCGTGTGGGATGTGAACGCTTCATCACCCGGGGAGGGGAGTGGAGGCCCCCAACCATCCCCAGCAAAGCCTCCCCTTCCTCCCTCTTTTCTGATTCATGTGGACCCATCTTGGCTGACCCTAAGAATCCAGGGAAACTGCCTGGTGCTTCCCGCTCAGTGGGAAGCACCTCCTCTCCTGCCGCCCTTCTGTGCACACACCCACCGGGTTGCCAGGGGAGCCTCTCCCCAGGCTGCTCCTTTGCTGCCCCTGAAGGTGTTGTTCTGCAGGTCCTTCCCAAGACAGGACAGGCCCCAGCGCAGGCTCCAAGTGGCTCTGGGGTTCCCTTTCCTTTCCACTTTTGCTAGAGGCATTACCAGGCCCGTTTCTGCTTTGTCCTCCCAGCAAGGCTAGGGGCCAGCTGGTGCGAAGGGAAGGGAGTCCTCAGCACTCTCTGCTCACCTCCTTGCATGGCAAGACCTCTGCCAGGCTGGCCCTGGCACCCTGTGCCTCTGAGAGACTGGCGCTGTGGAGAGGTGCTTCTGTGGGCTTAGGTGAGGCCTCCGGGCCAGGCATGCTAGATGGGGAGCAGTGAGTGACTCCCAGCTCCAGCACGCTCCCTCAGCACTCACGCCAAGCCTGCCAGAGTGCTGATTCCCTGTCCAATCCTGGCCCTGCCTCTTGCTGGCTGTGTGGCCCGGACGAGTCATTTTCGCTCTCTGGGCCCAGCTCCAGCTCTGGGAGGCAACTCAGCCTGGCTGGGGGATGAGGAAAGTCAGAGGTGTGAGGTGGCAGCCCTGGGCCAATGAGGAAAGGAAGTTTAGCTCTGGTGGCAGTGTGGGCACATGGGGCCCCAGGCTGAGGACTGTCTGCAGAGTGCAGCCTCTGGATCCACACTAGGGCCAAGCAGGGGTCGCCAGTCTCGGGGCTTCCTGGGGCGGCCACCTGGGGTCAGCCTAGGAGGAGGGGACACAGGGGTAGGGGGCTGCAGCTGTCGCTCACCTTTGTGGACATTTTATGCCTCAAAATGTGCTCTGTATTTAGGGCTAAAGACTGGCACTGGCAGGCAGGTGGTGACTCAGAGAGGAAGAACGAAAAAGAGGCAGAGGGGTGCTGGTGGGGAGGCACCCCAAAACAGAAAGGTCCCACTGGGATTCCAGCCTTTCCTACTGGAAGAAAGGAACGTGACACTCCTGCATTGCACCAGCACAATGAGAGCTGCCTCGTGTGCCTACCCACTAAGCATTTAATGAGCATGTAGTAGATTTCGGGAACCGTGACAGGCACTGGGACACAGAGATGAGCTGGGTCCTGCGGTCCCTGCCACAGCCAGGTGCCTTGTCTCAGATGAGGAGGTGAGGCTCAAAGACAGAAAGTGACTTGCCCACTCTACTGGTTAATACCTCTGCCAACCGAGGCCGCCCTCCCTCAGGCCCCCACTTGGAGGAAGCAGACCCAAGTTCGAATTCTGGCATTGCCACTGAGCAGCCGTACAACTTTTGGTGACTTCCTCTCTCCCTCTGAGTCTGTTTCTTGATCTAGGAAGTGGGGATCATAGCGCCTGCCTGATTTGTATGTTTCAAGGGATAAGAAGGCGAATGCGAGCAAACACTGAGGGCAGTGCCAAGCTTATCCTAGGCATTCTGCTGGGTCTAAAAGGGCATAGATTGGGAGTCCTCAGGATGCCAAGTCCAGTCTATGCTGTGTGACTTTGGACAAGTCACCTGTCTTCTCTGTGCCTCATTTCTTTCTCCCTAGAACAGGGATGACGAGCTTTTATTTGCCTGCCTCCCTGGGGATGTTGTTTGTGGGGCCAGACATACTGGCTGGGAGCTGCTTTGAAAAATATAAAGCTGCACTCAGAAAAACACACAGAGACACACTGAAGGAAAGGCAAACACCAGAAAAATCTGGAGAAAAATCTTTTCTAAAAACATCAAATATTTCTCCACAGCCAGAAAAAAATAAGCCTTTTTTTCAGTGTTTTGAGGGTAGTAAGAATTTTTTCTTATTCCCTTGGAAAACTACCTTGGAAACTTCACATTTCCAAGGTAGTTGGTATGGCTATCACCAGGTGAACTGGGTAAGTTTCCTCCTTGAGGAGTCCTTGCCTGGCACATATTAGCTGTTCAGTAAATGATAATGTTAGTGGTAGAATTACGAGTTGCACAGCAAGAGCAGGAGTGGAGGCGCTCCTGGAGGCGAGACCAGCTACAGCGTGGGCAAGGGCGGGGAGGTGGCAATGTGGACACTGGGTTGGATTCATGGAAGGCATGTGTAGGGACAAATCAGGGTCAGTCTATTAAGGGCCTCGAATGGCAGGCTGAGGAGTTTGCATTTCCCCAAAATCAATGCGGGATACACGGGAGGGGCGGGCTGAGCCCACCAGCCGGGAATGAGGAACCACCTGGCACAGTTCTCTGCCCTGCCACTGCTGTGTAGGGATTGCCCCCTCGCCTGTTTCCCTGGACCTCCTTTTCTCCCAGTGTGCAAAGGAGAGGATTCCAGCCTCTTCCATCCCAGGGGCAGGCAAGAGGATCAAGGCACCAAGCCACCCAAGAACTAGGTTGCTATGAGAGCCAGGGAGCCAGGAGCTGTCATTGGTTCAGGAAGTCAGGAACCTTGTGTTCCCCTGCTGGCCCCACCCCACTAGCTGGGTGAGCTCAGGCAAGCCGCCGAGCCTCTTTGAGCCTCCTTTCCATCTGTGGAATGGGAGGATGTGGTTTCTCTCTTTGCAATACAGCTCCCATGAGTTGAAGCTGGTTGACTGTGTTGTGTGAGCCTCAAGTGTGTGTCTCTGGGGGACTTGCAATATTTCTTGAAACTACAGTACCTGTTCCTCAGGCTCCCCTGAGAATGTGGATCTGCTGGCAAGGCTGGAGTTGGGGGGCAGTGGGTGAGGATCAGACGCCTGAGCACCTCAGAGGCTGTGACCTTTTCAAGGCCACAGAAGCCATGTGTCTGCCGCAGCCAGGCTGTGGGGGCAGCAGAGGGAAGGTGGAGGTGGGGCAGATGGGTCCAACCCTCTGCTTGGCTCCTGAACTCCGGGCCCCAGTTCTGCGAGGGAAAGCCATCTCAGTACCCCGCTCAGAGGACAGCCCTCTCCAAGGCCCCACTCCTTGATTTAGGGCTCGAGGGGTAGGGTGGAGGTGGCTGATGGAGGGTGACCTTGGGAACTTCTTCCTGCCTGCAGGCTCGGTGCCAGAATTTCCAGGGCAGCCCGGATTCTTCTCGCTCAAAAGTTGGCAGTGTCAGGGACCCTCGAGAGTCTGCCAGGACAAGGCCTGAGCTGATGTCACCATCACCAGCCTCTTGCGTCTTACCCTATCTTGGAGGTCCAGAGAGAGGTCATCCACCCCCTGGCAGACTGCTGTAGGCACTGTGCCCACCCAGGCAGCAGGCTCAGGACACCATGGGGCTGAAGGCTCTAGCCCTGCCTCATTCACCACTTGCCTTTCACTTGAGGTGTGGGAGCTCTGCCAGGGATAGACGGTTGCCCTTATAGCCCCTCTCCCAGGGCTCCCGGCCTCTAGAAACAGGACTGGGCAGAGCCGCTGGGACAAAGACCTCACTTGTCCCAGTCCCCAAAGCCCACAGCCCTCCCTGGCTGGAGAGGTGTGGGCTCTGTAGTCCTCCGATGGGCAGAGAAGCCTGGGACCTGCCCAAACTCTACAACACTGGGCCCACCCATGGCAGTCAGGGTGGGAACTGGGCAGGTAGCTCAGGAATTCTAGGAAGATGCTGGTTGCGGGGAGGCAGGATGGGGCCTAAGCAATTGGATGCAGGTGGGGGCATTCATTGAGCACTTGCTGGGCCCTGTGTAAGCACTTTTCATGAATCTATTTCATTTAATCCTCAGAGCAACCCTCAAAGGCTCAGAGAGGTTAAATAGCCTGCCCCAGGTCACCCAGCTGGTGAGTGGCTGGGCCTGAGATTTGAATTGAGGGTTGTATGACTCTACTTTTAGCCATTTCTGTGTATTGCATGCAGAATGAGAAGGGGTTGGGGAGGGCACCACACAGAGTCTGTGCTCTGGGTAATGGGAGCAGTTCTGGGCAGGGGCAGGGGTGAGGCTCAGACTCGGAGGCTCACACCTGCAGGACTTGGCCCTGAAGCTTCCAGCTCCCCCTCCCCATGGCCTGTCCCTGGGGCCCAGTGCCCCAGGCTGGCTTGGGGAAAAGGATGAATGGGGATGACTTTTCAGGGGTTCCCTTGGACACACAATCCTGCAGACCCTGACTTCTCCTGGCCCCCTATGTCTGTGTGAATTCCCAGCTCAGAACCCCAAGAAATCCCCAGCTTCAGAGCTGGGAAGAAGCCCACAGAGATCAGCTGGTCCAACCCCCTCGTTTGACAGACGGTAATTATCATGATTATGCCTGATGGGAGCAATTCACAAAGGACTTTCACATCTGGGTTGCTGCTGGGTGTGCCGGAGTCCTTGGGGCCAGCAAGACTCATCCACATTTTGTGGGTGAGGAAACTGAGGTTCATAGAGGCAAGGAGATGGACCTAGGGGCACACAGTTGACCTTGGTACAGGTCTCTCCCTTCTGAAACCCAGTGCCTATGTGATGGGGCTCTGGGGCTGCACCCTGCATTGGAGTGGGGCTGGTCCTAAGAGGTCTGTATGGGGCCACGGCAGTTATCAGATGAGGCTCTGAGACTCCCAGTGATGCCTGCCTACCTCCCTGTCATGGGAACACCACCCCCTTCAGTGGCGTGGTCTGAAGAGGCAGACTGGTGGGCAGAGCTGTTTCCAAGAGACTTCTCTGCCCACCATGCAAATGGGGGCTATGCTGCCCCAGAAAATCAGATTGAGAAGGGCCCTTGGAGGGGCCTCATTATTTAGAGAAGGAAACTGGGGAGCTGCCCACAGTCACACTGTGAGCCAGTGGTGGCACTGGGCTTAGAACTCAGCTTTCCTGGCTCAGCTCATAACTGTCCTTGCATGTGTCCAGTAGCAGTACTAAAGACAGTCCCCATTTATTGTGTGCCTACTATGTGCCAGGGGTGAGCTCTTTACACTGAATTCTAAGAACAATCCTATGTGGTAAGTACTTTTATTATCATTACCATCCCCTTTTACAGATGAAGAAACTGAGGCTTTGAGAGGTTATGAAAATGGCCCAAAGTCACAAGCCAGGAAGTGGCAGAGCAGGAATTTAAGCACGGGTCCATGTGATTCCAAACCCATACTGATGCCAGGTCTTGTATATATTATGATAGGACTAAAGTTGACTTTCTGTTTCTTTTTGTTCATAGTCAATGTAGGACATCATTCATTCATTGAACATTTATGGAGTCCTCACTAAAACAAGAAGACTATAGGGCTGATCAGGGTTGAGGCTCAGAGATTACGTCATGAGGCAGGGGGTCTCAGACACTGCTAGGCTCTCTGCCTCCACCAAGGATGGCTGCCTCTCCCTCCTTTTTTTTGGAGAGTCTTGCTTTGTTGCCCAGACCGGAGCACAGTGGTGTAATCTCAGCTCACTGCAACCTCGGCCTCTTGGGTTCAAGTGATTCTCATGCCTCAGCCTCCTGAGTAGCCAGGACTACAGGCATGCACCACCATGCCCAGGTAATTTTTGTATTTTTAGTAGAGATGGGGTTTCACCATATTGGCCAGGCTGTTCTCGAACTCCTGACCTCAGGCGATCCACCTGCCTCGGTCTCTCAAAATGCTGGGATTATTACAAACATGAGGCACCGTGCCCCAGCCATCTCCCTCCTCCTTCTGTCCCCACCCCAGCCTGACTACATTTGCAGCATCTTCCTCTGATCCTCCTGCCCACCTGTTTTACCCTTGAGGTAAATGAGGGCATGACTCAGCTAGGGCTCCTGGGCTTTGTATATCCCAAAGAAGACCCTACTGGCAACAGTGTTAACAGCCACCACCGTGCAAGCCACTTATAAGCACAAGGCACTATGCGAAGGTGTCTGTGTACATCACCTTGTTTAACACACCATCACCCTGTGAGCTAAGAGCTAGTATCATCTCCATTCTCCAGATTGGAAACTAAGGCTGACAGTCACAGCTCAAGACTGAGTTGGGGCTGGGTGCAGTGGCTCTTGCCTGTAATCCCGGCACTTTGGGAGGCTGAGGCAGGAGGATCACTTGAGGTTGGGAGCTCGAGACCAGCCTGGCCAGCATGGAGAAACCCCATCTCTACTAAAAATACAAAAATCAACCAGGCATGGTGGTGGGCGCCTGCAGCCCAGGCTACACAGGAGGCTGAGGCAAGAGAATCGCTTGAACCCTGGAGGCTTGCAGTGAGCCAAGATTGTAACATTGCACTCCAGCCTGGGCGACAGAGCAAGACTCTGTCTCAGAAAAAAAAAAAAAAAAAAGGCTGAGTTGGAACCCACTTTGTCCAGCTCTCGAGCCTATGCCCTTCCTCACTGGCTCACTCTGCCCTGCTCGGTATCTGGGCTGTGTAGTGATGCATTTAGAGCCCTGGTTCCTGGAAAGAAGGGCTTCAGCCAAGCAACAGGTTTATTAAGCACCTACTGTGTGTCTTGGGGAGGCGCTTTGTGAGGCTAAAGCTTGTGAGGATGGGGAGATTGGGTTCCTCTGTGAGAGATCTCGAGGCTGCATGCCCCCCATCCTACCCCAGAAGGCATTCAAGCCCCTGAGGATGCCAGGACAGAGCAGCCAGGGCAGGGCAGCGAGTACTGTGGGAAGGACTTTCTTCCTGGCAGGAGCGTCCCTCACAGTGACTCAGAGCAGTGTGAAGACCTCAGAGAGGTTTTGTAGCCGTATCTGCATCCACTGATCCTTAGGCAAGTCATTAGGTCTCTGGGACCCTGGCTTTCTGATCTGTGAAATGGGGAAGATGATTGTACCTAATTTACAGGGTGGATTTAAGGACTGGATGAAAGCGCTTGGCACAGGGCCTCGGGAACTAAAAGGGGCTGTGCCATTGAGCCGCAGTGCACGGGTGATAGGGACTGAGGTCCCGAGGAGCTCGGAAGAGCTGGATCTGCTCTGTTTGCACACCTCAATTTCCCCCGTTAGCCATGGTAGACGTGTAACTCTTGCATGATCGGCCTCACGGGGCTGTTGTCAGGATCACAGAGATCCCAGAACGCGTAGGTGCGGCCCCGTGATCTGCGCACCGAGAGAACGAGTCCCGCGGGAGGGGGCGGTGGGCGGGTGCAGGTGCGCCCTTGTGAGCTGGGAGACGTGCGGCGCCTGGCGCCGGGAGAGGGCGAGGACGGGCGCTGGAGCCGCCTCCGTGTAAGGGAGGGGTGAGGGAGTGTCGGGGGCGGCGAGCGCGCGGTCGGCGACTCTGGGCGCTGTCCGGGCGGCTCCGGGTCCCCACCCTTCTCGGAAAGTCACCCGGGGCGCTGTCCCTGGTCCTGGAGCCCGGCCGGCCCTCGCCTGCAGTTCTCGTGAAGGCCAGTTGGTGGCGCCCGAGACCGCGGCGGACTCCCGGACCCATTAGAGAACACATTTTAAAAAGCGTTTTTCGGCCGAGGGAGGTGGCTCACGCCTGTAATCCCAACACTTTGGGAAGCAGAGGCGGGCGCATCACCTGAGGTCGGGAATTCGAGACCAGCCTGACCAACATGGAGAAACCCCAACTCTACTGAAAATACAAAAATTTAGCTGGGCCTGATGGTGCATGCCTGTAATCCCAGCTACTCGGGAGACTGAGGCACGAGAATCGCTTGAACCCAGGAGGCGAAGGTTCCGGTGAGCCGAGATCGCGCCATTGCACTCCAACCTGGGCGACAAGAGTGAAACTCCTTCTCAAAAGACAAAAAAAAAAAAAAGGCCTTCTTCATTTTCCTGTCATGATATTCCTAGGTAATAAGCCTGCGTAGACACCTGACTTCAAAAACCAACTATATACTGGCATAAGAGATGAAAAAGGCCCTCCACCTCCCTACATGAATGCTGTGGCATGACCACACCACAAGAGCTAATGAAGTAACCAGCCTTGGGCACCTATTTATTAAAAATACACCCTTAGATTTTTAAAAAAATAAAATTATTTTAATAGAGATGGAGTCTTGCTTTGTTACCCAGTCTGGTCTCGAACTCCTGGGCTCAAGCAGTACTCTCACCTCAGCCTCCCAAGGTGCTGGGATTACAGGTGTGAGCCACCTCGCCCAGCCTACCCTTCGATTTTTTTTTTTTTTTTTTTTTGATACAGAGCCTCACTCTGTTGCCCAGGCTGGAGTGTAGCGGTGTGATCTCAGCTCACTGCAGTCTCCGCCCCCCGGGTTCACGCAATTCTATCTCAGCCTCCTGAGTAGCTGGGACTACATGCGCATGCCACCACGCCTGGCTAATTTTTGTATTTTTAGTAGAGACAGGGTTTCACCATATTGGTCAGGCTGGTCTCAAACTCCTGGCCTCAGGTGATCCATCCGCCTCAGCCTCCCAAAGTGCTGGGATTACAGATGTGAGCCACTGAGCCTGGCCTACCCTTAGATTTAAGAGCAGAAAGTCATGTTGCTGTACCTGACCTCTAGTTCAGAATGACTTCAGTAGTTGCACCTTTGAAAAATGTTTTATGGATTAAAGCCACACCAAAAAATACTCATTTGTAAACCAGAGTTAGGTTCTAGGATGGGTTACCCGGGCTTTTTACCCACCTGAATATCTAGGAGAATAGCTGATGAACAACAAATCTGAAGTGGAACTCTGGCCAGCGTAGCTTTCCTGTCCCCCACCCACTGAATGACAGTGGTGACTCCATCATTTCTGAGGACTGAAACCACTCTGGTGCCCTCTGAGGGGCAGAGCCACCCTTGTTGAGAGCCACTGCCTCAGTGAGGGACTTGTTGGGGTGGAGAGGGGTTCTCAGAGTCCCAGACTGGTTGGCCTCCTGGGAGGGTGGCATCATAAGGAACTGTTGGGAAACCCTCTCCCCACATTATAGACGAACCAGCAAAGGCCAGAAGTGGGAAGGCACTTGTGATGAGAAACGATGGGTTGCCAGCAGAGCTGCGGCTACAGGCAGGTGTCCCAACGTCAGGGCTCTGCCAGCCCAGCTTCCTGAGGGCAGCTCTGGGCCTCAAGCAGTCTCCCAGCTTTGTCCAACTGCCCCTGAAAATGGGCTGGGAGGGCCACCCCCTTAGCAGTGGAGGTAGGAGAGGAGGGCTGTCTGGCTAGACACCAGCCTGTAATACATGAGAGGAGTCTTGGCCTCCACTCTATAATCCTTGGAGATGCAGCAGTTGCACCCTTCTCTGACCCCCAAAGAGCCATTCTGTCTCCTACCTTTATTTCTTGCCAGTAGTTAGCTGGATGCTCCATGCGTGTATGTGAGGTGTGTACACATCTGTCTGTGTATGTTGTATGAACAGAATGTGATTTGAGTAAGGGTGTATGGGCCTGAGATTCCTGTGCCTGTATCTGCTGTCGTTGGTGTGTGTTTACATGCATGTACAAACCCAGCCGGAGTCAGCAGGTGCGTGTGCACTGATTGGGGACATGAGGGTGGGAGCTGGAGTTGACCTTTGCATGTGCATGTTCTTGTGGGTTTGCAGCATAGGTTCATGTAAGCCTGTCCGCATGCATTTGATCTTGATGTGATCTCTACGGGCATGAGTTAGATGTCCCTTTGCATGTGCATGGCACAGTACTAGACCAAGTGCATGTGTGACCTGGGAAAGTTTGTGTGCAAGTGTGCACACAGGTCTACCAGAGACCTTGTCTGTCTTGTTCAGACTCTATCACCAGTGTCTGAACAGTGTTAGCCACGCAGTGGGTGCTCAATACAGTGTCAGCCACACGGTGGGTGCTTGATACACACTTGCTGAATGATTGGGGGAAGGAATGAAAGAATATACACCTGGGTGCTGTCTCCAGAAGGGCTTTGCTTACCAGGCCTTTCAAGGCACATGATCTGCATGGAGATGAGAAACATATCCTCAGGGGTAGGGCCTGAGTGGGGTTAGGTATTCTGGTCAGGCGAGATTTTCCTGGTCCGTGGCGGGGTCCCTTTAAGTAGGCAGGGGTCTCAGAAACCCATTGAACAGAGCAGGAGTCTCAGAGCCAGGGCAGAGGCTGGTTCAGTGACCTCACTGGCCAGCTGCCTAGGGAAGGGCTGTGAGCCAAGTCACACCCACTTTCCCTCCCTTCCCAGGGGCTGGGGAACCCCCAGGAGACTCTTTCCAGAAGCTTCCTGGGATTGGGTGGGTGTGGCTTGGCTAGAAAGGCCATGGGCAAAGTAAGGATAATCATACTTCCAGAGCTAGCAGACTTCTGTCAAGGCAAATGCATCTTTC
>NW_012103921.1:712451-715239 GCF_000951045.1 Mandrillus leucophaeus
TCAAGTGATCCACCTGACTCGGCCTCCCAGAGTGCTGAGATTACAGATGTGAGCCACCGTGCCTGGTCTTTCTTTTTCTTTTTTCTTTTCTTTTTGAGACAGGGTCTTGTTCTGTCACCCAAGCTGGAGTGCAGTGGTGCAGTCAGGGCTCACTGCAGCCTCAACCTCCCAGGCTTGAGCAATCCTCCCACCTCAGCCTCTCAAGTCACTGGGACTACATATGTGCACTGTCACACCTGGCTAACTTTTTGAGTTTTTATAGAGACGAGGTCTCACTGTGTTGCCTAGGCTGGTCTCCAACTCCTGGTCTCAAGTGATCCTCCCTATTCAGCCTCCTAAAGTGCTGGGATTACAGATGTGAGCTACTGAGCTCAGCCAGCAAGTGTTTTATTTAACAAACACATGTTAAGTGACAAATACTCTACTATTCTGAATGCTTTATCATTGGTAACTTATTTAATCCTTGGCAAAACCCTTTGATGTAGGTACTGTTATTTTCATTATCAATCCCATCTTGCCGATGAAGAAACTGAGGCACAGAAAGCTTAAGTAACTTGCCCAAGGTCACACAGGTGACAAGTGGGAGAGTTGAGATTTTAGCCTTCAAGGGTGAGGATATAAGCACATGCCTCAATGTCCCTTGTCCTTGCCATTCATCTCCAGGCTCACATGCTATGATGCAGGGGGTAAATTCTTGGAAGTGGTCTTGTAGGTTAACAGGATGCATTTAAATTCAACTGTCACCAAGGGACCAGAAGCTGGTCAGGGACTGTCCTGCTGCAACCCTGGCCAAGGGAACGTGACCCCCACTAACCACCCCCACTCCCACCCCCACCCCCATCCCTTGCCAATGAGGCAGCTGCAGCTGGTCAGAGCAGAGAGGCTGGAGCCCACACTGGGCTCTTTGTCTTCGGTGGGAACCCTGCGGCCCCCATGGCTCCTCTCAAGGGCCCACTGTCCCAGTACTAGCAGGGCCTCCCGGGGGCCAGGCCTGGCTGGGAAACTTGGCACATTGGCGGCCCCTTGGCCACTCTGCCAACTGGGCATGCAGAACCCACTCAGGGATCATTCCCACTGAAAAGACTGGTGAGGTATAGGTCCATGTCTAAGGGGATGCAGCAGCCCAGATGTGGCTGGAGTCCAGGCCCCAGCCCAAGCACTGTGCACGTCCCCATAGCCCAGGCCTAGCTTTTCAGTCCTCTACCCCAGCCGCCTCCCACCTCTCTGAGAGCCCCTGCTGCTGCTGCTACTACTTAGGGAGGAGGGAGGCTGTTGCTGCTACTACTTAGAAAGGAGGGAAGGAAGGAGGGAGGGAGGCAGGGAGGAAGGAAGGAAGGAAGGAAGGAAGGGAGGGAGGGAGGGAGCGAGGGAGGGAAGGAAGTAAGTTCCTCCCTTTTCAGGCAGACCTCAGTGCTCCCAGGACCCACTCCTCAGGAGCCTGCCCTGGAGTGCTTCCTCCCCCCAGGAATCTGCAGCGCTGCCCAGAGCAGAAGGGGCCCAGTCCAGGCTCCAGGGCACCTTGCAAGGGGGAGCCAGACCCTTCTCTGAGGACTGAAAACCAAGGGATATAGTTCTAGGAATGAGGAAATAATGTTTGCTCTGCCCAGGCTCTGAACCCTGCAAGTGGCTCTTGAGGGCCCCTGCACCCACCAGAATGTGCAGAGAAGAGGTCCCAGGTGGGAGCTGAGAGGGGTCTGAGGGCAGATCCCCAAGAGAGAAGTAATTGGTGTGAGCGAGGATCTCAATTTCTTTGTGTCTAAAATGGGGAAACCGCAGCGCCACCTACCCTGCCTAGGTGAGACAAACTGTGGAGACGTCATTTCCTAGGGGAGCTGCAGCTCACCAAGCCCAGGCCTGGTCCCAGGTGGAACAGCTCCTGAAAGGCTTCTGCAGAGTCCCTCTGCACTGTCCTTGTGCCCTTGGCCATCCTTCCTCCCTTATCCCTGGCTGCATCTGTGCCCTGCAGTTTGTTTAAACAGAAAATCCCGTAGAAAACCTCGAGACTGTGGGAGCCTGCCTCCTTGGGTGCAGGGCCTGGGGGCAGGATCTCTCCCTCTGTGGGGGGAAGAGTGGGTGTTGGGGTGGAGGGCAGTGTGCTCAGGGGTCGGGGCTAGTGGCCCGGTGTCTGCTGACACAGCTCCAGTTGGGTGGGGGAAACGGCTTACTCTGAGGAAGAGCACTGGACTGCGTTCTGGGCGAGCTGGGTGCAGAAGAGTGTTTGTTGAGTGAATGAGTACCTGCTGCAGAACTCAGAGCCCAGTGTCCTCTCAAGGTTGGGACCTGGGCTGCATGACTTTTCAAGAGGGAAGTGGAGGGGGCGTCTCTACTCCTCCCCTTTGCTCCTCCTCCTCACCAGGGCAAAGGGGAAGGGGGGCTCCTGGGGGAAGGGGAGACAGGTGGGCAAGGAGGGGTTATTGGAGACTCTGTTCTTCATTCACTCATTCGTTTGCGGGAAGGGCAGAATGCCTGACCTCGCTGCGGAACTCTTGTACCCGGCATTTATTAAGCATCTACTGTACGCCAGGACCTGGGCCCAGCGCTTTACGTGCGTGAACTCATTTCGTCATCCCCAGGTCCTAGGAGGCCGGCGGCAGGAATCCCACTTTAGAGATGAGAAATTCGAGGGACAGGGAGGAGCGGGACATGCCTGCCGTGCAGACCCAGGCATCTGGGAGGGAGCTCCCAGCTCGTGATGATGGGGACGGATCCGCCGAGGAGCCCGGCGGCTCGAGAGGGCGGGAGGAGGGCGTCCCCCTAGCAGAGGGTCTGCGGCCTGGACGGCGGGGGG
>NW_012103921.1:717104-720115 GCF_000951045.1 Mandrillus leucophaeus
TTTTTAGATGGAGTCTTGCTCTGTCACCCAGGCTGGAGTGCAGTGGTGTGATCTTGGCTCACTGCAACCTCTGCCTCCCAGGTTCAAGCATTCTCCTGCCTCAGCCTCCTGAGTAGCTGGGTGCCACCATGCCCAGTTGATTTTTGTATTTTTAGTAGAGATGGGGTTTCACCATGTTGGTTAGGCTGGTCTCAAACTCCTGACCTTGTGACCCTGCCCTCCTCAGCCTCCCAAAATGCTGGGATTAAAGGGGTGAGCCACTGCACGCAGCCCATTATTAGGTCTTTAACCCAGCAAAGTGAGAGTAGGGCTTTAACAGATGAGCAAACTGAGGCCCAGAGAGGAAAACTGATTAATAATGCAAAGCCACACAGGAGGCTGCCTGGGCCAGGGCAGGAAGCCCAGGACTGCCTCCTCTCCTGCCCAGAAGGCCTGGGGCAGATATCCTCAATGAGTATGATTGGGGGAGGGGAGGAGGCTATTGGGGGTCCTGGCAAGAGCTGGCTCCACCAGCCCCACCTAGAGCCCAGACCTGAGATCTTCCTGGGGTTTGCTCCTCCCTCTCCCCTTGCATTTCCCTGGCAAGGGGGAGCTGGAGGTAGGTGGGTGGAATACCCAGAGTTCAGTGAGAGGTGAACTTGGAAAGGCAGCTCTGCAACCCTCCACCTTGTGCTCTTCTCTCTTCCTCTACAGTCTGGCAGCTGTTTGAACAACTTGGGTACAAAACTAGGAGGCCCACAGGGGAGGCTTCCTCTCAGAAGGAGGGCCCGGACCCTGGAAAGCAGCCTGGCACTGTTTTCTAGGTATGAGGCTGGAGGCCAAGGAGGAAGAGGGTAAACCTCCTTCAAAGATGTCAGTGACTTCCCAGTGCCAGTCAGCAGGCACCCCGTCTGTGCTGACTGTGGAGCAGTGATGTCCCCGTCACAGTGGGCCAGTGAGACCAGTGTCATAGGATGTTACTAATGTGTTTGACGTCACACAGCTAGGAAGCATCAGAGCCTGGTCCAACCCTGGTCCCTGTCACACTGCCTCTGTGTGGGTGTGTCAGTCCTGGAGGCTGTTCCACATGCCCAAACACAGAACTCTCCCAGTCTGTCCCATAGCTGCATGGCACTGCATGGCATACGTGGACCATAATTTATCACATTGCCTCTGGGTGGCCATTTAGTTTTAGAATTCTTACGAATAAATCTTTGCTAGCCCTACAAAAATGGCAACTTCATATAGTTTAGCCTAATAAAAATGATGTTGCTACAACAATTTTTTTTTTTTTTCCTTGAGACAGAGTCTTGCTCTGTCGCCCAGGGTAGAATGCAGTGGTGTGATCTTGGCTCACTGCAACCTCCACCTTCTGGGTTCAAGCGATACTCCTGCCTCAGCCTCCCTAGTAGCTGGGACTACAGGTGCCCACTACCATGCCCGGCTGATTTTTGTATTTTAGTAGAGATGAGGCTCCACTATGTTGGCCAGGTTGGTCTTGAACTACTGACTTCAAGTGATCCACCTGACTCGGCCTCCCAGAGTGCTGAGATTACAGATGTGAGCCACCGTGCCTGGTCTTTCTTTTTCTTTTTTCTTTTCTTTTTGAGACAGGGTCTTGTTCTGTCACCCAAGCTGGAGTGCAGTGGTGCAGTCAGGGCTCACTGCAGCCTCAACCTCCCAGGCTTGAGCAATCCTCCCACCTCAGCCTCTCAAGTCACTGGGACTACATATGTGCACTGTCACACCTGGCTAACTTTTTGAGTTTTTATAGAGACGAGGTCTCACTGTGTTGCCTAGGCTGGTCTCCAACTCCTGGTCTCAAGTGATCCTCCCTATTCAGCCTCCTAAAGTGCTGGGATTACAGATGTGAGCTACTGAGCTCAGCCAGCAAGTGTTTTATTTAACAAACACATGTTAAGTGACAAATACTCTACTATTCTGAATGCTTTATCATTGGTAACTTATTTAATCCTTGGCAAAACCCTTTGATGTAGGTACTGTTATTTTCATTATCAATCCCATCTTGCCGATGAAGAAACTGAGGCACAGAAAGCTTAAGTAACTTGCCCAAGGTCACACAGGTGACAAGTGGGAGAGTTGAGATTTTAGCCTTCAAGGGTGAGGATATAAGCACATGCCTCAATGTCCCTTGTCCTTGCCATTCATCTCCAGGCTCACATGCTATGATGCAGGGGGTAAATTCTTGGAAGTGGTCTTGTAGGTTAACAGGATGCATTTAAATTCAACTGTCACCAAGGGACCAGAAGCTGGTCAGGGACTGTCCTGCTGCAACCCTGGCCAAGGGAACGTGACCCCCACTAACCACCCCCACTCCCACCCCCACCCCCATCCCTTGCCAATGAGGCAGCTGCAGCTGGTCAGAGCAGAGAGGCTGGAGCCCACACTGGGCTCTTTGTCTTCGGTGGGAACCCTGCGGCCCCCATGGCTCCTCTCAAGGGCCCACTGTCCCAGTACTAGCAGGGCCTCCCGGGGGCCAGGCCTGGCTGGGAAACTTGGCACATTGGCGGCCCCTTGGCCACTCTGCCAACTGGGCATGCAGAACCCACTCAGGGATCATTCCCACTGAAAAGACTGGTGAGGTATAGGTCCATGTCTAAGGGGATGCAGCAGCCCAGATGTGGCTGGAGTCCAGGCCCCAGCCCAAGCACTGTGCACGTCCCCATAGCCCAGGCCTAGCTTTTCAGTCCTCTACCCCAGCCGCCTCCCACCTCTCTGAGAGCCCCTGCTGCTGCTGCTACTACTTAGGGAGGAGGGAGGCTGTTGCTGCTACTACTTAGAAAGGAGGGAAGGAAGGAGGGAGGGAGGCAGGGAGGAAGGAAGGAAGGAAGGAAGGAAGGGAGGGAGGGAGGGAGCGAGGGAGGGAAGGAAGTAAGTTCCTCCCTTTTCAGGCAGACCTCAGTGCTCCCAGGACCCACTCCTCAGGAGCCTGCCCTGGAGTGCTTCCTCCCCCCAGGAATCTGCAGCGCTGCCCAGAGCAGAAGGGGCCCAGTCCAGGCTCCAGGGCACCT
>NW_012103921.1:721855-741685 GCF_000951045.1 Mandrillus leucophaeus
TGGGGGGAGCCCGTGCGGGGTGTGCGCGCGCTCGGGCGGATGGGCCTGAGCTGTGACTGCTATGGGGGCTGAGCGTTAGACCTCAGTGCGCGCATAGCTGTCATGTTGCGGCGCCTGTGTGTGTGTATGTGTGTGTGTGTGTGTGTGTTTCTGTGTCTGTGTGTTCCCATTGCGTGTGCATGTGCCTGGGGGGGAGGTGAGTGCAGGGTGGACATTGCCGTGTTTGTGTCTAAGCACATGATAGTGGCGCTTATGTATGTGACTGGGGCTGCGGGGCTTCTGGGCCTGTGTGTGTGCATGTGTGTGTGTGCATGTGTGTGTGCATGCATGTGTGCGTGCCTGCTCACGTGTATAGGTATGTGGGAGTGGGGGCAGGCAGGTCGGGGGGAGGCTCTGCTGGACCTCCCACTTTGCCTCTGCAGCTGCTGGGCGCCTCACTGAGACTCTGGATAAAGGGACTCTAGAAGCCCTTAGCAGGCCCTGCCCACCCTGGGCACCAGGCTGCCCTCCTTGCATCCTGGCTCTCGGGAACCACCTCCTCCCTGTGCCACTGGCTGCCTGGGCTTGGAGGCCTGGAGGAGATCAGAGTGGCAGCAGGTTCATCTTGAGGTCAAGGGGTGCAGAGGTGGGATGGGGATTTATGCCTGTTGCAGAGATTTGGCAAATTGGAGGGAAGATGGATTAGACAGAGTGGGCTCAGAGCCCCTGCTCAGCCAGACAAGCGGCTCCATGAGTTTCACCAGGCCCTGCCTCCCAGTGGTCAGAGGGACCCTGGGACTCACCTTGGGGTGTGGAGCGCTGGGGCTTGTGTGTGGGCATGGTCAGTGCTCTCTGAGCTATGGGGATTGTGTCCAAACTGCCTTCCCCTTGTGGACGCTCAACTTCTGAGGTGACCCCAGCAGAGGGGCGGGGTGGGGTGGGAGGCCAGAGGCTGCCCCTCCATCTGGGGTCTTGCTTGCTGTCAGGTGACAGCTGGGCTAGGCCCTGAGATTCCTAGCCAGCCGACACCGAGGGGCAGCTCACAGGCTGGGTCCTGTTCTATGACCTTGTGCAAGTCCTGGCTTCTCCGACCTCCCTGTCTGCAGAGTCGGCCTTCCCCATCAGCTGTCCCTGGGAGCCCCCAGCCCTGCCCTTCAGAGGATGCCCCTTCACTGGCAGAATTGGGCTGGGCTCCCTCCTCGTCCCCTTCTTAGCTCTGGGCAGGAGGCGAGTTGTTTGTTGTCCCAACAGCTGCTCAGCCCCTGCCCCCAGCGGCACCGAGGTGCCCTCAGAGTGCAGTAGGAGAATCGGGGCAGGGCGGGAGTGCTACCCAAACATGTGTTCTGGGGCTGGATCTGGGAGGATTTGGGGGAGACAAAGTCTGGGGTGCCCCTGAAGTCTTGGGGAGCAGGGTATGTGTGTTGGGATGAGGGTAGGGGGAAGCTCTTCCTAGATCTCCTCCCAGATTCGCAGACATTTGCTTCCTGGGTAGATATGAGTGAGCAGCTTCAGGATTGAGGCAGGCTGCGGGCCTTGAGGCTGATGTTCTTTCTGCCCACCATAAACCATAGACATCCAGCAAACTGCTCCATCCTGCCTGGAAAGGCTCTAAGCTAGCCCCAGCTGCACACCTACATCCTTGCCATGATCCAAACTGCTGTAGTCACTGTCCTACTCCACCTGTCCCCCTACCCCTGCTAACACCCCACAGCCCTGCCCCCTGCCCCACTGCCCCCAGTCTTGCCTCCTTTCCTGGCTCTTTAACCCCCCTGCCTTCCCATGTCCCTAATCTGACAGTTGAACCTCTGCAAGCCTAAGGGTGATAGTGACTGCATCAGGTATCCTTAGAAACAGGACCTTCTCCAGCCCCGCTGGGAGGGTGGCGCAGTGCAGGTGGGTCTGATTTGCTGGGCCAAGCTGGTGAGAAGGGATGTCCCCTCACCTGTGGCCCCTCTTACTGTGTTTCAGGGTGGACAAGTCCTTCACCCCTCGCCGGAGTGTATGGTGAGTACTGGGGACTCTCAGGAGGGCCTGGGTTGCCTTGGCTGGTCCCTGCAGGTACCCCCAATCCCTTCCTACCCCTGTGATGCCAGGCCAGACCTCACCAAGCCTCCAAGCATCCTCTCAGGGCAAGGGGGTGGGCAGACCATCTTACCAGGTCTGTCCCCAGAGTACTGTTTTAGAGAGCCTTGGAGGCAGGCAAAGCAGGTTCACATCTTCACTCTGCCACTGCGTGTGTGACCTTCAGCAATTCCTTAACCTCTCTGAACCTCAGTTTTCTCATCTGTGAAATGGGGATTAAAATACCCGTTAATAGGGTGTAAAGTAAAAAGAACAAAAACAAAAACTGGACCTGACATATTGTGGGCCCTTTTGCTTAAATGCTTCCTTCCTTTTTTTCTTCTCTATTTCTTCCCACCTCGGGTGGCTCCTTGCTGGGCCAGGGTTCCCTTAGCCTTTACTGACCCTGAATCCTCTAGTTACTTCCCGTGACAGCCCTCAGAACCACCCCCGCTCCCATATTTCCTGTGTCTGGGGCTGCCCTCTCTTTGGAGGAGGAGGGAACAAGGCAACCATGTCTGGAGCTTCCCAACACCAAGAGGCAATGGGTGGAGGTGCAGCCTCACCTCGGGATACACCATAGCACCCTGATGCCCCAGCAGGCGGGTGCCTCCTGGCTTCCCTGGCATCAGCATCATGTGGGCCTGGCTGGCTGCTCCTTCTGCTGCTTCACCTCCAGCAGGAGAGCCCCCCAACTGCTCTGGCTGCTGCTTCCTGCCCCTGCTCAGGGCTTCCTGGGGTCCGTGGGTCCTGCAGAACCCCCCAGCTGCTGGGCGACTCCCATCTGGCACCATTGTCCCCACAGAGCCCTCCTGGGAAGCCAGGCCTGGGGTGGGAGGCACACAGGGTGCCTCGGCTAAGCTACCAGCCTGCCTTTCTATTTCCCTTTGATGCTCTCCATGCAACCTCAGGCCGCTTCCTCTCCCTTTCTGGGCATCGTCTCCTGCTGCTGTGCCTAGTCCATTTGAACCCCTCCTTCTGCAAGATGGTGTCCTATGCTCAGAGCAGGGGCAGACTGAGTGGGGGATACAGGCAGAAGTGAGGAAGGTGCCATCCTTTCCTTCAGGGAGTTCAGTAATAACACCACTGACAACTGCTACTTGTTGGGCACATGCTCTCTACTGGGTACTGCACTAGGTGCCCGACATGTGTTATCTCATGTAACTTTGACCATACCTCAGAGTTAGGGACTATTATCTCTAATTACAGGTAAGAACAATGAAGCCCAGCGTGGGGAAATGAGTTGCCCAAGGTCACACAAGCAGTTGGGATTTGAACCTTGATCTTCCAGACCCTGTGCAGAGCCCAGAGCCTCACCTACTCTGTCCCAGGGCCACCAGGCCACTGGGACGGTCTGAACAAAGGATGCGCTTGAGGGAAGACTCAGAGACAGGGGCCACCCAGAAGGCCCACTCTAGGGAGCCCTAAGCCAAGAGTTAGAGTTGACAGCCCAGGACTGATTGTAACTGGCCAGCTGTGTGACTTTGGGTGAGCCCCATCCCCTCTCTGGGCTTCAGTTGACCCATCTATCAAGTAAAGATTGGCCATTCCCCCAGGACACGCCCCATTACCCAAAATGCCTTGCCTGTGCCCTCCTTGCTGGAGCCGCTGTCCAAGGTGCTAACCGTAGGCCCTCCCTTCCCAGCTGCCAAAGGCCATCGCTTACCTCCAGTCCATGCTTGGCATATGGTTAGTGCTCAGTCAGTGGTGGCCATTTTGTCCATTAATCATGATCTTCCGGCACTCAAGGCCTGTCTCCACCTCCTTTTCTAGTTTGGGGCTTGCTTCTCCCGTGCCCTGTATTTCTGATCAACGGGAACATGGGCCCAGTCAGCATCACCTCCCCTTGATGTCCCTCCACTTCCATTTCCACAGGCCTTCGCCACACCTCCAGCCCACCTTTGTCACCATTTGTTGAGTGTTTTCTTTCTTGATCCCCACACCCCTATTCCCTCTTTAGAATGCCTCCTCTGCTGCTATAGAGCACGCATTCGTGAATCTTCCTGGGGTAGGGGGAAGAGCATGGACTTCAGAGTCTGACAGGGGTGGACTGGAATCTGCCTCTGCCACATTCTAGTTGTGTGACTTTGGCAAGTCATTTTCCCTCTCTGGGCCGCACTTGCTCCTCAACATGTGCTCGTTGAATAGGGCATTTCCGGAAGTTGACTTCAGGTGAGCTGCATGTGTTCATATAACCCGGCAGTGCAGGGCAGGCTCTGAACTCCTTGAAAGCAGAGGTGCTTCAGTCACTTTTTGTTTTTTTGGAGACAGGGTCTCATTCTGTCATCCAGGCTGGAGTGTAGTGGTGCAATCTCTGCTCACTGCAACCTCCACCTCCTGGGTTCAGGTGAATCTCTTGCTTCAGCCTCCTGAGTAGCTGGGACCACAGGTGTGTGCCATCACTCCTGGGTAATTATTTTTGTATTTTTAGACAAGGTCTCACCATGTTGGCCAGTCTGGTCTTGAACTCCTGAGCTCAAGTGATCCTCCCACCTCGGCCTCCCACTGAGTTACATTTGAGCTCAACTTAGCCCCACTTTCTCCCATAAAGGCCAGGCTGTACTTTTCTCATGTCTCTGTCCTCCACATGGTCTTGTACAACTACCACGCCCATAAATGCTTAATGCTTGTGGAACTGAATTGAATGTGTTCAGGGAGGGGAATGAGTAAAACCTTGTCAGTAGTCTGGGAAGGCTTCCTGGAGGAGGTGATTTCCCCCCACCCCTTTACAAAACAGGATTAAGAGGTTAGAACTTGGATTAAGGGAGCAGTGAGTCCTAGTAGAGGCCAGATGTGATCATGGCTAAGTTCCCCTACGCACCCCCAACCCCTCTCAGCAGGTTGTCTGCAGTGGGGGACCTCAGAGTAGGTGTGCAGATGCAAGAGGAAGGAGGCCCAGTGTGAGGGTTGGGAGCCAGTGGGACAGTGGGTGACTCTGATTCTGCAGCCCTAAGGGACCCAGATGTCCTAGAATGGGGGCTGGACATTTAAAGTGTATTCAAATGGATGGTGGGAGGTGGAGCGGTGTCAGGGTAGAGGAATGGCCAAGTGAACTAGCCCAAGGCAGGAGGGTTCTAAAAATACCTCTGGGAAGGGAAGAGTCAACTTTGGCCTTAAAACTAGGAGCCTGGGAGGTGGAGGCAGAACCCAGCAAGGATTAAGAGCTGACAATGTGCCAGGCATTTTACTCTGGAGGTCTCATTAAATCATGGCATCGTTCCTGCAGTTTGGCCTGTTGTTCCCAGTTTAGAGGCCAAAACCAGGGCTGAGAGTGGTGGAGGCTTTGGCTCAAAGTCACAGCTGGTGAGGGCTGGATTTGAATCCAGCTCTTTCTTCTGCTGAGGAAGGGATGTTGGTCAGAGACAGGGAAGCTGCAGAAATGGGGAAAGTCTTGAATACGAGGCAAGGGAAGAGCGGGGAGTGATGTAGCCCTGAGTGCCACCCAAACAGGAGTCACTGCTCAGTCCATGTGTCCTACTGGGAAGGCCCTTCTGGTTGGTGAGATGTTTCCTGTTAACAGAATTGGTACCAGTTGCTCCCATATGTGGAGCACTTCCTGTATCCCAGGCCCTGGGCCCAGCACTTCCCTGAATCATTTCATTCCATCCTGACACCAGCCTTACAGAATACTATCCGTCTCTTACTACTGTCCATCCCCATTTTACAGATGAGGAAACTGAGGCTTAGAGAGAGGAAG
Organism: Mandrillus leucophaeus; assembly: GCF_000951045.1. Lineage (NCBI taxonomy): Eukaryota > Metazoa > Chordata > Mammalia > Primates > Cercopithecidae > Mandrillus > Mandrillus leucophaeus. The sequence goes on from NW_012103921.1 coordinate 727,593, forward strand.
CGGTGGCCCAGGGACATGCAGTCAGTGAGGGGCAAACCAAGACTGACAGTGGTGCCACTCTGAGGCCATGCCTTTAGCCCTTGATCTCCTGGATGCTGCTTGTGCTAAGTGGTAGGCTGGGGTGGGTGGCCCTGTCCTCAGGTGGCTCCTTGTGGCGATTACTGAGCCAGAGGCCCTGGGGCCTGTGTGCTGTTGCAGGAAGCACGAGGCTGGCCTCATTAGTGGCTCTGAAATGCCAAGCAGGCACGTCCCGCTGGGCCTCCTCATCTATTATGCATCTGGTGGGCAGGCCCCCGGCGGGCAGCTGGCAGTGCATGGGATGCGGGAGCTAGCAGCTGCTTCCTGAGCCCATGGCCGCCGCTGTACCTCTGGGCAGGGATCTCCCAAGGCAAATGCCAAGGCCTCCTGCCTCATCCCCTTGGCCCAGCCAGGGTAAGGGGGTTCTACTGGGGGCAGGGACATGGATGCTGGTCCCCAGCTCATAAGCCTGGCTATCCTAGCAGCCACTTCTCTTTATTTTATTTTTATTTTTATTTTTATTTTTTGAGACAGGGTCTCACACTGTCACCCAGTCTGGAGTGCAGTGGGGCAATCTCAGCTCACTGCAGCCTCGACCTCCTGGGCTCAAGCGATCCTCCTCCCTCAGCCTCCCAAAGTGCTAGGATTACAGGCATGAGCCACTGTGCCCAGCTGCTAACAGCCACTTCTAAGAGAGGCTGAGACTTCAATTGAGCTGGGGGTCATTTGGGACCAGAGTGGGCAGAGGTGGGCTGAAATAGAATCTTCAATGCCCAAGCTCCTGGCTGCAGAGAGCGTCAGAGCAATAGAGCTGTGGTCATTTGTTCATCATTTATTCATCCAGCCTCAGTAACCACTGAACACCTACTGTAGGCCAGGCATGGTTTTAGTTACTGCAGATTCAGCAGAAAACGAGACAGGCCTAGCCCCTATCCTCAGAGAGCTTGGTTTGGGCAGTACTTCACTTCTCTGAACCTAGATTTCCTCATCTGTAAAATCGGGAATGGGAAGGCAGACTATAAGTAAATAGACAAGGAAATAACCTCTGATGGGTACACTGAATTTCTTTTTCTTTTTTGTTTTGAGACAGAGTCTCGCTCTGTTGCCCAGGCTGGGGTGCAGTGGCGCCATCTTGGCTCACTGCAACCTCCACCTCCCGGGTTTAAGCAGTTCTCTGCCTCAGCCTCCTGAGTAGCTGGGATTACAGGTGTCCGTCACCACGCCCAGCTAAATTTTTTTTCTTGTATTTTTAGTAGAGGTGGAGTTTCACCATCTTAGCCAGGCTGGTCTTGATCTCCTGACCTTGTGATTCGCCTGCCTTGGCCTCCCAAAGTGCTGGGATTACAGGCGTGAGCCACCGCGCCTAGCTGGGTCCACTGAATTTCAAAGCAAGGCTACATGCTAAAAAGAGCTGGTCCTTGCCAAGAGCTGAGCGTGCACCGGGCTGTGTTTCAGAGCACTTTGCACACGTTCATGGGTTTGATCCTCACAACAACACTGCGAGGCAAGACTGTTAGGAACCCTGGTTTAGGGCTGGGGAAACTGAGGCAAAGAGAGGTTAAGTAACCTGTTCAAGAACCCTTGGTAAAGCTGAGATTAGAGCCTAAGTAGCCAGGCTCCAGTTTGCCTGTCATCCCGTGCTGTATGGCTGGAAAATGAAGGAGTCCTGAAAAGCGTTTCTGAAGAGGGGATGTTTGAACCAAAATCTGAAGAATGAGAGGAGCTGGCCATGGGGGAGCTGGCAGAGTGTCCAGACAGAGGGAGCAGCAGGTGCAAAGACTCGGACGCAGGGATGAACCTAGTGACAGAGAGATCCCCCCCAGCTCTTCCAGGAAGGATCCCCTATAGCTTCAGGAGACAAGAGAACATCCCCTCCACATGTGTTGTGGCTCTGGGACTGCCACTGTTTGGCTGTGTGATCTTGAGAAGTGGGTCCCCATCTCACTTGTGTACAACCCTGCTATCCCATGTCTATCCTCAGCATCATGAAGAGGGGGCTCTTGCAGCCCTGAGGTCCCTGGTCTGGTTGGCCCTGTGTGCCCCTACCTCCTGGTGATGCTCAAACTCTGGTCTATTTGTCTGGGATGCATGGGAATATTTGAGTTCTGTTAGGTAGACCTGAGTTCAAATACCTAGCTCAACTTCCACTTACTTGCTGCGTGGCCTTACCCCATCTACTCTGCCTCTCTGAACCTCAGATTGTCCGTAACAACGGAAACAGTATTGCTTCAAATGAAATGAGTGCAGAGTGTATGCTCAGGGGGATGTTCTCCCTTCTAACTAAGCATTTGCATTTTGAGAGGAAAGACTCATTCACCCAAAGAGGGGTTCTCTAATGATAGAATTTGAGGCACTGTGGTGGCCACAGGCACAGTAGATGATTAAGGAGGGGATTTTCTAATAGCCCAGATTCTGGAAAGGCCTTCTGAGTTCAGGTTCTTCCCCAACATTCATTCATTCAGCCAACTAATTCAACATTTAGTGTGGGGACACCCTCCTAGGGCCAAACCCTGTGCTGGGTGCTGGTGACATGATGGTGGAGATAGTAGATGAGGCCACTTCTTCTGGGGTTCAGAGTCTAGAGAGGGTCATAAGGAAAGAGGTGGTTTGATGAGAAGGACATGTGCTGACTAGGGAGATGTGAGTGTTGCTGAGAGCTCAGAAAAGGGACTCCTGCCCACATCTGGGAATCAAGGAAGGCTTCCTGGAGGAGGTGACTCAAAAGTTGAAGTGGGCCAAGTGGCAGCGTGTGTGTGTGCGTGTGTGTGTGTGTGTGTATGTATGTGTGTGTGTAGTGGGGAAGGGAGGTACACTGTAGGAGAATGTTCCAGGGACAGGAGGTGGCAGGTCAGCAATGTGGAGGAGAAAAGCGTGTGGTGGCACATGCTGGACTGAGTTGGGCCTGACAGGTGAAGAGAAGAGAGATAGTTACCAGGTCATGTCCCTGCAGGTCCCGCTGGGACTTCTGTGGGCTACACTGGAAGGCTGTGAACCCCCAAGCCACCATGGGAAGAGGCCTGCTAGGGTGCCAGTCGCCCACCCTCCTCCCTGCTCCAAGGAGCTGCTGTGTGATACTGAGTCAGTCCCCAGCTCAGGGAGGCCCTGGCTGCGCCCTTAGTGCAGAGCTGTGGAAGCCCTGGAGCCAGTGTGGGCTGGGACTGCAGATGCTGTCTCAGCCACCAGCTGGCTGCGTGATTTCTCTGGATCTCAGTTTCCTCACCTATAAAATGAGGGCAATGAAAGTACTACCTGGAAGATTGGTGTGGGGATTAAATGAGATAATGGGTGCCAAGGCCTGAAACCAGGGCCTGGCACGGAGCACGTCCTCCATCGATGCCAGCTATTGCGGTTACTGCCATCATCGTGGTCATGGTTACCTGCTGTGCCCGCAGTGGGTGCGGAATCTCACTCAGTGTGTAGACTCTGTCCTCTGGAAACTTGCTGCCTGCCAGGGGGTGACCTGCCTGCCTACACATGACCGTACGCCCCAGCCGTGGGCACTGGCCTTCCGCACTGGCCCTAGGCACTGACCCTGAGAACACTGGCTTTGGAGTCTGACAGGCCTGGTGCCAGGTCCTGGCCAGTGACCTTGAGGAGTCTCTCACCTTGCTGAGCCTTGGCTCGTCCCTTTGTGCAGTGGGGGTGTTCATGGCCCCGACCTCACGGTGAGTGAGAGGCAGTGAGGAGGTGCTTTTAAAGGGCCGGCCGGTGTAACAGTGCAGCTGTTTCTGACCCCATGCTGCAGGAGGGAAGAAACACGTGCCTCGGACCCACGTGACCTAGAGAAACATCACCCTCCCTCTCAGAGGCTCATTTTCATACCTATGAAATGGGAAGATCAGCTGTGATGCACTCTGATGTGCTGGGGTTCTAGTAGAGTTAGCTTGTCACTAAGTTTGACCTGGTCCAGCTCTTTGCTTTGTGACACTGGGCTAGAGACTTAACCTCTCGGAACCTCAGTTTCCATGCCTGCAAATGGGCAATGTTCACCTCATGGGGTCTTTCAAGGCTTCCATTAGCCATTTGTTAATTCAACAAATACTTACAGAGTTCCTACCACATTCCAGGTACTAGTCTAAGAATTGAGGATGCAGCAGTGAACCTGACAGACACGGTCCCTGCTTCACGCCCATTATCCTCCAGTGCAGGAGACAGAGAGCTAAAGGAAGTTTCAGATGGGCAATGTGTAGTACGGATGGGGTGGGTGTAAGAGCTGGCTTTGCCAAGGGTATCAGGGAGGGGTCTCTCTGAGGCCTGAACGGGAAGGAGCTGGCTGTGGAAAGGTAGTCCAGGGAGAGGGCAGAGAAAGTATAAAGGATTGGGGGCAGGAATAGGACTCCTTCCCCTGCCCTAAAGCTGGAACATTCCAGATCATCTCCTGGCAGCAGGTGGAGGTGACTGAGAAGGCAGAGAGGCTGGAAGCCCACTTCTTTCAGATCAGGAACTGCTGCCCAGTCAGGTGTGGTGGCTCATTCATACCTGTAATCCTAGCACTCTGGGGAGGCCGAGGCGGGTAGATCACCTGAGGTCAGGAGTTCGAGACCAGCCTGGCCAACATGGTAAAACCCTATCTCTACTAAAAAAAAAAAAAAAAAAAAAAATTAGCTGAGCATGGTGGTGCACGCTTGTGATCCCAGCTACTCGGGAGACTGAGGCAGGAGAATCACTTGAACCCAGGAGGTGGAGATTGTCATGAGCCGAGATCATGCCACTGCACTCCAGCCTGGCCGACAGAGCAAAATTCCGTCTCAAAAAAAAAAAAAAAACAAAACCCAGAACTGCTGCCCACTAGGCAGGCCCTGTGGGGTGGTGGGGAGCGTGGGCAGCCATGGAAGACCAGGTGTGGCTCGAGCCTCAAGTGAGCTGGGCTGTGCAGGCAGGAGGCTGGGCTCCAACCTGTAGGAGCAGGCAGGGGTAGAGCTCGCTGCAGGGCAGAGCCAGGCTGCCAACCTGGAGCCCACCTGACTGGACCTACCTGCACAAAGACCCTGGACCTATTTTAGGAGGGGCATAGCGGGGGGCAAGGGAACTGGTGCTTGTTCTCCCTCACCCCAGCCAGCCTGGGCACTGGCCGCAGGTTGCCTTGGCCTTTCCCAGCCCACCTGCCTGCAGGCCGAGGAAAGGTTCTTTGAGATGACCCGTTACATGTACACACACACATATTTCCCTACTCACACCCATAGACTTGACCCTCGTAGAGACAGCTTCATCATGAACATAGAGGCACAGCCATACACATTCATTCATGCAGCACATCAGACCCAAACAGACCCAGGCATGACCTGAGGAAACCCCATTTCTAGCGGGAGAGATGGACAGTAGCCTAATGGTCACACCACGAAATGTGCAAACGCAACAGGTAAATCCATGAAGGCCCAGGACGGGCTTCTGGGAAAGCTGGTCAGGTTGGGAGCAGCTTCTCCTGGTCTGGGGAGGGAGCTCTGGAAGACTGAATACAGACATAGCACCTGAAATGTGATCCAGGCGGATGGGAAGCGGGTAACAGGCAGGGGGCACAGCGTGTGCAGAGGCCTGCAGGTGGGAAGGAGCACCTCAGGTTTGAGGAGCGGAAAGGAGTCTGGGGAAGGAGGAAAGAGGCCCTGGATGAAGCCAGAGACAGTGAGCGGGCGGGAGGGGGCCGGGGATGGGGAGCAGACACGCAGGGCCTCGTGGGCCACGTGAGGCAGTTGCGTCTGGATCCTGCTCACAGCGGGAAGCCACTGGGGCCTTCTAGGCAGGTGGGTGGCGTGATCAGATCCAAAACATGCGACACAAGCGCTTTCCCTCCCACATCCATTCACGCTCCTGCCGGGGCCTCCCATCTCCATTCTCACCCACAGAGTCACACACACCCTCTCGCACCACCAGGCAGAGCTTCAGAACACCCGGTGCCGACTCCCAGGAAAAGTGTCAGACGCCGCCCCGCCCACTGGCTGAGTCTGTGCGGCAGGGCCCTCTGGTCCAGCCAGGGTGGATCCTTGCTCACTCCACATCGGCGCAGATGTGCACTTGACCCCCGCCTGCCCCCACACGGGTGAGGTCATAACTCTCTTCTACACGTGCAAGGTGGCTTCTAGCTTAGGGGGCACTTTCTCACTCATTCTCTCATTGAATGCTCTCAGCAGCCCTGCAGGGAGAAATTCTCTCAACACCGTTTTATAGCCGAGGAAACAGAGGCTCAGAGAGGTGAAGGGACTCTCCCTAGGCCACACAGCTAGAGCTTGGCACAGGCAGGATTTGAACTCAGGTCCATCTGACTTCCAGGTCTTGTTCTGTGGCCCATCCAGACTCAGGCATACTCAGGTGTGCTTGTCACCTTTGCAGGCTCTCAGTGAGAAGGTGACAAGTGACCTTCAATGGCAAATCCATCCACAAACAGGTTGATCAACACAGAAAGTTATTTAGAGCTCCAGGGAAGGGCCTGGGCCAGCACGTGCCCACCTGCCTGGTGACCCTGAGGCTTCTGGGGGTAGTGCCAGGGGTGGGGCTGGGCACCTGCCAGCCTGGGGCAGCTCAGGGCGTGGAGCCTGCACTAGGAGCAGAGCCTACATTTACATTTACAAATGAGGTAGACAGCTCTGTGTCCACACATGCTAACCTGGCTGGCCTGGCTTGCAGGACGTGCCAGCTGAAGTCTCAGGGCACATCCCTGGGTCCAGCTGCCTGGGCCGCTTCTGTGCTGCCTCTGTTCTTCCCTGACCCTTGGAGCAGGTTGCCTAATGCCTAACGTAGTGGAAAGAGTGTGGGCTTGGGAGCCAGCCAGAATGGACCCAGCTCTGTCATGCCTGGCTCAGGGACATTGGTCATGGTGTTTAGTCTCTTTTCGTGTCAGCTTCTCCCCCTTGGAATAAGGGGTGAGTCATACCTCCCTCTCAAGGTGATGGAAAAGGGTAAAGCAGTCAGGTGCTCAGAGAGCTGAGTCAGAGTGAGTGCTCAGCTCTCTAAAATCTTTAATTTTTTTCTGATTACACAAATACTGAGTGTTCATGATAAACATCCAAACTGTGCACAAAAGTATTTGCCACAGAAGGCAGAAGTTCCTAGTGGTCCTGCTCCTCAGAGATAAGCCATGTAAACTTGCTTTTTGTTTTTGTTTTTGTTTAAAGAGAGAGAGGATGGACAGACAGACATAGCCCAACTGGGCTTCATCCCACTCAAAATTCTGAGCGCTGTTGGGCCTTAGGATCCCATACGCAGTAAACCCCTTTTCTCTCTCTTTTTTTGAGACAGAGTCTTGCTCTGTCGCCCAGGCTGGAGTGCAGTGGTGCAATCTTGGTTTACTGCAACCTCTGCCTCCTGGGTACAAGCGATTCTCCTGCCTCAGCCTCTTGAGTAGCTGGGATTACAGGCATGCACTACCATGTCCAGCTAATTTTGTATTTTTAATAGAGATGGGGTTTCACCATGTTGGTCAGGCTGGTCTCAAACTCCCAACCTCAGGTGATCCACCCGCCTTGGCAAAAGTGCTAAAGTGCTGGGATTATAGGTGTGAGCCACCGCGCCTGGCCTTTTTTTTTTTTTAACAGGATCTTGCTCTGTTACTTAGGCTGAAGTACAGTGGTGTGATCTTGGCTCACTGCAGCCTCAACCTCTCAGGCTCAATCGGTCTTTCCACCTCAGCCTCCTGAGTAGCTGGGACTACAGGCATGTATCACCATGCCTGGCTAATTTTTGTGTTTTTTTTGTTTTTGTTTTTGTTTTTTGTAGAGGTGGGGTTTTGCTAGTTGCCCAGGATGGTCTTGAATCTTGAACTCCTGGCTTCAAGAGATCCGCCTGCCTTGGCCTCCCAAAGTGCTAGGATTACAGGCATGAACCACCACTACCAGCTAACCATGTAAACTTTGACATGTAATTTTAAATGTTTACAAATGAGATTTTTGTTGTGTGCAACCCGCTTTATTCACTTAACAATAAGCCTCAAACACCCTTTTCCATCAAGACTAAAGACCTTCTTTGTCATTGCTGTATAGTATTTCATGGTTTGATATATTTAACTAATCTCCTTGTAATGGACATTGAAGTGGCGTCCAGATGTTTGAGGTTGCAAACCCTGCTTCATGACTGTTTTTTGTTCATATATCTTTATGCATTTGTGTACTATTTCTGGAGAATAAATGCCTAGAAATGGGGTTGCTGGACCAAAGAGTATGCACATTTTAATCTTTAATAGGAGGTGAAACAGGCCTCCTAAGAAGTAGTGGCAATCTCTGTGCCCCCAGCAGATCTGGGAAAGTCTGTTCCCTTTTGGGAATTCATCCATTGCTTCTGCCCTCAGCACAGGGATCCTAGAGTCAGCAAGAGGCATAGAATTCCAGATGTGGGGCTGGGTGCAGTGGCTCACTCCTGTAATTCCAGCACTTTGGAAGGCTGAAGCGGGTGGATCACTTGGGTCCAGGAGTTCAGACCAGCCTGGGCAACATGGTGAAACCCTGTCTCTACAAAAAATAAAATAAAATAAAAAATTAGCCAGATGTGGTGGCATGCATCTGTGGTCTCAGCTACTTGGGAGGCTGAGGTGGGAGGATCGCTGGAGCCTAGGAGGCAGAAGTTGGAATGAGCTGAGATCTCACCACTGCACTCCACCTTTGGTGATAAAGTGAGACCCTGTCCCCCCACCACCAAATAATAATAATAATAATTTCAAATGTGGGGGGCACTTGAGGTCCTCTAGTCAAACCCCCCACCATTCCTCCCATTCCCACACCTCGAGATATCCCTGGCTGCACCTCTGAGAAGCTCACTCTGCCTTTGCTTGATGGGGAGCTCAGCACCTTACACGGCAGGTTGCTCCGGTTGCTTTCCCTTCCTTCCTCCCTCCCTCCCTCCCTCCCTCTCTCTCTCTCTTTCTTTCTCTCTTTCCTTCTTTCCTTCTTCCTTTCTTCCCTTTTCTTCCTTTCTTCCTCTCTTCCTTTCTGCTTCCTTCCTCCCCTCCCTCCCTTCTTTCTCCCTTCCCTTTCCCTTCCCTTTCCTTTCCCTTCTCTTTCCTTTCCCTTTCCCTTCCCTTCCCTTCCCTTCCCTTTCCTTCCCTTCCCTTCCCTTCCCCTTTCTTTCACTTTCTTTTCTTTCTTCTTTCTGATGGAATTTTGCTCTTGTTGCCCAGGCTGGAGTGCAATGGCACAATCTTGGCTCACTGCAACTTCCGCCTCCTGGGTTCAAGCCATTCTCCTGCCTCAGCCTCCCAAGTAACTGGGATTACAGGCATGCGCCACCACGCCTGGCTAATTTTTGTATTTTTAGTAGAGATGGGGTTTCTCCATGTTGGTCAGGCTAGTCTCAAACTCCTGACCTCAGGTGATCCGCCTGCCTTGACCTCCCAGAGTGCTGGGATTACAGGCGTGAGCCACCAGTCCCAGTCTAGGTTGCTTTACGCTTGGGCAGCTGTGTTTGTCCCGTCTTTTCTACCTTCTCACAACTTCCACCTCAGAGTCTTGTCTCAGTCCTCAGGCACCTACAGAGGAAGAAAGGGAGGAAGAGAAGGGAAGGCCAGGAAATGCTCATGGTGAATGTTAAGCACTTTACACCCATGCACTCTCTTAACCCTCAGAGGTCAACACTGCTGTCCCCATTTTATAGATGAGGAAACTGAGGTTCATAGTGGTTAAGTAACTTGTCCAAGGTCACACAGCTGTTATGTGGCAGAGTTAGGATTCGCACTGAAGGATCTGGCTCCAGAGCCCACACTGACGCTACACTGCCTCTCCAGGCAGGAGCCTGCAATTTATTGAGCACCTACTGTGTCCTCAGCTCTAGGCTAGTCAGGTTGTCCATATAATACCTAATTTATTCCATACAACAATCCTGCAAAGTTGGTGTTACTCTCCCATTTTGTAGCTGAGGAAACTGAGGCTCACAGAAGAGAAGTGACTTAGAAGAGTCAAAGGTCCTCTCCACTGGGAAAGCCCTCCTCCAGGGTTCTGCTTCCAACCAGTCCTTGGTGGACTCAGTTTCCAGTTTCTCTTCCCCCCATTTGCCCTCTGTAGGATGGGAGAGCCGGCCTGAGACCCAATTTTCAGTAGAGAAACTGAAGCTTGGAGAGGTTATGGTGACTTAATCCTGCACACACTGTGATCTAGGGGCAGAGGGAGGGCTTCTCCATGTCACCTTTGGTTAGGAGATGGTGACCTTGTCTATCCCCGTGGGGGTTTCGCCTTGGCCTGGGCGGTCACCCCGCCTGGGGAGTTGTGAGAGGCAGGGACTTCTGCTCACCAGCCTGGCGTGGAGCCTATGAGGCAGCAGCCCCAACCCCAGCTAGGGCTGGTGCAGAGCGAGAGGGAAGGATTAAGCAAGGCCTCAGCAATGCGGGACTCACTGTCTAGGCAGTGAAACCAGAGGCGCCTCAGGAACAGTCCAGGCAGGTATCTCTGAGGCTCTGCTTTGAGATGGGGGAGGCCTGGTTCACCCCATCTCTGATCCCAACACCCGGCACCACTGTTCAGTCCAGAGCAGACCTCAGGACATGTGTTCTGAATGAATGACTGAGCAGAGGAATGAAGGGCAGATGGGGAGTGGGTGGATGACCGAGTGGGTGAGTGAGCGAAGGAATGCCTGGAGCTCAGAGAAGGGAGACCCCCTGGGCTGCGGAGGCTGGAGGGGACAATGTAGGGAGTGAGGAGAGACAGAAAGCGCAGGCGGCTGTAATACCACGTATGGGCTGACGGGTGCTAAGAAGGTCGCCCTGGCCCAGCCTTGCCCATCACTGGGAGCTCTGTCCTGCATGGACGTGGGCAAGGGGCAGAGCAGCTGGGGCTGAGCTTCGGGCTGGAAGCTTGGAAGTCACGATCTCCGTCCAGGCTCCGGTTTTCTTCCGGGCAGAATGGAGAGAGCGTTACTGCTCTGTGTTCCTCAGGAGGCTGTTGAGAGGGTTGATGGCGAAGGCAGTTTGCCAGGCTGGGGAAGCAGATGTTGTTGTCCAGCAGGAAGAGGCCCTGTGGCCAGGTCATCTCAGAGTCACTCCTCCTCCTTACCCCAGTGCAGGGGAGGAGTCAGTCCTCACTGAAGTCCACAGGGAGGTGGGAAGGGTCGGGTTTTGGCCACAGTGGGGCTCGGGCCACCTGGGCAAGGGAGACAGACGCTGGACAGACAGCAGGTAAATGGGTGGCCCGGTTCCCAGGTGCTGTGCTCTGGGCAGGGACTGGTCCCGTGACCGCCTCTCTGGGCTGCCAACCTGTTATTTGTTCAGGAGGCCTCTGCCTGGCCCAGCTCCGGGATCCGGGTGTCTCGGCACACAGCCAGCATGGGGCGAGGGTGGAGGCCCCATGTGCCACCTTCCTGCCCACCCCTCTGCCCAGATTGGAGCCTGAGTCCCCCACCCACACCCCCAGGGGGACCCTGCCAGCTGTGTCACTTGGTAGCTGTTGAGGTCCTTGAACCTCACTAAGCCTCTGCCTCCATATCTCTGAAATGGGTGAAGATAGCAGCCTGAGGTCAGGGTTGTTGTCATAAGGATTAAATGACATCACAGTGCCCACATGGCAAACAGTCCCCGCCCCTGCCCTACTCCATCCCCACACTCCCTCTGGAGTCCTGGGAGAGGTCGAAGGTGCCCAGGGAAAGGCGACACAGGAGCCTCCCGTGTCTATGCCTGGCTGCTTAGGCTCCTGGTGGGCTGGGGAGGAGGGGGCCAGGTTCCCTGGACCTAGCTTTGGAAACCTGCTCAACTGGCTGCCCTGCCACCTTCCCTGGCACCTTGGCAGGGACAGGGGCAAGCCAAGGGGAGGGCAGTGCCGGCTGGTTGAGCTCAGAAAACAATGGGCCTCTGTGCCCCCCTGGGAGGGGGCAGTTCCGGGGCAGCCACTTGGTTCTGGTTTCAGGAGATTCGAGTCCCCTCAGACCTGATGCCCATGGCTAGGAGACCCGGCTCTGGCAGCCCCCCAACCCCCATCCAGAGGAGCCTCTCTCAGAGTTGCCCTCCACAGCCCCCTTCTCACTGGGAGGTCTGTGCCTTTGTCCTCATCCTCCACCCTACCTGGGTGGTAGAACTTGGTAGAACCAAGTCGATCTAGAAACCAGGAAGACCCCAGGGAACTGGACCCAGGCCTCCCCCTCCTGACTTCTGATGACCAGTGCTGGACTGGCCGGAACCCCTGAGGCCCCTGTTCCAGGCTGCTGCCCCCCACCGAATTCTTCTCTGCCCTGTGTTCATTGGCTCCCTGAACCCCTCCCCCGCCCTCCCAGACCACCCCCTCTTTCCATGTCCAGTCTCCCAGCCTGCATGCAGTGGGTGGCTGTCCTCAGGGTGGGCTTCTCCTGCTCTTCCTCCAGGCACTGTCGCCTGTCCAGATCCCCATTCCCCTGCTCCCGGTCCTAGCCTTCTTGCCTTGATCGTTCTGTTCCACCTGCCCTGGCCACCAGAGTTTCACCTGGTTAAGTTGAATTTCAAAGCATCAATGGTTCACTAGGCAGAAAAGCAGGAGAAGGCACCACCAGCAGAGGGGAGTGCCTGTGAACGGTGTGGCTGGTTAGGAGAGCTGCCTGCAGCCTGGGGAGGGTAGGACAGAGCCAGGACAGGCGGCTGGGGCAGGACAGGAAAGGGCAGGTATGAGGTTGAGGCTGGAGGGAGTCAGCAGGGGCTGGACCCACTGGGAGACCACCATCCAGGGCAGCTATCTCTGGGGGGTCAAAGGGCCAAAGGGCCAAGCCCACCACCCAGGACAGCCCCACCACACTTCTGGTGCCCTGAAAGGGTTGGGCTCTCCGGAAGAGTGGCCAATAATAATAGTTACAAGCACTTTACAGCAGCTCTATGAAGGGGGTACATTATCTCTCATTTTGCAGATGAGAGAAAAAGGAGCCTGTCACCACCCCTCCAGCTGGTTAACACGTGAGAAGCACCCCAGAGAGGCGTCTGGCCACCCGTGCTTGGTATTCCCCTCTTCCCCACCATTTCTGGGTCTGACCGTGATGTTTTGTTGGTTTGTTTCCATTGTAGAGACAGGGTCTTGCTCTGTCACCTGGGCTGGAATGCAGTGGCACCATCATGGCTCACTGTAGCCTGGAACTTCTGGCTCAAGTGATCCTCCCACCTCAGCCTCCTGAGTGCCTGGGACTACAGGTGTGAGCCACTGCAGGGGGCTGGTTTTTTAATTTGTTTGTAAAGATGGCCTACCTCAGCCTACCAAAGTGCTGGGATTGCAGGCATGAACCACGGAGCCTGGGCTGACCCTGCTGTTTTGCAGTGTGGAACTCCCTTGAGATCTGCCCGCCCTGGACTGGTGGAAGGCCTGTGATCTTATCCCTGATCTGCTGCCCAAGGCCTTACTGGCTGACTTTGAGGTCATGTTTTCACCTCTCTAAGCCTCAGTTTGCCCTTCTGGGAATTGGGGATCCTAGTGACTGCCTTATCTCCACTCCAGTTCCGGTGAGAGTCCCAGGAGTGAGCAGATAAAGAAGGCTTTTGAAAAGTACAAAGAGCTGCACTCACGATGGTGCGATTATTATTGTTACCTCGATGCAGAGATAAGGGAGGGGGAGGAGGTGCAGTGACAGTTGCCAAGAAACCCGGGAGCTGTCAGCAGCAGCTTCCGGCCCGGCCCATCCCACTCAGGAGCTGGGCCCTTCCCCCACACCCCTGCCTCACCCTTTCCCTGGAAAAGGTGCGTGTTCTCCCTGAGAGGGAGAGATAGCCACCACACAGACACAGGGGCTGAAGGTGACCCCGGAATGTGCCTGGCCCAGACTCCAGGTTGGCTCCAGCTTTCCATGTGACCTTGGGCGAGTCACCTCCTCTCTGGCTGCTCCCATTTCATGTGTCAGAGGAAGCAGCGGGCAGGTGTCCAGGCCAGACAGGGGCAGAGCTGGAGCTGGGCCTAGGGAAGGCGCTTGGCAGTGGCAGGAGGAGCCAGGGCCGTGATGGGAGGTCACTGGGGCAGGAGGCCAGGTGACAGGACTGAGGGCCTGGGCTGAGGGCAGTGGGATGCACGCTGTGGAAGGGACACTGGACTGGAGTCACACCTCAGCCCTGCCCTTTCCTGGTATGCGACCTGGGGCTTGTCACTGAACCTCTCTGAGCCTCAGTTTTCTCATCTGGAAAAAAGGTTTATATCTCATCTGGATTTTTTTTTTTTTTTTTTTTTTTT
>NW_012103921.1:748285-749260 GCF_000951045.1 Mandrillus leucophaeus
ATGCCATCACACCCAGCTAATTTTTGTATTTTTAGTAGAGACGGGGTTTCACCATGTTGGCCAGGATGGTCTCGATCTCTCGACCTCATGATCTGCCCATATCGGCCTCCCAAAGTGCTGGGATTACAGGCGTGAGCCACCACACCCGGCCTGTATTTTTTTTTTTTTTTCAGTAGAGATGGGGTTTCACCATACTGGCCATGGTTGGCCAGGCTGGTCTCGAACTCCTGACCTCAGGTGATCCGCCTGCCTTGGCCTCCCAAAGTTTTGGGATTACAGGCGTGAGCCATCACACCCGGCCCGCCTGTAACCATTTCTATGGACCTCTCTTTAGTCCCCACCCTCCCACTCCAGACTCTCCCTATGTCAGTGTACCCTGCAATATGCAGGAACCTGCGCATAGGGACATTCCTTTGCTCACAATCCTTCAGTGACCCCCCAACCTTCATTCGTTCATTCCAGTCATTCAACAAACAGTGAAACTTGGGCAGAGTTTACCATGAACAAATGATGTGAAAGTATTATTGAGTGAATTCCCATGAGCTGCCCAGGCTCTGCAATGAATGTTTTTGGAAACTGAGGCTGAGAGAGGCTGTGTCACTAACTCAAGCTCACCTAGCCAGTCAGTGCCTGAGACTTTCTCCCCTACACTGATGCCACAGGCTTGAAATGCCACTGCCACCATATCTTTCCTTTTGGGTCAAGCACTGGCCAGTGCAGACCCCTCTTGTAAGATGCCATCACTCCTGGGAGGTGGAGAGGCCTCTAGTGCATAAGTGGGGCTGTGGATGGTTCCTCTGGACCATTTCTCCTGCTGGAGTAGCTGGGCTGAGTGGAATTAGAAGGGAGGCTCAGACCGGGCACAGTGGCTCACGCCTGTAATCTCAACACTTTGGGAGGCTGAGGCGGGTGGATCACCTGAGGTCGGGAGTTCAAGACCAGCCTGACCAACATGGAGAAACCCCGTCTCTACTA
>NW_012103921.1:753825-755569 GCF_000951045.1 Mandrillus leucophaeus
TGCTGGGATTACAGGCTTGAGCCACCGCGCCCGGCCAAGACCTCATTTCTTAACAACAACAAAAGGCCGGTCACAGTGGCTCATGCCTGCGATTGCAGCACTTTGGGAGGCTGAGGTGGGAGGATCGCTTGAGCCCAGGAGTTCCAGACCAGCCTGGGTAACACAGGGAGACCTCATCTCTACTAAAATTAGCTGGGCATGGTGGTACCTGTAGTCCCCGCAACTTGGGAGGCTGAGGAAGGAGGATGGCTTAAGCCTAGGAATTTAAGGCTGCAGTGAGCTTTGATCATGCCACTGCACACCAGCCTGGGCAGCAACAGCAAGACCCTGTCTCAGAAAAAAAAAAAAAAAGAAAAAGAAAAAACTATTTATTGAGCAACTGCTATTTACTAAGTGTCAGTATAGTGTAGTGTTAAGGGTACCACAACCAGATGTTGGGGGAGGTCAAATCTTCAGACCTTCATTTACTGTGTGTGACCTTGGACAAGTTACTTAACCTCTCTGTGTCTTAGTTCCCTCCTTTGAAAAATGCAAATTAAATGAGTTAATACAATAAAGTAGAGCAGAGCCCGCACATAGTAAGCTCTGTATCAGCTGTGTCTGCCATTGCTGTTGTTACTATTACCTTTCCAACTTGACTTGAGGTGCTGGGTCGAGTTCCTGAGCTGGAAGTTGTAAGGCTCTGTGGGGAGGCCCACAGGATTGGCCATACATGTTATAAAGTTCAGATCTTGGGCTCTGAAGTCAACAAACCTGTGTCCAAATGCCTGCCCTGCCTCATTGCCTGTGTGACCTTGGGCAAGTTAATGCACCTTTCTGAGCCTCGTGTGGAGAGCAGGCAGTTTCTGAACATCTGCCTCATTGGGGAGCTATGAGGATTAAATTAGATTATGCAAGATGCCCGGTAGGTCGTGGCTTTGTCATTCCTGTCCCTCTTCTACCCCTTCAGGTCTGGGGATGGATGGATAGGCAGTGCCCAGAGCCTCCAGTTTCCTTTTCTGTCCCCATCCTGGAGCCCCTCCCTTCCCCTGCCCCTTACGACCTCAGCAGTGGCTTTTTAGGTGGAGTTGCCTTTGGGGAGCAGGACTCTGGCCAACCAGGAACTGGAGAGCCAAGGGCCCTGGGATGGGGTCCCAGGTGGAAGCCAGAGCACCCTGGCCTTCAGAGGCCACTCTGGTTCCGCACCCACATGAGCAATCCTGAGTGAAATGGACACCTCCACATGGGGAGACTGAGGCAGAGAGGGTTCTGGAAGGGGGTTTGTCAGGGACTACTGCATGGCTATCATATGAGCCTAGGGGAAGACAGAAGGGCACCGGGACTAGCCTGATCACAAGCAACAGCCACCACTGGGCAGCCACAGCCACACCCAGCACTCCAGCACTAGCAGGGGCGGCCAGCTTTACCTGCTTCTACCCCAGGACTTCCTGACCCCAGGCAGCCTCTGCCCTCCACCCCACTGAAGGATCCCTAGTTCCTCAAGGGCATGTACTTTCAATTCCAGCTGCATCCCCCATTCGCTAGAGGAAGTGGCTTCGCCTCTCTGAGCTTCAGCTTCTCTATCTGTGAAAATGGAGAGAAATAATACCCACCTTCTAGCACAGTAGTTGGGGGAGAGGATGCTTGACCCAGTCCCAGTCACATAGTAGGTTTCACCAAAGAGACCCCATGGGAGCCTTAGTGGAATTGCCTTGAACCCACCCTCCCTCCCTTCCTTTCTTCCTTCCATTTTTTTTTTTTTTTT
>NW_012103921.1:758359-759483 GCF_000951045.1 Mandrillus leucophaeus
CAGGCTGGAGTGCAGTGGCGCGATCTCGGCTCACTGCAACTTCCGCCTCCTGGGTTCAAGCGATTCTCCTGCCTCAGCCTCCCAAGTAGCTAGGATTACAGGCATGTGGCACTATTCTCAGCTAATTTATGTATTTTCAGTAGAGACGGGGTTTCACCATGTAGGCCAGGCTGGTCTCGACCTCCTGACCTCAGGTGATCCACCCGCCTCATCCTCCCAAAATGCTGGGATTACAGGTGTGAGCCACTGTGCACGGCCTCATCTGGATTTTTAATAAGTTGCTGTGGCGCTCGAATGAAACAATGCCAGTGTAAGCTCCAGGGTGCTGTGCAGATGTGACCATGGTCATGGCAGGGGGAAGGAGGAGAGGGGAGAGCTCCCCATGTCCCGGCATGCTCTGGGCTCCTCCCAGCTGCTGCCGCCCAGGAGGAATGCAAAGCATTTTAAGCTGAGCCAGGCCAGGGAGGTTTTTGGAGACATAGGGAAGGGATAGAGACCAGGGGGACCTCCATGATGTGAACTGAATGGAGAAGACTAGGAAGAGACCAGTGTGGGATAGGAGAGAGAAGGGGAGGGACAGAGAGGTTCGGATTCATGAAGTGGGAGGAAATGACCACATTGTGGGTGGTCTGCCGAGGCCAGAGGAAGAAGGGGATTGGAGGGGTGCTGGGAAAGGTGGGGCAGAGACGGGCAAGCTGGCGAGGAAGGCTGAGCGGGAAAGGATGTGAAGCAGAGAAGGGCAGAGGGCTGGTGAGGAGAGGAGAGGCTTTCATTCATTGCTTCAAAAGTATTTACTGGGGCCAGGTACAGTGGCTTACTCCTGTAATCCTAGTGTTTTGGGAGGCCAAGGTGGGAGGATCACTTGAGACCAGGAGTTCCAGACCAGCCTGGACAACACGGCAAGACACCCATCTCAAAAAAAAAAATTTTAATTAGCCGAGCACACACCTGTAGTCCCAGCTACTAGGAGGCTGAGGGGGAAGGATCACTTGAGCCCAGCAGTTCAAGGCTGCAGTGAGCCATGATCATGCCACTATACTCCAGCTTGGGTGACAGAGCAAGACCTCATTTCTTTTTTTTTTTTTTTTTTGAGACGGAGTCTCGCTCTGTCGCCCAGGCTGGAG
>NW_012103921.1:761843-766742 GCF_000951045.1 Mandrillus leucophaeus
GATCACCTGAGGTCGGGAGTTCAAGACCAGCCTGACCAACATGGAGAAACCCCGTCTCTACTAAAAATACAAAATTAGCTGGGCATGGTGGTGCATGCCTGTAATCCCAGCTACTCAGGAGGCTGAGGCAGGAGAATCGCTCGAACTCAGGAGGCGGACATTGTGGTAAGCTGAGATCAAGCCATTTGCACACCAGCCTGGAGAATAAGAGCAAAACTCCGTCACAAAAAAAAGAAGAAGAAGGGAAGCTCAGAGCTTTCTCGGTCTTCTTCCTGGGCCAGACTTTTTCGGGTCCTTCCCCTCTTGGGGTGTGGCAGCCTAGCTCTGCCTGACTCAAGCCTGCTGTAGGCCACCAGCGATCATCTGAGTCACCCTTGAGGGACCAGCCTCTCTTGATGGGACCTGAGCGGAGGTGCAGCCACGTCAGGGTGGCCCGAGGCAGCAGCACAAGCCAGGCCTGCTTGCCCAGCCCCAGGTCCCCTGGATCCCAGGAACCACTGGGCATATCCTCTCCCTGCCCCAGAGGTGGCCTCAGCAGGCTTTTTAGGGTGACAGGAGCTGACTTCACCCTCACCAGACCTGCTTTCTTTCCTCAGGGAAGGGTGTGGTGTGGGCAGAGAGTCCGGGCTTCGAGTCAGGCAGGTCTCACGCAGATGCTAGCTTTGCTGCCGGCCAGCCATGTGACCTCTGTGCCCACCTGGGTCCTGTCCGTAAAGTGGGAATACCAGTGTGATGAGGAGGCCATGCCCTCAGGCCTGGAACGAGGGCTCGGCACAGGGCCTGGCATATAGTAGGCCCAATGAGTGTCAGTTATGGTCACTGTCATTCATAATAGTGGTAGCCCCAGTAGCCTCTCAGTGCCAAGGCGGCTACTCCCAGAGGCTCAGGGAGGAGTCCATTTTAGAGGCGGGAGCACCCTGCTTAGTCCAGAAAGCTCACCCTCCACAGCAACCCTCAGTACACCTGCCTCAGTCTACTCATCTTCAGAGTAGGTCACTGCTTGGCTGGAGGCCTAATGGAGAGCTTGGGGAGAGACCCTGTCCACGTCTCTTGATATCCAGGGAAGGAGAGCCTGTGTGGCAGCCCTGCTCACAAAGCCCCTCCTCTCCCTCCTTTTGGGGAACCCATGACCCTCTCTTCCATGAAATCTAACCCCCTCACATCCCCCAGCTCTGAGAGTGACTCTCCCAGAGTTCCCAAATTTCCTGGCTTGGGGCTCTCCCTGACCTCAGACTCTTTCTCTTCCAGGAGGAGTGATGGGCAGAACCAGCGCTTCCCTCAGGCACTAGACCTGTCACGAGTGAACTTAGTTCCCTCCTATACTCCTTCACTCTACCCTAAGGTAAGTGTCCCCCTCCATACCTACGGCCCCTGGTCTGCCCCCTACCTCCGACACATGCCCAGGGCTGGGAAAGGCCCACGAATGACTTTTCGGCAAAGGTAAAATGGGCAGATGCTGATGGGGTTTAGCTCCTAAGGGGTTGCCACTCCTGAGCCCTGGGTGAGCCTGGTGCAGTCGCAAAGGTTGAACCTGGGTCTGTAGACTGTTGTGGGGAAGGGCTTAGGGCAAATCTAAGCAAAACAGCTGGGAATAAACCAGCCCCCCAGCTATCTTCATCATCTCTACAATCAACGTCACCATCAGTCTCCTCATCTGTAAACTAGGCGCAATGAGAGGACCCACTTCACAGGGTCATTGTGAAGATTACTGCAAAGTACAGACAGGGCGGCCCGGGCACAGCATCCGACACAGAGTGAGAGCCCTGTCAACGAGCCCCTATCATTATCATTAAAATCAAACGTTTGACCAGTGCCTGCTTCATGCCAAGCCATGTGCTGGGTGCCAAGGGACCAGAAACCAATCTGATACAGATCCTGCTCTCAAGGAGCCACAGTCCAGTAAAGCAACAGATAACTGAACAACGTATGCAGAATATCAAATAGCAGAAATAACCGCTAATATTTATTGAGACTTACTGTGTGCCAAATGAGTACTTAATGCTTTATTTGCAGTATTTCATCTCATCCTTGAATTATGTGATAGCTACTATAATCAGTCCCATTTTGCAGATGAGAAAATTGAGGCTCAGAGAGGTTCAGTCACTTGCCCAAAGTCACTCAGGTTGGATGTGGTGGGGCCACGACCGGATGCAAGCTGTCTCACCAGAGGGCCTGGTGTTAGGGCCTCTCTGATACAGGGGTGATAAGTTCTCACTTTTGCAGTACTTTTTGCAGTTTCTAAAGCACATCCACAGACTTCATGCCACCTGGTCCTTTTAGTAAACTTTGGGTAGTAGGCATTCTCTAGTTAAGGATGCAGGAGCTCAGAGAAGTAAAGTGGTCTTCCCAAGGTCACACAGCCAGAAAATAGCAGAGGCAAGATCCACCAGGCTCCTCTCCGAGAGCTCTGGCCTGGAATAAAGGCCAGGCACCTTGCCTAGGCTGGGAGGGCAGATGGCCAAGGAATGGTGTCCATGTGTGGGACCACCACCTCCATGGGGGTCCCACGTAGGGCTGCTGGGAGCAGCAGAAGGAGGTTCCTGAGACCGACTCCTGTTTTCTCTGTCTGGGCAACAGCCCAAGACTGGGGCATGTGGATCCGGGGCTTGGCAGGAAGGGAGAGGCTCAATGGCAGCCCTCACTTGACAGCTGGGTTCATGAATGAAGCTCCCAGTCCCTCTCCCCCTGAGTATCTCAGGAGGAGCCCTGGGTTCTCACCAACGGCTGTGTGCCCTTGGGCCACAGCTTTCCCTCCCTGGGCCTCAGTCTTCCCATCAGGAGATGAGAGAGAGCGCAGGCCATCGCCGTGGGCCCTGCCTGCTAGACAGCCTGGGGTTGGCCTTCTCAGATTATTGAAAAGCTGCCTGTCCTCAGGCTTCCTGGCTTCCACCCAGTCTGGCTAGAAGCCTCCGTTTGTGCCAACACAGCTCAGAGAGTGGGCTCCGAACCTCCCCTTCCCGACAGCCCACCCCCACCTCAGAATCAAGAGTCTGTGGATCATCCTCCTTTGACAGGAGAGGAAGCTAGGGGCTAGAGAGACTGAATGATTCATCTGGGGTCTCCAGCAAGCCGATGCTGGGCTGAGGGAAGCCAGGCCTGTGACATCTTCTCCATCCTCCCCCGCCCGATGCCCCTAGCTCTGTGCACATTCATAACATTGATGGCATCTGTCTGAAGGGCAAATCCCTGCCCCTCTCTGGGCCTCAGTTTCCTCATCTGTAAAACAGGTGACAGTTTCTTCTCTACCCACCTTGCCAGCTTGCAATTGGGTGAAAGTACTTTGGAAAGTAGAAATTAGGAAGTTGAGCTCTTATCAGCATCATTACATTCCCAGGGCTGGACAGGGCACCCGGAAGGGACATTCTCCTCCCTTCAGGCCCCACATTTGTACAGGCATCGAGCTACCCAGGACCTTCCTTCCCTCCCCGCTACAGGGGTTTCTCCACCCAGGGATTCAGAAACCTGCACACACATACGTACACAGCCTACCCACACCTACATACGGGGACATAGTTACAGACACAAAATACACAGCCACAGCCAGGGGTCTGTAAATATATTCAGAGACTTGCACATGTATACATGCATGAGACACACATGTCCAAACACAAATTCCCATACCCAGGCATTCCCATACACACACAGAAAGACAGTATGCCCACGTATATACAGCCACATCCGGTTGTGGAGTCTCACATGCACGCACACATGGCTGCACGCATATGTGCACACACCTTCCACACCACCTGGCACACAGCCATCTCTAGTGCTGTGAGCCGGTCTCGCCTCCCCCGGGGGCAGTGTGGGAATGGATGTTTCTCTGGCTGGATTTCAATGGGTGCCCGGAAGTGTTCAGGCCTGGAAGTGGCTGCATAAATCAATATTTGCTGTTGTTAATTATTAAAACCAAAGCTACACCGTATCTGGAACACACATCTCCAGAGTTCCTGCTGGCTCTCCAGGCCCAAGCCTGATTCAAGGCCAGGGCTAGGGGGAAAGGGAGGGCACAGTGCTTTCCTTCCAGGAGCCCTTGGCTCTGGGGCTGGAGGGTGGTGGGCAGCTGCTGGCAGCTCTTTCAGGAAGCTGAACAGAGGTATGGCTCTGAGCTGGTGGACAGCCCTGCCTCCGCAACATCCAAAGCAGCTGTGTCTCCTTGGCCACAGTTCAGGAAGCCTTTGCTGTGTTCCCAACATCTGTCTGGAGGAAGCAGAAGCAAGGCCCTGTCCCTGTCCCTGCTGTACGGCTATACCAGGCCAGGGACACAGTGCAGAGTCAGCTGGAAGGGCCTACAGAGGCCTTATATTTTACAGATGGGGAAACTGAGGTCCAGAGAGGAGGCAGGGACTCACTCAAGGCCACTCAGCAAGTTGTAGCTAGTATCCACATGTCCCAAAATCTACCTGGGCCCTTTCCTCCATACCACGGGCCTGGCAGCCCCTCCCTAGGTGCTTTGGCCATCTACCCCAGGATCTGGAGCAGCTAGGGCGGGGGAAGGGACGGGACAGGCCAGCCACTGTCAGGCATGGGAAGCAGGGTGGAGGAGAGGAGGAGGAAAAGGGAGAGATCCCAAAGAGTAGCACCGGGTCTTTATCTGGATTCCACGTTGACTTCTTCCTGACTGTGTGGTCTCGGGCAAACTATTTCACCTCTTGCAACTGGTTTCTCATCTGTATAATGGAGATGACATTTGTACCTCTTTCTTGGGCTGTGACGAGATTACGACACATGCGAAGGACCCAGCATTAAGTAGGTGCTCAGGAAAAGCCCTCTGTCTGCAAGGTAACCCAACCCCGTCCTTGATGCCCTCAGGCGGGGTATCCAGAGCCTGGGAAGATGGAGAAGGTGAGGTGGGGGCGCGCTGGGGAGAGCCGAGCGGGCGGCCCCCGGCGGGGAGTCCGA
>NW_012103921.1:767267-810774 GCF_000951045.1 Mandrillus leucophaeus
AGGGACCCCGGGGCTGGGTCACCCCAACTGTTGAGGAGCCGGGCCGGCTCTGCCCCAGCCAGGGCGGGCGCGCAAGGCTCCATCATGGTGGGCGTGTGAGCTTCTGGGCTGACAACGGCCACGGGGCACACCCCTACCCTGGGGTCCCGGACCCTGGGGCTCTTGCAGTGGCCTCCTGAGTGGCACTGTAGCTCTGGGCTGCAGCCGCAGGATATGTGTGGGCGCGTGCTACCGTCGGGACCACTTTACCCTGCCCCTGCCCCGTTTGGGGGGCTCCGAATGCTCCAGGGCCACTTTGTGGTGGTGCTGGCATGTGGGGCACCCCCCATCTGGGCCCCATCTCTCAGAGCCCTCGCATGTGTCAGGGCGTCTGCTGCTCCCTGTGAGGCTGTAGCTGTGGGTGTTGCTTGTTGCTGTGTGTACTCTGGGTGACAGGACCATGTGTCAGTGTTTATGTGACTGATTCCCAGTGCAACAAAGCTTATTAGAGTGTTCCTGGCTACGTTTGGTCACCCTGAGTGGGGTGTCTTAATGGGGGACATTAATGCACCCATCATTACTGTGACTCTTTGGAGCCATGCCCAGCTGAGATTGTGTGGCTGACCTGGTCACAGAAGGCAAAGTTGCTGTCATACAGTGTGTTGTGTTGACGGGCATGTTTGTCTGCCTGGACTTCAGGTGTGTGTCTGTGGTTTCTGCTGTAACTGCCTGCGGAATTGTCGCTTTCAAATGCAGAGGTGTTGGGTGTGACCATAGGGGACCATGGGTCAGGGTGTCCCATGGACTCCTGTGGTGGGTTTTACAAGGTGGGTCTTGCCTCTACGGGCAGGCCTCACGGCGTGCAGATTTACACGGGCTTGTATCTCGTGACCTTTCCCAGGGCTCTGTGTGTGTGTGCAGGTGAGGGCTGTGTGAGGTTCAGACCGTGTGCCTCATCCTTGGGGATTATCTACCCCAGCAGTTGCTGGATACCTTTTGAGTCTCATTCGCTGTTGTTATGTGACCCTGCCGAGGCAGGCAGGGCTTGTAGCTGTGAGTGGGGCTGCGTCTGGGTCAGCCTGGACACACCCGCCTGCCTCTGTGGCTGTGTGTTGTCATGCCTCTTGTTCTCACACATGAGAGTGGTTTGTGGTGTTACTGTAGCTTTGTGTGCAGTTACTGGTGTGCAGACCCGCGTAGGTGTGGGTTTGCATTTGTGTGTGTATCTCTCCTGGTACTTGGACCTGCATGTGTGTGAATGGATGTGCTCCTGTGTAACTCAGAACGCCAATGTGTATATTTGTGTGTTAGTATATAGCTCTAAGAATCACTGTGCACAGTCCCCATCGTATGTGTTTGTGTGTGTTGTTTTCTTGGTACATGAAACATGTATAGGGTGCAGTGGGACTTTAAATATTGCTGTGCAGGCTTCTGTGTGTGTGAGCAGGAGGGGAGGGAGAGAGATGGGGAGAGAGAGAGAGAGAGTGTGCGTGCTTCCTGGTGTACAACTCCGTAGCACATGTGTCAACAGGAGCCGCCTGAGCTGAGCCTTGGAGGGGCAGGGGGAGGGTCACCATCCTGGAGACTCTGGGGGCTTCCCAGGCCCAGCCCTGAGCCGGGCCAGCCGGCAGGGATGCCGCCTTCCAGGAAGGCTCACAGGGAGTTGGCGCTGGAGAGGCCAGGGCTGCCAAGCACAGCTGGCAGACACCGGATTAACTCTGCGTGTGCCCTGGCTCACCTCGGGAGAGGCTAGCTTGAGCATGCGAGGGTTCAGCTGGTTCATGCGCAGGTGCTGGGCCGGTGGACATCCCAGTGTCCTCTCCTCTGAAGCGCCCCCAGCTCACTCTACTTGGAGAGGGGTGGGCTGTCTGAGCAGTGGGCTGTGGCCTGGTTGACTGAGCCTTGCCCCCTTCCGGGAGAGGTGGGGAGAAGCACAGACCCCTCCTGGGGATCCAGGATGGGCTCGTCTCTGCGGCCGGGACTTGGGGCTACCTGTCCCTCCCCAAGGGTAGCAGCCTGTCAGGGAGCAGGACTGAGTGGGTGGGTGGCCCTGGCCCTGGGCCCTGGGCTCTGGGCTCACCTCACTTGGCAGTTGACCAGACTACGCGGGTCTCCCACACAGAGCCCCCTCCCACAGTGCTCCCACCACTCCCACTTGCTGCTCAGACAGGTGCCTCGATCACTGATCAGAGCTGGTGGGACCCGGAGGGCGGGGGCGGGTGGAGGCTCCTCTGAAGCTTGGCAGGATCAGCTGACCTCGCTCTCCTCTGTCTCTGTTGCAGAACACAGATCTATTTGAGATGATTGAAAAGATGCAGGTGAGGATGGCTCTGTGGCCTGTTCTGGGGAGCCACAGAGCTGGCTGGGCTGGGGCTGGGGGGCCCTTGCTGCATCTCCAGCCCTTCACCTCTCTGAGGACAGGCCACGCCAGTAGAAGATGGTGGCTACTGATTATCCAGGATCCTCTGTCTGAAGGTCAGGGTAGAGGATGCCCAACCCTCTCCATTTAGGCTCCCAGCTCCCATCCCTGTGTGGAACTGCAACGGGGCTGGGGTCAGATCATCCACCCACCCCACAGACACACACTGCCCCTCACCCAGTGAGAGACACCACAGGCTTTGCGGTGGGGGGCCCAGGTGGAATGGAGCTGGAGGAGGGGACAGACGCTGGGGGCCTGTCAGCCAGAGACTATGCTGCAGGAGTGGGAGGTATTCCCCTACACCCTCCACCCCCCAGCCTCGTCTGCTTTTCACATAGGTATGCACTGGGAGGTGGGCAGGGGGTGCTGGGGTGGGAGTACCTTGAATACTCTCTCAACTTCGATGCCTCCTGTTTCTCTTTCTGTCTCTCTCTCTCCAATGCCTCCTAGTTCTCTGTCTTTCTGTCTCATCGCTGCCTCTCCCTCCCCCTCTCTCCCTCAACACATATCTGTGTAGATAACAGCCCCCCCCCAGCTCACACAGTGGCGTGTGCACCTCCCCTGCCCCCACCCCAGTGGCACGTGCATTCCCGCAGAGTCCGCAGCCCTCCCTGAGGCTGCCAGCCTCCAGCCCCAGTCACTACCAGGACAGCCAGCCCTTCAGAGAGGCCCAGGGCCCCCAGCCAGCTAGCACCCTGCCCTGGGAGTACCCCAATCTTCATGGCCCACCTCCTAGGGCTTTCCCCTTGCACGCCCTGGGGAGGGGAGGCAGCGCCTGGCGGCGGGCCTGGGAGAGTGTAACAGTGCTGCCTTCTCTTCCAGGGAAGCAGGATGGATGAACAACGCTGCTCCTTCCCGCCGCCCCTCAAAGTAGGTGGGCCTGGCAGTCTGCCTCCCTCTCTAGGGGGTGGAGGGGATCTGGGAAGTGCTGCCACCACTGCCCATCAAGCAGGAAATCCATCCCCTTTCAGGAAGTAGTCTTACAGTGTGCCAGGTGCGGGGGCCACAGCCGCGAGCGGGGTAGACCCAGCCCCTGCCCTCTAGGAGTTCTGTGATGAGGAGAACCCCTCTCTTGCTAGAGGGCTGGGGCCTCTCTTCTAGCTCCTCCTCTCTGTCTTCACCGCTGCAGATTCCCCTTGCTTCTCCAGGCGTCCCCGCCCCAAACTCTCATCTCTCAAAGCCCTCATCTCTCAGACAGCTGCTGCCAAATGTTTTCCCTGAAACCAGTGATGACCAGAAGTTGCAGGAAGACTCCAACCCAGGCCCTAGGAGACTTATGAGCTCCTGCTCCATGAAGCTGCTGTCTGGATGGGGAGGGAGTGATAGGGAGGCAGGCCTGGGTGCCCCCCAGCCACTGGTGAGGAGACTGACCGGAGGCGGGGCACCCAGGGAGATGAGGGGGAGGCTCTTAGTTTTGACCCACTTTTCTTAGCATATGGTTCTTGGTGACTTGGGACCCCAGAGACCCTAGAAGACCAGGCCTGGTAGAGTGGGCCCAGGGCTGCAGGGTGAGGGTTAGAGGAGGGTGCATGGGCAGTAAGCCTGATGCTGTCTTCAGGGCAGAGGTCCTCACACCAGCAGTCAGTGCCACCTGGGAGCCTGTGAGAAATGCGCATTCTCAGACCCCGCCCAGACCGCTGCATCCAAAGCTCTAGGGTGGGGTGCAGCAACCCATGTTAACAAGCCCTCCAGGCAGTCCAGCGGTTTCTTCTGGGGAGGCAGTGAGCCCTCCTTTCCCCAGGCAAAGAGAACCCCAGAAGATGCCAGCACTCAGCACGCTAAGCCTGCCTCAGCCCATGCCCATCTGTAAGAGGCGATGAGGCCAGGGCCCCATCCACGCTCTGAGCCCTGAGGCTGGCCAAGCAGAGGCGAGCGCTGGGGGGCCTGGAGGACGGAAAGATGGAGAGACCCTTGCCCTGTTTGTGTTTTGCAGACAGAGGAGGACTACATTCCCTACCCGAGCGTGCACGAGGTACTCGGCTAGACCCCCGTGTCCACCCTTACCCAAGCCCAGGAGGCACTTACCCAGGGCTTCTGGAAACAGCTCCTCCTCCGTAGGAGCCTGGCCCGCGGGCCTTGCTGCAGGCTGGAGACTTAATTTCCAGGCCCAAGACCTCAGAGTCCATTTGAAACCTTAGGGCTTCTGAGCCAAATGTTCCAGCTTCCTGGGCCAAGGTCATGCT
This sequence comes from Mandrillus leucophaeus, assembly GCF_000951045.1. Taxonomy (NCBI): domain Eukaryota; kingdom Metazoa; phylum Chordata; class Mammalia; order Primates; family Cercopithecidae; genus Mandrillus; species Mandrillus leucophaeus. The sequence continues at coordinate 771,849 of NW_012103921.1, forward strand.
CCAGCTCTATCTGCCCCCACACCCCCTCTTGGAGACTTGGGTCTCGGCACTGTCTGGGTCTGGCTGAGGGAAAGGGCTAGAGCAGAACCCTGGGGCCCACACAGCCTCTGGCCTGTCCCCTCATATCCCTTAGCCATGACAGAAGTGGCTCCAGGTCTAAGTTGGGAGGGTGTCCCGGGGTCCCCAGTGGGGTACAGTGTGGGGTGGCTCTCAGCTGAGTCCCTCCTCAGGTCTTGGGGCGAGAAGGACCCTTCCCCCTCATCCTGCTGCCCCAGTTTGGGGGCTACTGGATTGAGGGCACCAACCACGAAATCACCAGCATCCCCGAGACAGAGCCGCTGCAGTCGCCCACGACCAAGGTGAAGCTCGAGTGCAACCCCACGGCCCGCATCTACCGGAAGCACTTTCTCGGCAAGGTGGGTGGCCGGCTGGTGTAGCGGGGCTGGCTGGGGTGGGTCACAGTTCAGCCCCACTCGAGGCTAGGCCTGGGAGGGAGCAGAACCCATGGGCCAGGGCTGGGTGACAGTCCTAGAGCCCTGAGTAAACATGCTCCCACCACACACACTCCCAGGCCCCAGGGAACTCGCATGGCGGAATCTCTTGTTCATTCGACAAACATTGATTGCAAAGGCAGCATTATGGCATAGTGGTTCACAGCAGAGACTCTGCCAGGGCTTGAATCCTGGCTCTGCCAGCGACTACACAGGACATCGGGCAAATCGCTTAACTTCTCTGTGCCTCATCTCCTAATCTGTGAAAATGGTGGTTGGTGGTGATGATACCCACCTCATGAGGCTGCTGTGAGGCTTCAGTGAGCTGTTACCTGTCAGGTCTTTACAGTGGCGTCTGGGACAGAGTAAGTGCTCAATCAGGGGTGGCAAATAATGAGGACAGGCCGTGTGCCTGGCCCTGTTCTAGGCACCAGGTATACAGCAGCCAACACAATAGACCCAGCCCCTCCCTTCGGGCAACTTGGAGTTAGGGGAACAGTAACGTCATGGATTGATGCAGCCCCTGCCCCGCCACCAGCACAGAGCAGGGACCCTGTCCAGCAACCACTTGTCAGAGTATTGAGGGAGCCGAGGGGAGGTCCCGTGCCAGGAACGTGTGTGTCAGGTTGCAGGCCGGGTGCTGTCTCTTTGTCAGCGTAGAGCCAAAATGGGGAAGTGTGTCGTGGACTCTGGAGCCTCATGGCATGTGTGGGAATCTTGGCTCTTCCATTAACTGATAGTGTGACCTTGGGTAAGCTATTTAACTTTCCTCATCTGTGAAAATGGGGATAATAAAAGTACAGGCAAAGCTTCTAGAACCATGCCTGGCACATGGTAAATACTCAGTTAATGTTAGCTGTTGTCACGTCTTCATAATTACTTGGTGATATCAGGATTATTCTGTTTTTGCAGAAGAGGAAACCGAAGCTCAGATAGGTAAATGATTTCGTCAAGGTCACACAATGACTAAGCCTGGGAATTGAACCAGCTTTGGCTGACCTTCCATTAAGATGCACGGGAGAGATCATGCTCCTAGCCATTGTGTGTGTGTGTGTGTGTGTGTGTGTGTGTGTGTTGGGAAGAGGGGGTGACTACTTGGGGGTTGGGAAGCTGTGTGACCTCAGTCTGGGCCTGGGCATTGGCCTGACTCTGGGAGACACTGGTGCTAACCAGTGGAGTTAGGGGAGGATCCATCGTGACTGAGACTAAACCAGCAAGCCAGGTTCAGGAGCCTTTGCCTGGGAACAAACCCAGAACCCAGCATGGAATTCCACTTCCCAGCTGAGCTCTAGAGGTGGAGAGAGACCTGCATCCTAGGCATCTGCTGTCCAGAGGTTCCCAGCTGGGTCTGGCAGGTGGTAGGATCTGGGGATACTGTGTATGCCAGACACATGGTTGGCACTCAGAAAAGTTTGTTGAAAGAGTGACAAGTGACAGATGAAGGTAGGAACAGATGAAGGTAGTGGACCTTGAGTGCAGTAGGATCTGAAGAAGTGCAGGTTGGAGGGTCAGAAGAGGTGGCTGGGCGCCGTGGCTTATACCTGTAATCACAGCACTTTGGGAGGCCGAGGCGGGCAGATCACTTGAGGTCAGGAGTTCAAGACCAGCCTGGGCAACATGGCAAAACCCCATCTCTACTAAAAATACAAAAATTAGCCAGGTATGTTGCTGGGCGCCTGTAATCCCAGTTACTCAGGAGGCTGAGGCAGGAGGATCGCTTGAACCCAGGAGGTGGAGATTGCAGTGAGCTGAGATGGTGCCACTGCACTCCAGCCTGGGCGACAGAGCAAAACTCTTATCTCAAAAAAAAAAGAAGAGGTCTCATGTCCAGGATCAGATTAGCAGTACTGAGGGGAGAAGCCCCAGGGCTGGCAGAACGGCAGGGCCCCTTTCTGACTCTAGGTGGGGTAACGGGGGAAGCAGCCAGGTGCTCAGACACTGGACCCTATCCTGGCAGATGGTGGAGGTTATGATGACTTTGGGCGTTGACTTTCTGGAACCCTGAGCCCGCTCTCCCTCTGTGTCCCGGGGGCTCCTCTGGGCTTGGGGGTGTCCAGGGAAACTCCCTGCTCCCTGGACTTCCCTGCCGAGTGCCTCCTTATCAAGTGCCTGCCACTCCCTCTCTGCTGGACGGTGTCAAGCATTTGGGGGTTTCTGCCACTTTGTGCCCAGGCAAGGCTGGGGGACTCTTCCCCGGGTCCATTGAGAATGCCCCTGAGCTACGGATTCATGGGGCACGTCCGCTGGCCCCTGCCTCTGTCTGCTCCTGGCCTCTGAGCACAGGTGTTCATGTTTGAACAGGATTTACTTCTAGGATGATTCCTGGGGCGGGTGTGGCCAGGCAGCCAGCTCCACTCCCAGAGTTTGGGCTAGGGCTGGGGCTGGGGTTGGCAGGGGGAGCCCGGGGCCAGGCTGGGTGGTGTCTCCCTGAACTTCCAGCCCTCGGCTTTGAGACTTCCCCACCTGGAGGTGCCAGCCCTGGGCTCCTCTCTAGGGGTGCCATCCCTGCAGCAGCCACCCCTGATACTCCTCGGGTGTCTTCCCAACCCTGCGCCCTCTCCTCCAGGTGAGACAGGAGGGCGGAAACCTGCCTGGCCAGCCGCCCTGTGTGTTGTGAGATGTTTCGCTTCCTGTTTCTCACGGGCCCTGGCTTCAGGGGCCACAGAGTCACAGGTTGGGCAATCAACTTTTGCTCACTGAACACCTGCTGGGTGCCCAGCCCTGAAAAGGGCCAAGGCTGAAGACAGGCATGGAGGTCCGAATATGGTCCCGACTCGATGAGCACCCAGAGATCCGGTGTTACTACCCACCCTCACTGAACTGAGCCAGGCACTTCGTCCCTTTCAGTCCTGGCCGCCACCAAAGTACAGGGCTCCCTCCTATTTGGCAGACTAGGAAAGCAAGGCACAGAGAGGCCAAGTGACCTCCTCAGGCTGCCCAGCTGGTCAGTGGCAGAGGGGGGCTTTGAGTGCCGGTCTGTCTGACGTGGGATCTGCTATCAGCCGTAACACCTGCTATGGGCGAAGGAGCCCCCTCCCCCCCATCTGCGAGTGGGTTGGCTTTCTGGCCTGGTTTCAGGAAGCCCCGTGCTCAGCCTCACCCACTCCCCTGGACCCCACCTCCCACTGCAGGAGCATTTCAATTACTACTCACTGGACACTGCCCTCGGCCACCTTGTCTTCTCACTCAAGTACGATGTCATCGGGGACCAAGAGCACCTGCGGCTGCTGCTCAGGTGAGGGTGGTGGGGGAGTCCCGAGATGGCAGGAAGGGCTGAGGCCTTAGAATCTCAGAGCCCATCTCATTTGACCCACTGTCTTCATCAAGGCCCAGAGAGGGGCAGGGATTTGCCTGAGATTGCACAGCAAGTTAGTACCCGAGTCAGCCTGATACCCATCATCACCTCTGGTCCTCGCTGTGGTCCACCCCCTTCTGGCCTTACTTTGTGGGGGGTGGGGTTCCCGTTTTCCTTTCCCAGGCCTTCACCATGTGACTTTCTCTTCCCAGGACCAAGTGCCGGACATACCATGATGTCATCCCCATCTCCTGCCTCACCGAGTTCCCTAATGTCGTCCAGATGGCAAAGGTGAGGCCTCCGCTCCCCTGAGCTTCCCTGGCTGGCCTCGCAGATGGGCACCTGTGGGGCTTCAGCTCTGCCTCAGTGTGCCCCCTTCAGCCGTAGGCCCTTGCCCTGGGCTGCTGCCCTATCCTGAGGCCGTCTCTCACGTGTTCCCACCGTGTCCTGGGCTGCCATGTGTTCTCCCAGGCCCCCGTCCCCTGCCTGTGTGCTTTTGGTTTTCTCTATAGCACCCTCAGATCTCAGGGGACCTCCGTTCCCTAAGCAACAGTGAACCCCGAGTCCTGCTTTAGCTCTGGCCATTCCCAGCATGGCTCCTCCCCAAACCTTGACCAGGGAGGCCCAGGCAACCCCGTCCTCTCCTCCCTGGCCCCATGCCTCACGCCCCTCCCTTATCTCCTCCTGCAGCTGGTGTGTGAAGACGTCAACGTGGATCGGTTCTATCCTGTGCTCTACCCCAAGGTATGACTGGATCTGGGCACAGCTCACTGAGGAGGGTGGGAGAGTAACTGGAAGACTGAGCATTTATTAAGCACCTTCTGTGTGCCAGGTACTTTCCCCAGGTTCTCTCATTTAATCCTCACAATAACCCTGTGAAGTCCACAATTTGCAGAAGAGGAGCCACCGAAAGGGCCTGTGCCTTACCCCAGGGTGCACAGCAGATAAGGAGGGCCTGCATTTAAGCCTAGGTTTGTCTGCCTTCGAGGCTGGCCTCGCTAACATCTGGAACCTCTGTGATGTTCGGAGACCCTCCTGAGAGCGATCTGTGCCGCGGTCCTCCCCTGGAATGGGTGTCTTTTCTACTGGCCCTGCCTTTTTGTCCCAGAGGAGACCTGTAGAGAAAGAATAGCCCCGGCACTTCCTGCCCGGGTGCTGGGAGCTGGGCTGTAGGCACTGTGACAGTGTGGGGATAGGGGCAGGGGCTTCTGCCTTGGACGAGCCAGGGGCACCTCCTGGAAGAGGACAGACAGGTAAACCCTTGTGTCCCTGACTGAATTCTGGAGCAGTGTGAGGTCTCTAGAGGTGGTGTGGTCCAGGACAGGTATCCTGAAGCGGCTTCAGAAATCAGGGCCCACCTCCTGCTTATGGGAGAGGAAACTGAGGCCTAAGGTGAGGAGGAGAACTTGCTCAATGCCCACAGCAGATTGGTGAGACGTGGCCTGTTCTGGAAGAATGATGTGGGTTTACAGAGAAGCCGAGGAGTGAGTTGGGAGTTAGACTGGAGTAGGGGCGGGCTTGGCATGGCAGGACTGGGACTCACGGCAAATTCAGGAGTGATGAGCCTAAGCTTTGGGATCCAACAGACCTGGGGTCAAATCCCAAGCCTGTACGTGCTTGCAAGTCATTGACCCTAGGTGAGTCACTTAAGGTCTCTGAACCTGAGATTCAGAGGGGACAGCTGGACTGTCTCCCTCCCAGGCTTGTTCTGAGAATTACATGACGTGATGCGTGTAGAGCGCCTGGCTCAGTGCTTGGCACAGGGGAAGAGCACGTCGAATGGCAGCTTGCACATGCAGCCTCTTCACCCGGCGTCCTCTCCTGCAGGCTTCCCGGCTCATTGTCACCTTTGACGAGCATGTCATCAGCAATAACTTCAAGTTTGGCGTCATTTATCAGAAGCTCGGGCAGGTGTGCTCACCTCCTCCTCCCTGCTGCCCCTCCCCACCCGGCCCCGTATCTGGAGCCTGACACCTTTTCCAGGGCAGCACAGCGGCCAAGGGACTCGGGAGCCCAGGAGGCTGCCAGAGGTCCTCCCTCCAGCCCTCTCTGGGTCCTAGTAGGGACAGAGGGCAGGGGCTTCTCAGGAACTCCAGCTCAATGACCTCGGCCCCTCATTCCCAGACCTCCGAGGAAGAACTCTTCAGCACCAATGAGGAAAGTCCCGCCTTCGTGGAGTTCCTTGAGTTTCTTGGCCAGAAGGTCAAACTGCAGGACTTTAAGGGGTGAGTATTAGGGTGGGCTGAGCAGAGTATAATCTGACTGTGCTCCTGGGCAGGGAGGGAGCCCCTGTCCTGGCCCCGTGGAGGCCTGGCCGGGGCTGGAGACTGAGCCATGGCCTGGGGGACCCGGGGGCAGGTTCCGAGGAGGCCTGGACGTGACCCACGGGCAGACGGGGACCGAATCTGTGTACTGCAACTTCCGCAACAAGGAGATCATGTTTCACGTGTCCACCAAGCTGCCCTACACAGAAGGGGACGCCCAGCAGGTAGCCTGGGCACCCCCACCTGCCTCCCATCTTCCACCTGTCCTCCCCCTCCACCTGTCCGTTCAGCTTCCATCACGCCAGGCTCAGCGCGGGCCCTGGGACAGATGGAAATGATCAGCGCCCCCACTTGTGGGCTCTCATTGGGTCAGGGGAGACAGGCTGCTTCAATGCTGGGAAAGCCTTGGTTTCTACAGTCAGAATGGCACCCACCTCCTAGGTGAGCATAAATGCATGAGTGCATAGAGGGACTAGAACAGTTCATAGTACGTTGCAAGAGTTTAGCAGATCTGAGCTGGTGCTTTATGGGGAGTGGAGAGCATCATGGGGTCATGTGGGGACGTGTAGTCTTGGCAGAGGTGGGAGCTTTCAAGAGGAAGTGACTTTTAGCCTGTGAAGGAGCTGGGAGAAGGCAGGGAAATGTTCCAGGTGGCGAGAACAGCTTCTGCAAAGGCCTGGACTCGAGGACATGCAAAGCATGTTCCAGGAACTGAACTCAGAAGTGTGTCCCCTTGTCCTGAGCCTCCTACAGGGCTATCTGCCTTCCCAATCAGGTCCCCAGCCCAAGGGAATAAAAGGGAAATGTGAGAAAAATGGAAATAGTTATTCCTTATTTTTAGTGTCTTTTAACTTTCTTTTACTGAGGGTCTGTGTTCATTTTAGCAACATGAACGTATACCAAGTAGAACTTGTTTATTCAATCGGGGGCCATGTTTGGGGCATTGATATAGGAGAAGGGCTGAGAGGTAGGGTCTAGGGACCGAGAGACCTGGGCTCGAGTCCCCAAGCTCATTATAGCTCATTATAGCACCTTCCAAGTCACTGCCCTCAGCCTTGGTTTCATCGTCTGTCACAGCACTCCAAAAAACCTACAGGAATTGTTCTTGTAATTTCAATAGATGTCCAGGCACAAGTGGGTTTTGATTGCGTGGATGAATTGAATAGTGGTGAGGTCTGGGACATTAGTGTACCCTCGTCACCTGAAGAGTGTACGTTGTTCCAAACAGGCCATTTTTCAACTAAAATCGTTTCAAGACAAGTTTATTTTGCTACATCGTTTTGGGGAAAGCAAATCCTTAGATGTGCCCTCTGACTACCCCAAACCCTCCTAAACCTCTGTGGGCACCCCTCTCCCCAGTGGGCCCCTTGTGGCCAGACCGTGAAGGCCTGTGGCCTTGTGCTCAGTTGCAGCGGAAGCGGCACATCGGGAACGACATCGTGGCTGTGGTCTTCCAGGATGAGAACACTCCTTTTGTGCCCGACATGATCGCATCCAACTTCCTGCATGCCTACGTAGTGGTGCAGGCTGAGGGCGGGGGCCCTGATGGCCCCCTCTACAAGGTGGGTGCTCTTGGAGCCTCCCAGGGGCGTCAGCAAGGACCCTGGCTGCAGCTCTGCCCTCCCTGGGATGCCTCTCTGAGCCTCACCTTTTCCAGCTGTAATGGGGGACCATGGAAGGCTTCAGTGGTGCCCTGTTCACACCATGCCCTCTGTCTTCCCCAAAGTTCACCCCCTCAGAGAGGACAGTTTCCCTCCTCTGCCTCCTGGCCTGGTATCACTGTCCTCCACCTCCCATAGCCTCCTCTGCCTTCACCATCCTGATGATTCCTGTAGCCCTCACCCCTCTCCACCACTAAAATTCAGGGCAAAAGATAGAGGGCAGAAATCCCTGGAAGAAAGATTCATCCAGCCCACAATCACTGAGCCTCCCCGACCAAGGGGTAGGCCAGGGAGGCAAAGTAGAGGTTTCTGGCTAGGCTGGGGCAGAGCAGACCCCAGACTCCACAGGAACAGACAGCTGCCCTCCCTTCCAGGTCTCTGTCACTGCAAGAGATGATGTGCCCTTCTTCGGACCCCCCCTCCCGGACCCCGCCGTGTTCAGAAAGGTGAGGGGCAGCCCCTAGTCATGGGCAAAGCAGGACAAAATGGGTGGGGGCCTGGGGGGTGCACATACATTCTGCCTTATGAGGTCCCAAAGCTGCATTGTGTACCAGGGCAGCTGGGCTCCCCTAACTGCAACTGGGGACTGGCTTTTCTGTTCATCTTGAAAACACTTTTTTTTTTTTCCCACAAGGTCACAGAATAAACTACACAATTGTTTTATACTTTCCATGTAGTAGACTGGCCTTTCCTCATTTCTGTTCTCTTTCTGACAGTTCCAATCTCTTCTTTCTTCTAAAATGTTTGGGGAGGGGCACACTTCAAGCTTGGGCTTCAGCTCTGTACACAGCTCAGCTACCCTAGACTGAAGCAGTAGGTCGAGACCCCAACTCAGACCCTAACATCTGTGGGGTTTGCTCTCCTGAGGGCATGGGCAGCGATGAAGGGCACTGGGGCCCCTTGAAGGTACCTGGGGAGCTGAACCCAGGGAGATGCCCTTTTGGGAGTGAAGAGGGTGACCCCAGGCCCCAGCAGAGCATGGTTCAGGAGCTGCAGCCTCTGCCTCATTGGGGTTCAGACTCTTGTTTATGTGTTCATCTGAACCTCCGTTTCTCATCTCCTCCACACTGGGGGTTTCCAGGGGCCTGAGTTCCAGGAATTTTTGCTGACAAAGCTGATCAATGCTGAATATGCCTGCTACAAGGCAGAGAAGTTTGCCAAACTGGAGGTGAGGATGGGCTGTAAGAGCTGGGTCACCCTCTTCTCACCTTCCAACCTAGAACTTCAGTCCTGTCCCTGGGAAGGGAAAAGCCATGTTCAGACCCTGGCCTTAGCGGGGACACCTGGGGCTGGATGGATTGATGGATGAGTAGGAGGTTGGGGAGAGGAAGCCGGAGGGATAGTGAGGAATGCCCAGGAGATGCTGGGATGCGGGCAGGCTGATGGGGGACACCTTGGGTCTGGGTAGGGGGCGAACCTGGGGGGTGGGGACATGAAGCCAGACCTTGAAGAGGCTATGAGGGGCCCTTCATATGAGGGTCCCTGGGGGCTGCTTGAGCTGTGGAGTGGCCTGGGGGAAGGTGGTGCAGGGGCCCTCCCCACTCCCCACTCATTCAGAGAAGGCGTCCCGTGCCTCAGAAAGGTGGCCGGGATTTGAACTGTGGGCCGAAGGGCTGATCCCTGGGGTCCTTCCTGACGGCCCGGGCCTGGCCCACAGGAGCGGACGCGCGCCGCCCTCCTGGAGACACTCTATGAGGAACTGCACATCCACAGCCAGTCCATGATGGGCTTGGGCGGCGACGAGGACAAGATGGAGAATGGCAGTGGGGGCGGCGGCTTCTTTGAGTCTTTCAAGGTGAAGGGCCCCAGGTCTACCTGGCCGGGGAGAAGGGATGCGGCTAGGGCGGAGTCCCAGGCTGAGGCTGATAGACTGATGGACACGGCATGGGGGTGGAGTCTGGCAGAAGGGGCGTGGCTTAGGGGGTGGAGTCCCGGACCGGGGGGTGGCTAGAGGCGGTTGGCATTGGAGATGGTATTTGAGAGGGGGTGTTGCTAGAGCGAAGTCCCGGACTGGGGCTCATTGACATGGTGTGGAGGTATGGCTAGAGGCTGCTCGCATGGGTGTAGAGTCTGGGAGGGGACGTGGCTGGGGGTGGAGTCAGGGGCCAGGGCTAATGGACATGGCTTGGGGGTGCGGCTAGAGGAAGCCCTAGTCTGGGAGGAGGGCCGGGCTCGAGGTGGATTTGGGCTTTACAATGGGCTTACACTTGTGGACATAGTCTGCCTTGAGTAGAGTTTGAGAGAGCAGCGTGTAAGGTGGGGCCCTGGCTTGAGGAGGAGTAACTGTTGGAGGTGGGGCCTAGGTGGAGAATTCACCTGGGAATTCTGCTGAAGGTTGGAGGATTCTGGGAGACAGCAAGGGCTGCTGATACAAAGGCTGCCAGGTCAGCAGGCAGAGAAGAGAGGAAGAGGCTCTGTCTTGACTGAGAGAAAGAAATAGAGTTCTCGGCCGGGCGCGGTGGCTCAAGCCTGTAATCCCAGCACTTTGGGAGGCCGAGACGGGCGGATCACGAGGTCAGGAGATCGAGACCATCCTGGCTAACACAGTGAAACCCCGTCTCTACTAAAAATACAAAAACTTAGCCGGGCGAGGTGGCAGGCGCCTGTAGTCCCAGCTACTCGGGAGGCTGAGGCAGGAGAATGGCGTGAACCCGGGAGGCGGAGCTTGCAGTGAGCTGAGATCCGGCCACTGCACTCCAGCCTGGGCGACAGAGCGAGACTCCGTCTCAAAAAAAAAAAAAAAAAAAAAAAAGAAATAGAGTTCTCAGAAGGGGTGTGGGTGTGTGAACCATGATCATTGGAGAGGGACCTGGCCTGTGTGACCCACCCTGCCTGTCCCTGGTTTAGCTTACTTTAAGAGCAGGGACACTTCAAATCTCAGCTCTGCTACTTACCAGCTTGGGCATTCCGTGAGCATCAGTTTCTTTATCTGTTGAGTAGGGTAATGGCAACTTATCTCATACAGTTATTGTTATCTTTAAAAGAGTTAGGTTAGTACAATATAAGTTTAAAAGCAAAATGCAAAACCTTACCTGTCTGCCTCAGCAATTATTGTCTGAAATGAGAAGTGTGGGGAGTGGAGTAGTTCCTGGACAGGGTCTGGACTCACCCAGGCTACAGGGCCCCAGATGGTAGCCTTTTTGCCACCGTCTCCACCCACCTGCCTATCTTCCAGGTGCCTGGCCAGCTGGTCACACCTCACCCTCAACCCAGGGCAGGTCACACAGCTGGAGATATGGGTTGGAATAAGGGAATTAGTCCAGCTGCCCAGGCCTGCCCAGGAACTGAGGGGAATAGATCATCTTTGAGAAAGAGGCTTGGAGACTGGAGACAGGACAGATGGGGTCAATATGGACCTGGGGTGTCTCCTTTGAGGAGGGCTCCGATGGTCCCACATCTGGTAGGTGCTGGACGGTGGACCTAGATTAGGTCAAATAATTTCTCAGAAGCAGCAGAGTCCACAGTTGAGGGCATGGGTCCTGGCATGCTGGGCTCGCCCCTGCCTCAGTTCCATCATGTGTGACATGGGCATGATTGCTAGTCCCCTTCTTGCAGGGGGATCCAGTGACAGAGTGATTGTAAAGCACTGGTCCCACAGCAAACATTTGGTATAGATTGGTCTGAAAAAAACAGGGAAGGAGGGTGTGAGGGAAGAAAAGAAAGAAGACAGGAGAGCTCTAAGAGGCCTCCACAGGAATGAAACGCGGGTGTCAAGAGGGCTCTCTGTGCACTCAGTATCTTCTGCAGTCCACACGCAGCCACATGAGGACACTCAGCACAGAGCAGCCTGTGTGTCCCAGAGACTGAGAGAAGTGAAGTCGTGTCCCCCAGGCCACTCGGCAAGTTGGTGGCAGAGCCAAGACCTGAGCTACCCTTAGGCAGGCCCCATATGTACCTGCTTCTCATGTGACGCACAGGGAAATTGAGGCCTGGCCCCACCTCCCTCTGTTGCCCTGCTGTCCATGTGCCCAGGGGAAGGGATTTCCAGGGCTCACCCAGAGTGGCATTGCCGGGGAGGGACCAGATGCCTGGGCTCCTGGGTTTCCCCAAGGGGACGGCCCTTAGGAATCCTGTGCCTCCTCCACCGCCACCCGCTTCACAGAGGGTCATCCGGAGCCGCAGCCAGTCCATGGATGCCATGGGGCTGAGCAACAAGAAGCCCAACACTGTGTCCACCAGCCACAGCGGGAGCTTCGCGCCCAACAACCCCGACCTGGCCAAGGCAGCTGGAATAGTGAGTGCCCTCCCCGTGCCCAGGCCCCTGTCCCTCCCTGAGGGGGGCCCTCAGCTCTCCTCTGCCTCCTGAGGCCTGGCCCCCCTCTCTCTGTTGCCCTGCTGCCCACGTGCCCAACCTAGGCTCTGGATTTGGTCTAGCCACTGCTTTCCTTGGGAGGGGGGTGAAGTGCCCAGGCAAGGACACTGCGGTGCTGACAGCTTGCAGCCTGCGGCCCCTTCCCAAGCTCCTTGGCCCTCCCCTCCTCCTGGCCCCTCATACATTGAGGTGTGACTTTCCGCAGGTCAGCCCTGGGGCAGCCTCTGTGTCTCATTCCTTATTGAGTATCTACTATCTGTTTGCTGGGGACTGGGCTGCTATGTGGGCACCTACTGTCAAGCCTTGGGTTTCTGTGGGCACCTACTGTGTGTCAGGCTGTGGGCACCCACTGTGTGTCAGGCCCTGGGCTGCTGTGTGGACGTGCACTCTGTGAGCATCTACTGTGGGCCCGGCCCTGAGTACCTGTGAGCACCCACTGTGTGTCAGGTCCTGGGCTGCTGTGTGGGCATCGACTCTGTGAGCACCCACTGTGTGTCAGGTCCTGGGCTGCTGTGTGGCGTGCACTCTGTGAGCATCTACTGTGGGCCCGGCCCTGAGTACCTGTGAGCACCCACTGTGTGTCAGGTCCTGGGCTGCTGTGTGGGCATCGACTCTGTGAGCACCCACTGTGTGTCAGGTCCTGGGCTGCTGTGTGGGCATCGATTCTGTGAGCGCCTACTGTGTGCACAGCCCTGGGCTGCTGTGTGAGAACCTACTCTGTGTCAGAAAATGGACTGCTGTATGAGCACATCGTGTGTGCTAAGCCCTAGATGTCAGTGAACACCTACTGTGTGTCAGGAAGTGAGCTGTTGTGTGGGTACTTTTTCTGTGAGCACCTCCTACTGTGTGTCCGCAGCAGCCAGGGCCTCTGTGGTGTGGCTGCCTATTGTGTGTCAGGAATCTGGCTTCTGTGTGAGCATCTCCAGAGGGAGCACCTCCTGTGTGATCACTGACCGTTGTCCAGGTTCTGGGATTCTGCTGCTCACACTCGGGAGTGCTGGGCACATGGATGAATACGGCCTATGGCTGTGGGCCTCACTGCTGTCCACTGCCTAGTGGCCACCCCAGGACACTGCACCCACTGCTGTGCTCCTCACCCATCCATCCATCCATCCATCCACCTACCCACCCATCCACCCACCCATCCATCCATCCATCCATCCATCCATCCATCCATCCATCCACTCACTTATCCACCCATCCATCCATCCATCTCCATCCATCCACTCACTTATCCACCCATCCATCCATCCATCTCCATCCATCTATCCATCCATCCATCCACTCACTTATCCACCCATCCATCCATCCATCTCCATCCATCCATCCATCCATCCATCCATCCATCCATCCATCCATTCATCCATCCATCCATTCATCCATCCACTCACCCATCCACCCATCCATCCACCCATCCATCCATCCATCTCCATCCATCCATCCATCCATCCATCCATTCATCCATCCACTCACCCATCCACCCATCCATCCACCCATCGATCCATCCATCTCCATCCATCCATCCATCTCCATCCATCCATCCATCCATCTACCCCATTCATTCACCCACCCATCTATCCATCCATCCATCCATCCATCCATCCATCCATCTCCATCCACCCATCCATCCATCCATCTCCATCCATCCATCCATCTCCATCCATCCATCCATCCATCCACCCCATTCATTCACCCACCCATCTATCCATCCATCCATCTATCCATCTATCCATCCATCCATCTATCCATCCATCCATCCATCCATCCATCTCCATCCACCCATCCATCCATCCATCCATCTCCATCCACCCATCTATCCATCCATCCATCCATCCACCCGTCCTTTATTGACTGTCTACTGCATGCCAAGCCCTGCGCTCAGTGCTGTGAGGCTATGTCACGTGGCAGGAGGGAATTCTCCCAACCTCTGCTGTCCAGCAGTCACCAAGCACACTGTCATGTGAGAAGCAGGCCCAACCTCCCCCAACCCAGTTTTATCAACCCCTCCCTTCCTCTCCACCAGAGTGACCCAGCCTCCTATGGGTGGCCGAGAGGGGCCCCAGGGACAGGACCAGGCCAGCAGCACCCACCATGGCAGTAATTGGACCCATTTCTATTTTGATTTTGCACAATTCTCCCTCTCTCTGTGTTTCCTCCTTTCATTCCACTCTCTCTCCTTGTTTTTTTGTTCCCTCCTCCCTTCCCTCTCCCCCTCCTGTGGCCTCTCTGCCCTTTGGCTCTCTGTTTCTCCTTCCTTCTTGCACCTGTCTTTTTTGCTCCCTCTCCTCCTTCCCTTTTCCGCTCTTCTCACCCTCGCCTTTTCCTTTCGGCCTTCCCCTGTCTTCCTTCTCCGTCTCTGACCCTCCCTGGGCCTGTCTCTGTGTCCTTGCGTCCCTGTCTCTCTGGATTTCCTTCTGTGCCTGTCTGGTGTGCCCTCGCTGGCTCACGCGTGTCCCTGTCTCCGGGTAACTGTCTATCTGTCCATCTCTCTCCCTGTCTCACCTGTCCTCTGTCTCTCCTTATGCTTCTCGCCTTCCCTTCCCCTGGCCCTATCTCTCCCATTGCCTCTCTATCTCTCCCGTTGCCTCCTGCGCCATTCTCGTCCTTTTTCTGTCTGTCTTCCTCCTTTCCCTGCCTCTCCTCCTCTCTTTGTCTCCCTCCCACCATCTCTTTCGCTCTCTGACTCTTTCTCTGTCTCTCTCTCTCTGCCCTCGCCCTCTGCTGCTTGCCAGTCATTGCTTATTCCTGGGAAAAGTGCGAGTAGATTCGGACGCCGGGGCAGTGCCATAGGCATAGGAACCGTGGAAGAGGTTGTCGTCCGCGGGGCCGCCGGCTCTGGAGGCTGCCTGCACGCGCTGTTCTCTGCTCGCTCTCAGGACGGAGGCCATATTGGGGACGTTGCCCCTCTGCCCCCGGGACAGGCCCCAGGGCGTGCGGGATGGAGTGGCGGCAGCTCCGATGGCACTCAGCACCTGCTTTGGGGCCTGGTACCTGTGCCAGAGCCAGTGCCCCTCATCAGGGGCTTCTGGCCCTGCCTTGGCCCCTGGGACCCTGGCCCAGTCCCTGCCAGGATCCGGTACCCAAAGGCCCTACACCCAGCCGCACGTCCCCCAATATCGCCGGTCTGCATGGAGCGCCATCCCTCTCCTCTGCCCTGACTCCTCCCTGCCACGAACTGGCCTGGGGTCCTACCCCTTCCTGCCTCCAGAGAAGCTGGGGGCAGGCTTCTGGGGCCTGGGGCATCCCAGCACAGTGTGTGGGAAGCTGGGGGGGGGTCTTCCAGCTACTGGGCCAGAACCTCCCCCACCCAATTTGGAGGTTCCAGGAAGGGGCCCCAGCTGGCACGGGGTGGGGCTTGGGTTGCTACACCACGCTCTGACCACCGCCCTTAGGCTGCAGATCCCACAGAGCCCTGCGGGGCGGGGAGCCGTAGCCATTCTGAGGACTCGGTCTCCTCCCACCCCAGCCCCCTCAGGACCCTGCCCTAATCCTGGGCCTGTATTGGTGGTCCTGCTGTGTGAGCTTGGGAGAGCCCCTTGCCCTCCTGGGGACTGTTTCCCTTTCTGTGAACTGGGAGGCCTATCTGGGGATGGATATCTTCTCTCGTTCTTTCTTGCTCACCAACTCTGCTTCAGGGCCTGGGGCAGCAAGGTCCCCAGAGGGGATGTTGGGGGGCACTGGGGCTCCCAGGGAAGGTGGCACTGAGTTGGGGCCTCTCCCCACAGTCACTGATTGTCCCTGGGAAGAGCCCCACGAGGAAGAAGTCGGGCCCGTTCGGCTCCCGCCGCAGCAGCGCCATTGGCATCGAGAACATACAGGAGGTGCAGGAGAAGAGGTGGGTGAGGGGGGGACAGTGCCCCGTTCCCCTGCACCCCCATCCCTGATCCCCATTCGGTGGCAAAGCAGAGCAGGCAGAAGGGAGTGCCCGCCCCTCTGCCTCTCTGTCCCCACTAGTGACAGCTGTGTGGTCAAGTCTCTGCTGTGTGTCGGGCACCAGGGCCAGCACGTCACCTAACGTGCCACATGCAGATCAAGAAGCCGTAGGTCAGAGGGGTCAAGGGGCTTGCCCAGGTCACACAGCCAGTGATGGGCAGAGCTGGGATCTGAGCCCTGATCTGTCTAGGGCCAGCACCCATGCTCTTCCCACAGCCCCAGCACATGTGGGAGGGCCTAGTGCTGATGTTTGCGGTGGCCACAGATGGGCCTGGGGGTGAGCAAGTGTGGGCAGCATGAGGGCAGTGAGCCCAGACCAGCAGCAGGGCTGCCCCTGGAATTCCGAGGCTAGCTCCTGGGTGTGAGTACTGCCTCCGTGGTACTAACCACATGTGACCTTGGGTGAGTCACTGAGCTCCTCTGAGCCTTACTGTCCCAACCTGGAAAAGGGACAAGAACACAACCCATGGCATGGGGCTGCTGTGGGGACCTGGGGCGCTGCATGTGAGGCCGGGGCCAGGCCCCCTGAGAGGGCTCCAGGAGGGGAGCGGGCATTGTCCTTGCTGCTGCCAGAGCTCCACGTGCTGCGAGTCCTGGGTTCAGGTCTTGGCACTGCCACATCCTAGCTGTGCGTCCCTGGGCAGGTTCCTTATCCATAATGGGACAGCTGTACCTGCTCCTGTGGAGAGGACCTGGGAGGAGTCCCATCCCTGTCCCATACAGCCCCGTCAGTGCCAACCCCATCACTGGCCAGGCTCACCGGGGAGCTCACAAGACTGCTCCATGGCTGGCCCTGAGGATAGGGGTGTGGGTATGAGGCAGGAGGCACCGTGACCCCCCTCACCGCCTGGGCCTCATGCTACCCCTGTTGCCGGGCCCAGAGCTGAATCCCCCCGCTGCCCCCGTGTGCCCCGCAGGGAGAGCCCTCCGGCTGGTCAGAAGACCCCAGACAGCGGGCACGTCTCACAGGAGCCCAAGTCGGAGAACTCATCCACTCAGAGCTCCCCAGAGATGCCCACGACCAAGAACAGGTTGGGGCTCAGGGCACGTGGGGCTTGGGGGCTTGGGAGTGGTGAACCGTCCTTCCCCTCCCCTGCCTGGGCCCGGGACAGCCCAGGAGCCTTGACTCTGCCACAGCAGGGTGTCAGGGGTCCTGGGCATTCTCTGGGGCCCTCCTTTGACATATACCCACCGAACGCTTTGTGCACGCCCAGCCCTGCGCCTGGCTCTGGGGCACAGAGGTGCCGTGCACATAGGTCCCCGCCTCACGGCTGCAGGTCCACCAAAACATGGCCTCATAAGCTGTTTCCAGATCATGGTGATAGGAGGAACCCGAAGCAGGGTTGGGGGGGGATGAAGAAGGACTGGGGGCAGGGGTGCTTTAGATGGGTCCTCAGGGGAGACACCTCCATGGGGTGACATTTGAATTGGGAATTGAGCCAGCCCTGCTAGGACTGGCATGGCAAAGAGAAGAGCATTCAGGTGAGGAGCTCGGCCAGTGCAGAGGCCTGGGGCACACTCCAGGGACAGAAAGAAGGGTGGCCGGGAGTGGTGACGTATGCCTGGAGTCCACCTACCTGGGAGGCTGAAGCAGGAGGATGGTTTTAGCCCAGGAGTTTGAGGCGGCAGTGAGCTATGATCATGCTTGTGAATAACTACTGCAACTGCATTCCAGCCTGGACATCATAGCAAGACTCTATCACTTTAAAAAAAAAAAAAAAAAAAAGAGTACCTGAGGGGCTGGGCCCAGACAGACATTGTGACACTGCGCTGGATGGTGGCAGGAAGGAGGTTGGAGAGGGGGGCAGACACTGGCTTATAGCTTAGCGGGCTGTAAAAGAGCTTTGTCCTTTTTTTTTCCTTTTCTTTCTTTTTTTTTTTTTTTTTTTGAGACAGAGTCTCGCTCTGTCGCCAGGCTGGAGTGCAGTGGCATAATCTCAGCTCACTGCAAGCTCCGCCTCCTGAGTTCTTGCCATTCTCCTGCCTCAGCCTCCCGAGTAGCTGGGACTACGGGCACCCACCACCATGCCCAGCTAATTTTTGTATTTTTAGTAAAGACAGGGTTTCACCGTGTTAGCCAGGATGGTCTCGATCTCCTGACCTTGTGATCTGCCTGCCTTGGCCTCCCAAAGTGCTGGGATTACAGGCATGAGCCACCGCGCCTGGCCTAAGAGCTTTGACTTTTATCCTAAGTGTGACAGGAAGCCTTGGGAGGATTTTAATCATGAGGGTGATGCTTCAAGAAGCTGACCGCGGTTGCTCTCTGGAGAAGAGGCTGGAGTGGGGTGGGATGGAAGCAGAGAGGCCAGTGAGGAAGCTGTCCCTGCATTTGGTGTCCGTTGGCTGAGTTGCCTCTGTGTTGGGTTCTGTGGGGATCGAGAGGACTCAGCCCAGGCTAAAGAGCCGAGTAGGCAAACAGAGAGGCAGGAAAGGATGGCAGGGACAGGGGAGACGCGGTATGCAGGAGCCAGCGTGGGGAGGGTCATTCTCACCTTGGGAGGAGGAATCGGAGAAGGACTCCTGGAGCGGGAGCCCTAGGCTGATTTTTGAAAGGCACATTTGCTTTTCGGGATTTGAGAGGACTGAGACTCCAGGCAGGAGGCGCGGAGGCCCTGAGCATGAAAACCTTGTGGGGTTAAGAGACTAGACTGTGGAGTTGCCTGGACCTCATCCACTGCCCTCCCACCTGTGCTGAGTGACCCTGGGCTGTGTGCCTGCCCCCTCTATGCCTGGCGTCTCCTCATCTGGAAGATGGGTATAATAATCATAGTGATAAGATAATTCGGGTAAAGGCACGTAGAGCAGTGCCCAGCGCAGAGTGGACGTGCAGCCGATGACGTTAGTGTCACTAATCGCTGCTGTTTTTGAACATCAGGCCAAGGACATTGTGCTTTACCTGGGGAAATGGGGAACCAGGAGAGGGTTTTGAGCAGGGGAGGGACATGGTCAGATTTATGGATTAGGAAGGACAGCTGGGGGTAGGAGGAGGCTGCAGGGGGAGTCTGGGGGGCTCAGAGGCCCAAGGATCTGTAAGGGGTCCCTAAAGGTGCTTGGCTGCTACAGGCTGGGCCTCCCGGGTTGGGGAGGGCAAGGGAGTGAGGGCCTGGCCCAGGAGGGGCTCGGGGTGGACACCGGCTAATGGGGCGCTGTCTGTGGCAGAGCGGAGACCGCCGCGCAGAGAGCAGAGGCGCTCAAGGACTTCTCCCGATCCTCATCCAGTGCCAGCAGCTTCGCCAGCGTGGTGGAGGAGACGGAGGGTGTGGACGGAGAGGACACAGGCCTGGTGAGAGGCTCGGGGGGTCGGGGGCTCCACAGGAGCTTGGAAGGGGGCTCTTTGCTGCCTGGAGATGCCCTGAGTAGAACCACGAGCCTGGGCGTGGCTGAGATGTGATCAGGGGACCCGGCCCAAAGGAGCAGTGCAGACGAACCCTTCCCTGCTCAGAAGCCTTCCATGGCTCCCCAGCACTGTCCACAGGAAGCTCAGTTTCTGGAGCTCTTGGAGATCTGGTCACTCCCTTCTTCTCTAGTCTCCTCTCTCACCGCCTCAGACATTCGGGACTCCCTTGTGGCCCCCCAAGCCTCCCAGGCTCACTGCACCCCTGGCCCTTTGCACGTGTGCCATCTCTTCTGTCTGGAACACTCTTCTGCCGCCTCCTCCTTTCTTTTCGAGGCTGGCTCTGACTCATCCTTCTTGACTGAGTCTCACACACCTCCTTTTGAAAGCCTTCTCTGATTTCCTAGTCTCAGGGTAAGTTAGGAACCCCCTTTGCGTTCTCACAGTCCCTGGGCTTTGCCCGGAACACCCTTCGTCATTCTTCATTTTGTAAACCATCAGTGGGCCCCTGTTCCTTGCCAAGCACTGCCCCAGATACAACAGGTGCAGCTGGAAACAGTGCCGACCCAGGCCCTGCCCGCTGCGGCACAGAGCCTAGAATTACAATGGTCTCTTCACAGCCTGCCTTGCCTCCCAGATACCAGGCTCCTGAGGGCAGGGCCCATGCCTGATTTATGTCAGTGGCAAGCCCTGGAGAACATCAGTGAATGTTGGTTGAATTCAGTGGGTGGTGTGTGCCCGGGTCTTTGCCTGCCCTGACTCTGCCCTCCTGTGATCTCCCTGGGGCAGACATGGCTAGGCCCGTCCTCTTTGCAGGGGGTACGGGTGGGGGATTGTAGAGTGCAGAGAGGGAGAGGGGCTGGGAGGGAGCCCTAGCCAGTGCCAAGGGCATGGGCTAACCTCCCTCCCTCTCTCCACCCCCTCCCCAGGAGAGCGTGTCATCCTCAGGAACACCTCACAAGCGGGACTCCTTCATCTATAGCACGTGGCTGGAGGACAGTGTCAGCACCACTAGTGGGGGCAGCTCCCCAGGTACCAGGACAGGGCAGCTTCCCCACGAAGCAGGGCTACCCTTGGGGTAGGAGGGGGACAGGGCTGGGCACCAGGTCCCATGCCCCACACAGTCGGTGTGTGATGTGACTGCCCCTGCCTTGGAGGACAGTGGGCAGGTCATTGTCCAGCTTAGGGTGGCTGGGCGGATTGGAGGGCTGGTTTCTTCTGGAAGGGTCTCGGAGGATGATGGGGGATGGCAAGGAAGAAAGTTAAGGGTGGGGTTGGAGCGCACTGGTGCCGACCGCCCACCTGTGCCCCCGTCTCCCTGGTGCCTCCCCGCGGCCAGTGAGGTGGCTCCCTCCTGCCCCCCTCCCCAGGCCCCTCTCGATCACCCCACCCAGACGCCGGCAAGTTGGGGGACCCTGCATGTCCCGAGATCAAGATCCAGCTGGAAGCATCTGAGCAGCACATGCCCCAGCTGGTACGTGCAGCCTCCTGGGGCTGGTGCTGAGGGAGCTGTACCCGGGAGGGGATGAGCTGGCGGGGAGGCTGGGAGCTGAGGCTGGACCAAGAGGTCCCCCCAGGCCAGGAGGGGTGGGGCTCGCCCGGCCTGGACACAGCCAGTGACTTTGCACACCTGTGTCTCCCGCCCCGTTGCCTCTCCCGTCTTGCCGCCTGCCTCACCACCACTGTCTGTCTGCAGGGCTGTTAGCCGGGCCACCCCCTCTGAAGGTGAAGCTGAGCAGGTTAGACCCAGCCCTTCAGCTTGTGTTTGGTGGGAGAGGGTGGGGGTGTGTGGGGGGCTGAGGTGATTCCTCCCTGTTGCTCTGTCACCTTTCTGGGATGGGAGCTATGTGTCTGGGTTTGAGCCCCTGGCACTCAGTTGCTGGGTGACTTGGGCAGGCCACGGCCCCTCCCTGCGACCTCTGTCCTTGCATTGTTGGAGGATTTGATGGGAGTGTGAAAGGGACTTGGCAGTTGCCGGGTGGCAGGAAGTTTCAGGGGTTCCCAATGGGATAGAAAGACCCAGAGCCTGGAATTCCAAGGGTGGGCCCCTCTCCCAGGGTGGGGTTCCCTGAGGCAGGGACTTGGCAGAGTTGGGGCACACTGGTGCCAGCCACCCACCATGCCATGTTTCATGGTGTCTCCATCCCCCATTGCCCTGCAGATGAGGCCACAGAAGCACAAGGGGAAGGTGCCGTGTCAAGCCCAGGCAGACGGGACCTCTGCCCTGAAGACCAACACCAGCCTGTGGGCTGCCCCCTGCCTCCCCACCCTCCCTGTGGTCCACCCATCTGGGCTATCTCTGCAGGGCAGAGCCGTCCAGACCTGGGATCGGGGAAGCTGCTGGCATCGTCCCCACCCCCAGCCTGGGGGTCCGGGCTGGGGCGGGGATTGCTCAGTGGAAGCAGGACTGGGGGCCTGGCTTGGGCCCACCCAGGGCCTCCATCACCCCTGAGCATCCCTCTGGACTCAGAGGGAACAAGGTGGGAGAGAGGGATTGAGACAGTTCCGTGCGGAGAGCTTACCCCCTGGAGGCAGCACGAGGTGGATGTGATGTGTCGGGGAGTGAACACTGGGATGGGAGCTGGATCCTGGTTTCCGATTTGGGTTCTGCTGTGTGACTCTGGGCAAGTCACTCTCCCTCTCTGGGCGCTTCTGCTACAAATGGACAAGATTATTTCAGAGGTCACTGAAGACTGTGATTATATGCACCTGCCCTAGAAGGTGGGATTTTCTTCCCAGGGACCTCCTGTCACCCTACCCTGCTTCTTGAGGTCCCTGGAACCCCAGGTGGGCTGAGGGGCAGGGAGCTGGCTGTGCCCAGTGTGCCTCCTGGACCCTCCAGTTCTGCCACAGGTCTGCCAATGCCCTGTCCACTGCCTACATGTGACAGACAAGTGACCCCCTCATGGGGGATGGGGACCTACCTGACTCCTCAGCCAGCACCCAGCTTAACCCCTGCCATCCCATGCTGGGCCCTCCAGGCCAAGAGTCTCAGCTGGCCGAGAGTCCAGGCCTTGCCTCCCTCGACCGCCATGGAGGGGGCAGCCAGGCACAGTTGCTGGGAGCCCTTGTGTGTCTGGTCACACTTTTTAGGCGCCAAGCCAAAGGCCAGCCTCCCAGCCCCAACACCCATTTTGGAAGCCCCTGTGGCCGTGTGGATGTCGGTAACAGTTGTATAAAATAAATTCTATTTATCGCTATTGTACCCAGAGTTGGGCCTGGCTTTGTGTGAACCGTGGCCAGATTGACCCCAGACAGACGTCCAGGGATGCCAAGGTGGCAAGGAGCAAGCCTATCCCCATCAGAGTTGCTGGGCCTGGGGACACCTCCAAAGCCAAGCCACCAGCTCTGTGAGCACGGCCCGCGGTTTCCTCCCCGGGGTACTGTGCTTCCCTGCACCCTGGGCCCCTTCCCCACTGCAGGAAGAACATGGCTGTGCTGTCAGGCAGACCTAGGTTTGAGTCCTGGCACCATCTGGGTGGGTGGCATTGAAAAACTTACTAGCTTCTGTGAGCCTCAGTGTTTCCTTTTGTAAAACAGGAGTGGTAGTGTTTCTCCCAAGGGTTTGTTGTGAGGATTCAATGAGCTGGTGGGTATCAAACATACAGCACACAGTGTCTGGCACACATTAGGTGCTCAATTAATTACTTCCTGCTCCTGTTCTCATATTCAGTGAATCCCCTTATATGGCCACAAGGGGGCGCCAAGGGATCACTTACGGGACCCGATGGGGGCCCAGGAGATGGGGATGAGTCCAAGATCCCTCTACCAGGAACTCACAGCTGGGACAGTAGGATGATGGGTGATGAGGGGCAGCTGGGGACAGGAGAGGTGTGTACCAGCAGGGCCTGGGGGGAGAGGTGTCAGGGAAAGTCCCTGGAATTGCTCCCCGTTCCTGAGAAGGCCTAGGGAGGAGGGACCCTGCAGGAGGGGGCCTCGAGTAAAAGGCGGGGAGGCAGAGCACCCCTGGAACCGGGAAGGTGGCAACCAGCTCCAAATGGTGGGAAGGTGACAATGGAGGGGACAGGGAGATGGGCAGGGATGAGGCCAGAGGCAATGTGGCCTTGAACTCCAGACGGAGGGGCCAGGGCTCTGTGACAAGGGTAGGGGGAGCCCCGGGCAGCAGCGGTAGTTGCTGGTGGAGGCTGCACCAGCGGAGGCAGGAGGGGACCGACGAGGCTGTTGATGGGGTAAGAGGGTAGCCAGGAGGACGCTGAGAAGGACACCAGGCAGGCCTGAGCAGGGGGACCAAGCACCTGATGGGCTGTGGGGCTAAGGGGAGAATCGGACTTGGGTGTCTGGAAGACTTGACCTCCCCCATCTCCCCTGTACTCCTGGGGGTACAGACTGGGACTTGGGTGAATGAGAGGACTCCTCCCTCTGGGGCAGGACCACAGAAGAGAGCAGGTCTGCGGGGTGGGTTTGGGGACATTTGGGAGCAGGCACCAAATTGGGCTCCGAAGGGATCAGCCGTGCCTTGGCCTCCCTGACAGCTTGGCAGTGCCCCCCAGCCCCTGCTGGCCCTGCCCCCTTCCCAGGCACCCCAGGGGGTTGTTCAGGGAGTGCCACACTTTTCCTGACAGGGCCCTTCTGTGACCCTCTGATGCCTCAGGCCACCCATGGGTGGTGACTCACACCCAAACCCCAGCCCCACCCAACTGGGTTTGGCTCTAGGCTGCTCTGGACCCAGTGAGTCCCCTGTGAATCGCCCACCCACCAGCCTCACCCCTGCTCCTTATCCCTCAGTTCCCCCTCTGTGGCAGTCCTCTGCCCTCTCTCCTCCCGCCCTACCTCTGCAGGGCCGGCCGTCACAGTTCAGCACCACGGTTAAGAGCTTCTTCAGAGTCAGCTCTGAGCTGCTTCGCCTCCTCACTCTATGACCACGGAGACATGATTTTGGCTCCCTGGGCCTCAGTTTCCTCATCTCTGCAGTGGGGGTGCTGACAGCCCTGCCCTCGCTGGCACCCTGGCATGAGGATTAAATGAAGTGACATCTCATAACGTTCTCGGTGCAGCCCCAGCACATGGTGGGCTCAAAGAAGTGTGCGTACCGGGGGAGGGGATCAATGACGTCCGTAATTCAGAACACGTGGGGTCTGCTCGGTGCGTGGAGGACGCCCACCTGCTGGGCCCAGCACAGGTGCCTGGATGTGAGGCTTTGGGAATGGAAGGCGTCAGGTGCTTCCCTGGGCCTCAGCTTGCCGGGTTTGCCTGGGGTCATGATGCTCCCATAACAGAGCTGGCAGGGGAGGTGTCCGGCTTGTCTCCCTGTACTTAGCAATGCACCCCCACTCCACTCTATCCTGCAGCTGAGATGGAGCAGCAGGGGCTGCCGTGGCAGAGCAGATGGGCAGCTTGGTGGGCAGAACCTGCCTTTGCCCCGTCCTTGTCCAGCTGGTGCCAGGCCGTCTGCGGGAAGGAAGGCCTCTGGGCTGAGTTTCACCCCACCGCACCCCTCCAAGCTCTGAGGTGGGGTCAGGGGAGGCTGGCAACGGAGCGGGCCTCTGGGATCAAAGTGTCCAGTGCTGTTTCTCTTGTGCCTGCGCCAGCTCTGTGCTCGCCCTGGGCTCTGAGGTGGGAGGGCGAGCCGGGACACTGTGACTGGAGGCTGGAATTAGGACTTGGGCGGGGGGTACCAGGCTCCGGGAAGCGCTGGACTCTGCTTAGAAATTACTCTCGTAGTGGAAACAGCAGCCGGGGGGTTCCTCCAGACGCAAGAGGGAAGAGGCCTCCCATGGACGGACTTGGGTGTCTGGAAGACTTGACCTCCCCCATCTCCCCTGCCTCACAGCAGCGGCCTCCTCTCTCTCGGAGTCTCAGTTTCCTTACTTGGAGAATGAGGACAAGGCCCCTACCTATTGCTCTGAAGAGGCTGTCTTGGCCTCTAAGGTACCGGGATGGCTGCTGGCACAGACCCCATGCCCAGCACAAGGGGGTCCTCCCCTGCCCACCCCCAGCTGGGGTGTCCCTGGACATCCATGGCCAACCCTGGGGCAACTCTGCCAAGGAGATGACCACAGACCCGGACTGGCCACGCCAGGGGACTGGGAGCTGGACGTTCTCTGCTGCCCAGGCCACAGGGGGTACTCAGCCAGGGACCCTGGAATGTGGAGGTTCCTCCCTTCTTCCCTGCTCCCGCCCTGCCAAAGGGATGGAGCCTCCTGAAATAACCAGATCTGGTTAGCGAGGCTAATTTTAAAAGCCACTCTGGCTGCCCCATAGGCCCTTCTGGGAAGCCATGAATGTCCCTGTGTTTGCCCCTGGGAGGCAGGGCAAGGGGAGAGCCCCAGGGCTGAGGCCGGCCTCTGAATGGACTCCCACCCCTGCCTCCCAGGGCCGGCCAGTCTGGGGCCCAATGTTGGGGCTCAGGGGCCCCACCTCTCCTCCTGCCCAGTCCACTCAGGCAAATCCCAGTGGGCTTTCAGGACCCTCCACCCCCTTCACTGGTCTCCCAAAGCAGCTCTGGGCAGGGGCCCCGAAGCTCTCTGTCTGTCTCCCTCTGGGCTGTCTCCCCCTCTGTCTCCAGTGCTCAGTCTCTGTGTCCCTTTATCTCTGTGTCTCCGCCTCTGTCTGTCTCTGACACTCGTGGTCTCTCTCTGCAGCTGTGGCTCTCTCCCCCTCTCTCCCTGGACCCATCACGCAGGAGGTGGGACGCAGTGCTCCTAAGGGTCCATGCGCTGGGCTCTGTGCACCGGGTGGTGGGCGGCTGTGTCCACCTAGGAGCTGGGGTTTCAGGTGCGGCCCAGCGAGGGAGGGAACCAGTCCTGGGGACCAACAGGAGCTATAACTGGGCAGGCAGGAGCCAAGTCCAGACACGACCTGGGCCATCTGGCCAGGCCCACTTCCAGCAGGAGGAAAGAGCTCCAGGTCTAGGGTTGCCAGATTTAGCAAATAGAAACCCACGGTGCCCAGTTAAATTTGAATTTCAGATAAACAAGGAAGAATTTTTAGTTTAAGTATACCTTGTGCGATATTTGGGACATACTTATACTAAAAAATTATTATTTGTTTGTCTGAGATTCAAATTTAACTGAGCGTCGTGTATTTTATCTGGCAGCCCTCTCCAGGGAGGCTCTTGGAGTGAAGGGGGAGGTTTCTCAGGAAAGGCAGGTTGCATAGGCCAGTCTCATGGCAGTGTCAGCCATGCTCTGGAGAAATCCCAGTCTGATGAGCGAGGCACAGCTTCAGACCACAAGGAGTTGGCGTGGGGACAGTCCTCAGGAACGTGGTGGGGAGGCACATGACACACAAAGTCTTCTTAGTGGAACCAGAGACATCAGAAGGAAGCGTCTGTGTGTGCACTAATGGCTGAGCCCAGCACCTTGCACACAGTAGGGGCTCCATAAATATTTGCTGAATGAAGAATCTGGGGAATGGAGGGGGATGTGTGGCCAGCAGGGGGCTCTAGCACCCTACTGCCCAAGCTCTTAGGAACCAAGTGTGCGCCACCCCCAACCTGGGGACTCCCTAGTATGAGCTGCAAAGCGGACAGGAGGGGGCAGAGTGGGTGAAGAGAGGAGGTCAGCTTTTCCTCTATTTTGGTCCCTCCCCAGACCCCAGTTCTACGTGGGAATTCTGCCCTGGGCAAGGGTGCAGGTGGCGGTGGGGACTAGGACAGGTGATCTACCCTTGTGGCATTTGGGGGATGGCTGGGACGAAGGTGGCAGGTGACAGGTCAGAGAGGCACTGCTCAGTGGCACTGCTGTTTCTCAGGGGTCTCCCGTGTGCAGTGCCCTGTGCCCTAGCAGGGCGTTGGATGAGCCAGGGGTTCCCTGGAACCCGGGAAGTGAGGGGTCCTTGTTTCTGGGCAGGCGAGACTTGGGCCTTTATCTGTGGCCCATTAATCTCGGGGGTCTCCCTGAAGGCGGGGGGCAACTAGGGAGAGACCTGTGGCCCTTTCGTGCCTCCCCAGGGGCAGAATTACTTAAACAGCCTTTTTATTCGTTCATTCATTCATTCACTTGCTAACAGGCTCGCTTACTCACTCGTTGCCATTCACTGAGATGACCCCCTAACCGCCCCCTAAACTGCGCCCCCTGCTCAGGATCTCAGCAGCTTGTCCAGTTCCAGCAGGAACACACCACTGGCTCCTGGCGTGACGCTGGGCAAGTCATTGACCCTTCGGAGCCTTGGTTTCCCAAGCCCTGCCATGTGGCTACACTAGCAGCTCCCTGGCAGGATTGCGAGAATGCGTGAGATGATGCCTGCCCCCGGGGAGCACTTCCAAAGGGAGCCACGGCTGCTGCTGGCACCGTTATCTTTATTATTATTAATCATTTCAAGGCCCCCATGGGTTGGGCAGGGAGCAGCCGCCTGGCTCCATGACCAGGTCACGCCGAGGTCGTTCTGGGAAGCGCCTGCTTCCTTCCTCCTGGGGAGTCAATCATCTCAGTCCCCAGCCCTCCTTTTCAAGGGGTGTCAACGTCTTGGCTTCTGGATGCGGCACGAAATCCTTTAGAGAAAAGTGAGAGGTGGGGATGGAGCCTCAAGCCTCGCCCCCTCTTCACCTGCAGTGCGAATTCCGGGCCTTGATTTCCCCAGTCACGCAGCCGGGGGCTGGGCTGGGCATCCTGCCAGACCCCAGAAGGGGCCTCTCCATGTGTCATCCTGTTAGAAACGGTTTAGCTTCGAGCCTGTAATCACATCTACCCGGGGAGGAACTAACACAGCGTTTCTTTCAATTGGGCTCTAATTGCGGCTTTTAGTGGAGTCACATGCACCCCATCCCCCAGCCGGTCTGAATTAGGGCGGCTGTCCCAGCCTGCCCTGCCAGGTCCAGGAATCCCCCAGGATTGCTGTGGCTCCCACTGAGCCAGCGGTGGATGAGTCCAGGGCTGCTGTTTCTCAGGAGCCTCCCATGTGCAGTGCCCTGTGCTGCGCGCTTCCGTCCAGGGAATTCCGTGTCATTTCACCTCCTGGGGATCAGGCACTTTCGGGACCTGCTCACCGCCAGGCCTCCATTCTATTCACCCAGAAGTGGGGAGCCAGGCCTGGAGAGTGGGGTGTTGGCGGGCAAGGCCAGAGGCAGTGCCCCTCCTTGGGGGCGTGGTGGGGGAGCCTGCGGTTTCCCTGTTTGTTCTGGAGATCCCAGCCGCTTCCCCAAGGAGACAGCTGGCAGTTCCCAGGCCACAGCCCCTCAGGCGGGGCCAGACCACGGCTGGCCAGCCTGGGAGTACTGCCCGCCAGCCACCCGGGCTCCGCCAGGCCTTGGCGCTGGGTGGTCTGG
Organism: Mandrillus leucophaeus; assembly: GCF_000951045.1. Lineage (NCBI taxonomy): Eukaryota > Metazoa > Chordata > Mammalia > Primates > Cercopithecidae > Mandrillus > Mandrillus leucophaeus. The sequence continues at coordinate 800,365 of NW_012103921.1, forward strand.
GCAGGGGCCAGGGGGGGCCTTGGTCCTGGCCACAGGGCAGGAACCATGACCAGAGCCAGGCATGGGGTTGCCCTGCCAGGGACCTAGAGGGGTCTTGAAGGCCAGGGTGGGGCCGGACCAGGGGCAGAGGCTGGCATGGGCAAACACTGCCTTGGGGGAGACCCAGGAGGGGAAGACTGCAGGCCCCAGTTCCATCTACGGGCGGACCTCAAGAGAGACACTCACCCCCTTCAGGAATGCCCCAGTTGGAAGGTTTCAACCCAGCCATTGAGTTGGCTCAGACAGGAGTCCAGCTTAGGGGCTGGCAGAAGAGTCAGGGTTGGCAGACAGAAGACCTAGACCCCAGCCCTGCCTTCCTTCAGACCTCAGTTTCCCCATCTGTACAATGGGCAGGGGACAGGACCTCATGCTTGACATGGGCTCTTCCAGCTGACCAGGCTGTGGATGGGAGGTGGGCAGCCCAGGCTGGAAGGATCTCAGTCATTCCCAAATTCATTCTCAGGGACTTGTCTTTTTATTTATTATTTGTTTTTGAGACAGTGTCCCGCTCTGTCACCAAGACCGGTGCACAGTGGTGTGATCATAGCCCACTGCAGCCTTCAACTCCTGGGCACGCTCTTCCCATCTCATGTCAACACCCGGGACTGCAGGCACGCAACACCACACCCAGCTCATTTTTCATTTGTAACTTCTTGTAGAAATGGGGCCTCATTTTGTTGCTGAGGCTGGTCTCGAACTCCTGGGCTCAAGTGATCCTCCTGCTTCAGCCTCCCAAGGTGCTGGGATTACAGGCATGAACCACCGCATCTGGCCTGACCAACAGGATTTTGATTAGGATTACATTCACTTTATTTCTTTATTGTGGTTTTATTTGTGTTTTCTTTATTTGTGTTTTCCTGAGGGGCTTCTCCTTGCCCCATCCCTGGGTCCTGCGGCACCCCCTGTACCTTGGACAAAGCTCTCTCTGTTCCCAGCCATCTGGGGTGAACCCCTCCTGCAGTGGAAAGAGCCCCTGTGGGTTTCAGAGCCTAGCAGACCCCAGTTCAAATCCTAACCACTGGCTTTCTGTGACCTTGGGCAAGTCACTTGCTCTCTCCAGCCCATAACTATAAATACCATCCTGACCCTCATCTTTCTATTTCCTCCCTCGAACTCCATACTCTTTTCCTCCTACCTACCCAGCGTCTCCACTCCAAGGTCCAATGGGCACCTCCAGCCCAATGTGATCCAAACCCAACTGTCTATTTTCTCCCCACACCTGGTTCCCCATATCCGTAAACAGCACCTCCATCAACCCAGGTGCCCAGCCCCGATTCCCCTGTTCCCTCCCCTCCCAACGTGCAGTCCACCAGGGAGCTCTGCTGGCCCTCCCTCCCAGCTTGTCTGGAACCAGCTCCTTCCCGCCACCACCACACTTAGCCTGGTCCAAGCCACCACCACCTCCAACCCAGACAGAGAAAGCTCCAGACTGTGCTCTGGCCTCAGCTCCCGGAGCTCCCTGGCCTCCTCTGCTCCGCAGCCACTCAAGTGATCAAAGCACAAGCCAGTCACTTGTTTCCCCTGCTTCTAACCCTGCAGTGACTTCCCCGCTGCGACCAGAAGAAAATGCCAGCTCCTTTCTTGCCATACCCCTTCATGCAGCCTCTGTCCCACTCATGGATCCCCGTTTCTCTGGGTTCCAGCCACATCACCTTGTTTCTGTTCCTTATTTCCACCCCTGTTGTTTGCACTTCATCTGTTGCCTGCCTGGAGCAGTTGTTCCTCCAGGTCTTTGCAAGGCATTGTCCGTGCAAATGTCACTCCCTCAGACAGGCCTTCCCTCACCACCAGCTAGAGCAGTGCCCCAGTCACTCTCTGGCTCTTGGTTTTCCTATCTGTAAAATGGGGCCGGCACCGGTGTTGTTAAGAGGGTGGGAAGAGACTGTTGGGATTGGGGGCTGAAGTGCCAGAATCAGACAGGCGCTGGGTACCTGCGAGTCCCTCCTTCTCACTGGCCAGACCCAGGGTCAGAAGGCCGTGAGAACGCCTTGCTGGAGATGGAAGCTGGGCTCCTTTGCCCATTTTGCTGTGCGGCTGCAACTTGCTGTCTGACCCTTCCTGGGCCGCCTTCCTCCCTGGACCATAGGAGCCCATTCCAGGCTGAGTTTTGTCTGGGAACCTGTGGAAAGAGGCCTTTGCCCCAGGAGACTCTTCGACAGTGGAGGGCTCAGAGAACAAAGGGCCCATCTGGCACCTGTCACAACCTGAGAGGAGGCAGCAGCTACCCAGGCCTTGGCCCAGGACACTGGGAGGCAAAGAGGGGCAATGATCACATCTCAAAGCCTCTAGACCCTGCCCCAGGCCTCTCCTCTCACCCTGACCCAGCACTCTGCCCCTTCACTGCCATTTTTCCCCAACCAGGTGACCTGAGTGGGCTGGAGGCCGATGACAGTCCTGCAGGCAGCGTGGTCAAGCCCGGGCTGACTTGGGGATCCGGAAACCCTGGAGCTGCCCTAGCATGGGTGGGTGGAGGCTGCTGGGCACTCCCCACAGGTCAAGAGCACAGCCATAGGTGCCCTGTTTACAGGCCAGGAGGACAGGATTCCCAGCCACTGAACCCCCACCTCCACCGCCACCCCCACCACCTGAAACCTTGCAGTGAGATTCCTGAGTCCTCCTCATTGCTCCCCACCCATGGCCTCCGAGCCTTCCCCGCACCCTGCCTGCCCATACCACAGCACATGGGAGGCTGCGGCTTCAAAATCAAGGATTCCACAGATGAGGGCACTGGACTCCAGCCAGCGGGTGGCAGTGACTAGCCAGGCCCCGACCCTAGGAGCAGAGAATGGGCACGTGGTGACTCACCCCTAGACGCTGGGCCTCCTCTCCGCCTGCAGTCACAGCACAGGAAACTGAGACTCCGGGAGGAGACGCGACGTGGGCGCAACTGGGAATGGGGAAAACCCGTCCTGAAGTACAGCCCTGCCTGACGCCAGGGGATGCAACGGGGTGATTAAAATCCTGTACTCTGGAGCCGCATTGCGTGGCTAGAGTCCTGGCTCCGGCCCTTGTTAGTGCTGTGACTTCCGATAAGTTTAATCATTTCTGCTTCTGTTTCTTCATCTGTAAAATGGGGGTAATCATAGTCCCTGCCCTCCAGGGGTGGTTGCGGGGAAGATGAGCTAATGTGTGCTGTGAAGAACATAAGAACAGCGCCTGGGCAGCAGGGAACACCGTAGAAATGTCCACTCTTGTGCCCGCGGCTTTGTTCCCACCGCCTCAGTGATTCTAAGCCTCGGTTCCAGTGGCAGGAGGGAGAGATGACACTGGAGGACCAGGTCCGGCCCGTCCCCTGCTTGGCTGGGGACGCCACGTGTGCCCGCCCCATCTCAAGGTTCACAGACTGCTGAGAAGCCAGAAAAGGGCCTGGCGCTGTGATCAAGGCAGAGTCCCCGCAAGGCTCAGAGGAAGCCACATAGGCACTCGGGAGCCCAAATCCTCCTCTGAGAACTTAATCCCCACCCGCCTTCCCCCGAGATGGGCTCTGGCTGGATCCTGGTGGGAGGTCTTCGGTTCAGCCACAGGGTTAATTACAAACGCTGCTGTCTCATCACCCCCCGTGGTCGCTTCTGGGCTTCTGGGGGGCCCAGGGAGCCCACGGTTCTGTGGCTCGTGGGGCTGGGGTTGTTTTCCTTGGAGAGATTAGAGCCCCAGAGACAAGGAGAAGAACACGGGCTGGGAGCCAAGGAGTCCTGGGTTCAACTTGCAGCTGTCACCTACAAGCCACGGGCCCAGGAGCAGGTCACTATATCCTGCCGAACCTCGATTTTCCCATCTGTGAAATGGAGGGTGCCCACTTCAGAGGATGGGCAGATGTAGAACATGTAACCCCAAGGCGACAACTTCACTGCCAGGTCTCAGCACTCAGTAGGGTATGTGGCACACAGTAGGCACCTTACTGCCTCCTGCTCTCCATCCCAGAGCGTTTGATTTGCTCATAATCCTTCTATTCACCTGCTGGGCTGGCTTCCTTCTTGATAAACAGGAGCTGGGATTCACAGGGCCAAATTTGGGGCTTGTCCCTCCCCTCTCCATTTCCACAGCTCCAGTTTCTGCTGCCTGGTCTATTATAGCAGTCTCTGGGTGGGTCTCCTGGCCTCCAGTTTCTCTGCTTGACGCACCCTTGAAACTGATGGCCAGGATGATATTTATTTATTTGAGGCAGAGTCTCTCTCTCTGTCACCCAGGCTGGAGTGCAGTGGCGTGATCTTGGCTCACTGCTAGCTCCGCCTCCCAGATTCAAGCAATTCTCCTGCCTCAGCCTCCCATACCTGGCTAATTTTTGTATTTTTAATAGAGACAGTGTTTCACCATGGTGGCCAGGCTGGTCTTGAACTCCTGACCTCAGGTGATCCACCCACCTCAGCCTCCCAAAGTGCTGGAATTACAGGCATGAGCCCAACCAGGATGATCTTTCAAAAACAATGCTGACTCCCTAGCTCCAGAGCCTTCCATGCCTCCCCAGGGTCTTCACGGTCAACCCCAGCTTCTCCAAATGGCATTTGAGGCCCTTCTGCCCACCTCTCCCCACAGCATTTCCCTCTGAATTACCCTCAGTATCCTCACTCCCTGGGTCCTCCTCCCTTTGTTAAGCCTCAGCTTACTCACTGCCCTCTGTGCCCTGTGCACCTGCCCCCACCATGTTCCCTTCCTGTCCCCACAGCTCCTGGCTTCGCCACACACTGGGGTGGTCTCCGTAAGTCTCTGTCATGAGATATGAACTTGAGGACAGCCTTGGACTTGTCCACTGTTTATTCCCTGGGCAAGACTGCGGCACAGGGCATGGTACTCAATAAGGCAGGGGCCACGGCCTGGTCTCTACCATGACCAGACAGGTGACTTACATCTGAAGGCCCAGTGTCAGAATACAGGACACACTGGGGGCTGTGGCATCCAGAAGAGCACAGTCCCCTGACAGGCTTGTCGCTCAGCTCCAACTGACGGTTGCCCTGCAGAAATGTGGGGTCCGCTGCTAGCTGGATCACCCTTTTTTTAAAGCCAGAATCCCAGATCTTATAGAGAATTTCCCAATTTTATTTTATTTTATTTTTTTGAGACAGGGTTACACTCTGTCACCCAGCCGGGAGTACAGTGGCGTGATCTTGGCTCACTGCAACCTTCTCCTCCTGGCCTCAAGCTTTCCTCCCACCTCAGTCTCCTGAGTACAGGAACTACAGGCTTGCGCCACCATGCCCAGCTCATTGTTTGTTTTTGGGTAGAGACAGGGTCTCACTATGTTACCAGGCTGGTCTCCAACTCCTAGGCTCAAGCAATCCACCTGCCTGGGCCTCCTAAAGTGCTGGGATTACAGGTGTGAGCCACCGTGCCTGGCCCCCAATGTTTTAAAACATGGCACCCGTGCTCAGCAATGGCTGGGGAGTGTGTGAGTCGGAGGATGTCTCCAGCCTGAGCCAAGTTGACCATCCCAGCCTCCCACGCCTCTTCCTTCCTACAGAGCAGAGGTTTTCAACTGATGTGGGGGTGATTCTGCCCCCAGGATGAGAACCTGCTGTGTTGGTGTTGGTGGCAGCGGTTGCCCAAGTGAAGTCGGCATTTCCTAGCCTTCCTCGCATCTGGGAAGGATCACAGGACCGGTTCTTGCCAATGCACTAAGGGTGGAAGTGATGTGTGTCACTTCCAGGATGAAGTGGTTAAAAAGCAGGTGTGGTTCCCACCATCAAGGTGCTGGCCAGATAGGAAGGATATCCAGAACTTACAGGGGGTGGCAGAGCCACCCCTGGAAAGATCCTGCGTCCCAGCCACCTGAGCAGGGGCGCTGATATTGGAGGTAAGAATACATCTTCAGGTGTCAAGTAACTGAGTTTTCTGAATTTACCTTTAACAGAAGGCAGGGTTATCTCAGTGAATACAAGAGGGCATGTCGGCTCATCTTTGTTCTTCCCCTGGGAGAAGGCATCTGAGGGCAGCAGAAACCCCCGTGCTGTGGGCCTTAGGGTCTAGGTCCATGGCCACAGGCCCTAGTGAATGGAGCTGGGACCTATGCCTGAACCCCGGCTCCAATTAGGACTCAGGACCCATAATAGTTAAAATATAAGGTGATGAGTGACCCAGGGCTCAGCCTGAGTGTGGGGAGACGCTGAAGCCATGGGTGCCTGAGCACCTCAGTGACTGCTTCTTGAAGGACACATCATCCCACAGCCGGGAGTGTGGGCAGGAAGAGCTCCTGGCTCCTAATGGGGTCCTAAGTCCTCACTACGTGCTAGGCATCACTAGACACAGGGCGTCAGAGAAGCTGAATCCCTTGCCCAAGTTCGTAGAACTGAGAAAGTGATGGAGCAGAGATGTGGACCCCCATCTCTCTGACTCACAGTCTGTGCTTTCTACCCCAGCAGTGTATCCCAAAGTTCAACAGAAGCTGTTGGTTTGTGTCCTTTGAGCAGTTGATGTTCCAGCACCAGGCCTGGGGACTTTCTGTCAGCCCTTCATGGGGAAGGTCAGAAGTGCCAGTGTTAATTTCCTCAGGAGCAGCCCTCGGCCAATGAGAGGTGAGAGATGGAGAATAAATACCCCTGCTCCCTCGCCCCTTGGGTGAGATATCTCTGAAGTGTCGCTCCTACACTGTCTCCCAGAGGTCCTTCGTGGGATTGAGACCTGGCCAGCCTCAGTGGCAACCTGTTTAAAAACACACCTTTCTCAACATCCTTCCCTTTCCTGTCTTGCTTCCTCATTCCCCGACTGGTGCTGCTTTCTGGGTTCTTCTTATAAACAAACTACTTGTGCTGATTCCTGTCGCAGGTTCTGTCTCCGTGGAAACCCAACACAAGATAATAAAGTATGGTTTGTCAGACAACCCACAGGGAGAAAATCTTCACAACCTATACATCCAATAAAGGACAAATATACAGAATCTACAAGGAACTCAAACAAATTAGAAACAACAACAACAAGAAGGCCAGGCGTGGTGGCTCACGCCTGTAAACCCAGCACTTTGGGAGGCCGGTGGGCAGATCAGGTCAGGAGATCAAGATCATCCTGGCTAATACGGTGAAATCCCATCTCTACTAAAAATACAAACACTTAGCTGGGCGAGGTGGCGGGCGCCTATAGTCTCAGCTACTCAGGAGGCTGAGGCAGGAGAATGGCGTGAACCTGGGAGGCAGAGCTTGCAGTGAGCCGAGATCATGTCACTGCACTCCAGCCTGGGTGACAGAGCAAGACTCTGTCTCAAAAAAAAAAAAAATTCCTGTCAAAAAGTGGGCTAAGAACATGAATAGACAATTCTTAAAAGAAGATATACAAATGGCTAACAGACATATGAAAAAATGCTCAACATCACTAATGATCAGGGAAATGCAAATTAAGGTGGTATCACAATGCAATACCACCTTACTCCTGCAAGAATGGTCATAATCAAAAAATCAAAAAATAATAGATGTTGTTATGGATGCAGTGAAAAGGGAACACTTCTACACTGCTGTTGGGAATGTAAACTAGTGCAACCACTATGGAAAACAGTGTGGAGAGTCCTTAAAGAACTAAAAGTAGAACTACCATTTGATCCAGCAATCCTGCTACTGGGTATCTACCCAGAGGAAAAGAAGTCCTTCAACAGAAAAGATTCTTGCACATGCATGTTTATGGCGGCACAATTCGCAATTACAAAAATATGGAACCAGTCCAAATCTCCATCAATCAACAAGTGGATAAAGAAACTGTGGTGTATGTGTATATGTGTATATATGTATATGTATATGTATATGTATATGTGTATGTGTATGTGTATATATATATGAATATGATGGAATACTACTCATTCAGAAGGAATGAATTAATAGCATTTGCAGCAATGGGATTGGAGACTACTCTTGTGAGTGAAGTAACTCAGGAATGGAAAACCAAACGTCATACATTCTCACTCATAAGTGGGAGCTAAGCTGTGAGGATGCAAAGGCATAGGAATGATAGGATGGACTTTGGTGACTCTGGGGGAAAGGGTGGGAAGGGGGTGAGGGATAAAAGGTTACAAATTGGATTCAGTGTATACTGCTCAGGTGATGGATACACCAAAATCTCACAAACTCACCACTAAAGAACTTACTAATGTAACCAAACACCACCTGTTCCCCAAAAACCTATGGAAATAAAAACAAAACAAAACAAAACAAAGTATGGTTTGCACACCCCCGAGACATGTAAATTGACTTCAGGTGGTACTGGGAACACTTAAAAACTGACTGCTTAAATGTGAATTCAAAGGAGTCTTTGGGAAATAATAGTATGGACATGGCAACAATTGTGAAGGTGGTGTGAAAATAACACCTGAAAAATGCTGCATCGTACAATTCCAGATGAGGCGTCTCCCCTTGGTCCTGGCCAGAACGTATGCATATAGTTTATTTTCTTTTTCTATGTATTATTTTTTGAGACAGGGTCTCACTCTGTTGCCCAGGCTGGAGTGCAGTGGCACGATCTCGACTCATTGCGACCCCTGCCTCCCAGGCCCAAGTGATCCTCCCCCTCAGCCCCTAAGTAGCTGGGAATACAGGTGCCTGCCACCATGCCCCCATAATTATTGCATTTTTTATGAAGATGGGTTTTGCCTTGTTGCTCAGGCTGGTCTCAAACTCCTGGGCTCAAGGGATCCTCCGGCCTCAGCCTCCCAAAGTATTTTGATTACAGGTGTGAGCCACCACTCCTGGCAGTTTCTTTCTTTTTTTTTGAGACGGAGTCTCGCTGTGCCGTATGGTGGCAGGATCTCAGCTCACTGCAAGCTCCGCCTCCCGGGTTTACAACATTCTCCTGCCTCAGCCTCCCGAGTAGCTGGGACTACAGGCGCCCGCCACCTCGCCCGGCTAGTTTTTGTATTTTTAGTAGAGACGGGGTTTCACTGTGTTAGCCAGGATGGTCTCGATCTGTTGACCTCGTGATCCGCCTGTCTTGGCCTCCCACAGTGCTGGGATTACAGGCTTGAGCCACCGGGCCTTGCCTATTTTCTTTTTAACTAGAGATAAGGTCTTGCTCCTTCACCCAGCCTGCAGAGCAGTGGCATGATCATAGCTCACTGCAACCTCTAACTCCTGGGCTCTAGTGATCCTCCCGCCTCAGCCCCCCATAGACTACAGGCATGTGTCACCTGGCTAATTTTTAAATTTTTTTGTAGAGACAGGGTCTTGCGATGTTGCTCAAGTTGGTCTTGAACTCCTGCCCTCAAGCAATCCTCCCACCTCAGCCTTTTGAAGTGCTGGGATTACAGGTATGCACCATTGTGCCTAGCCTATAGTTTCATCTTTTATCCCAGCATCAGCTTGGCTGTGCTTCCCTTTTTTGTCAGGACTGCTAGGAAGCTCAGAGACAAATCTGCTTAGTTTGCATTTTCAATCCTGAAGAAGTCCACTTCTGACATACGCTTTCTCATCTTCCTGAGTTTATATTTAACTGGTGTATGTCATGAGTTTATATTTAACTGGGGTATGGGCAATCACCTCACTTCTCGAACCCTCAGGGTCCTCACCTATACATGTGGATGATGGGGGCCTATTTCCTAATGAGGATAAAATGCAATGAATCCACATAGAGCGTCAAGCACAGACCCGGCATGTTGTAAATGATCAGTGTTAATAGTCATGATTGTCATCCTTATTAAAGGAATTTTCATTTCAATGAAGCAAGAGGAGCAAACTTGGACAAGTCTGTATCCCCACAAGGTCAGCTGCAGTCCTGAGTCTAGTACCGAGGTATGAATATCAGAAATGGAAAGATCACAGTTGCTAAGCTAGGCTGACGCTCTGTGAGGGCAAGGAGCCCTCTTGTCTGTTCAGCCTTCTGTCTGTCATGTTCACCACTAAATTCTTTTTTTTTTTTTTTCTGAGACCGAGTTTCACTCTTGTTGCCCAGGCTGGAGTACAATGGCGCGATCTTGGCTCACACAACCTCCGCCTCCTGGGTTCAAGCGATTCTCCCACCTCAGCCTCCCAAGTAGCTGGGATTGCAGGCGTGTGCCACCACGCCCTCCTAATTTTATATTTTTAGTAGAGATGGGGTTTCTCCATGTTGCCCAGTCTGGTCTTGAACTCCCGACCGCAGATGATCCACCTGCCTCAGCCTCCCAAAGTGCTGGGATTACAGGTGTGAGCCACAGCACCCGACCAACAATTCTTAAGACCTAATACCATGCGTAGCACGTAGTCAGTATCGTTGAATGAATGAAATGGGCCAAGGTATGTAGTGCTGTTTGTGGGTGTCATGCAGCCAGGCTGCCACTGGGCCCCTGAAGTCCTCCTTGCTGTGGGTTTCTGGGCACACAGACACTCCTCTTTTTTTTTTTTTTTTGAGATGGAGTCTCGCTCTGTCGCCCAGGCTGGAGTGCAGTGGCCGGATCTCAGCTCACTGCAAGCTCTGCCTCCCGGGTTT
>NW_012103921.1:810884-828753 GCF_000951045.1 Mandrillus leucophaeus
TGCCTCCCGGGTTTATGCCATTCTCCTGCCTCAGCCTCCCGAGTAGCTGGGACTATAGGCGCCCGCCACCTCGCCCGGCTAGTTTTTTGTATTTTTTAGTGGAGACGGGGTTTCACCATGTTAGCCCATGTTGGGATGGTCTCGATCTCCTGACCTCGTGATCCGCCCGTCTTCGGCCTCCCAAAGTGCTGGGATTACAGGTGTGAGCCACCGCGCCCGGCCCAGACACTCCTCTTTAATCTTTTTTTTTTTTGAGACAGAGTCTCACTCCATCACTCAGGCTCGAGTGCAGTGGCGCTGTCTTGGCTCACTACAACCTCTGCCTCTCGGGTTCAAGCGATTCTCCTGCCTCAGCCTCTGGAGTAGCTGGGACTACAGGCGCGCATGCCACCATGCCCAGCTAATTTCTGTATTTTTTTGTAGAGACAGGGTTTCACCACGTTGGCCAGGATGGTCTTGAACTGCTGACCTCAAATGTTCCACCTGCCTCCACCTCCCAAAGTGCTGGAATTACAGGTGTGAGCCACTGCACCCGGCCAGCCTCCTCTTTAATCCTCACAGCAACCCAGAAGTGGGTTGTCTCCCATTTCACAGACAAGAAAACTGAGACACAAAGCAATGTGTCCAAAGTGGCATAGGTAGGGAGTGTGAAACCCCCAGGACAGCAGAAGGCCTTTCCACCCTGTCCAACCCGCCTGTACCCTGGGCCCTGAGGCCATTTCTTCCCAGAGAAATAAGCTTCTTTCAGTCTTTTTCTCACCGACCACAAAGACTCAGCTCTGTCCTCAGAAATATTTGGAAACTTTTATTTAAATGTTTTGTGTTCCCTTTTAACCACCACCAAAAAGAGAAAAAAAATTTTTTTGCCGTTCCAAACGGGAGAATCGCTTCAGAGAGGAGCTGGCATGCGTGTTCAGAGCCCAGGAGTGTGAGCCCTGCCAGGTGGCTCTTCCTGGCCTGGGCCACGTCGGGTAGGATGGCCACCCAGGCACCAGCTTCCTGGGACCCCCGTGGCCTTGGAGTGAGTGAGCGAGGCCTTGTCCTGAGGAGAAAGACCTCATCTCCCCTGAAGAAGGGCTGGGCCTGAGGACAGGGACATGAGCATGGTAGGGCCTGGGGGGGTTCTAGAGGGAAGGAGATGAGAGTGGAAGGGTCAGATCCGGAATGTTCCATGGAGGCTTCAGGGCCTCTGGGTCTGGAGAAATATGTTTGCTAGAAAAATAAGAGGCTTTGAGAATTTCTGCAGTCTGTGCTCTCTGCTTGCCCAAGAGAAATCTACCCTGTTGGCCAAAGGGCAGCGGGGAGGAAGCAAAGGCTGGAGGCCAGAAGTGGGTTTGGCCCTCGGGGAAGATTCCAGAGGGGAGCGAGGTGGGCGGCAGACTTTGGTTTCCTGGGTCCCCTTTCTCGCAGTTGCAGAGGCTGAGGAGGCCCCCACCTCCCTGCCCCTTGTGGGGTGGGCTGCCGGGCGGTGGGCAGCCCTGGGGAGTGGGAAGTTGGCGTGTCACGGGCTCGTGGGTGCCCGGGCCCTGGGCCCTCAGAACAGAATGCTCAGGGGGAAGAGGGCCAGGGGGAGCAGCAGGGGGCCTGCAGCAAGGCTGCCTGCCGAGCTGGCAGGGGCACAGTGGTCGAGGTTGGCCCCGATGCAGGCTGCATACGCCATCACGTGGGGGATGTAGTTCTGCTCATGGACGCCGTGCAGCAGGTGTGCCATGGGGCCCTTGGAGAAGACGGCCACATCCTCCCCGCCGTGGGTCTCGTGGCGCAGGGGCACAGCAGACTGCGCCTGGTAGTTGTTGTGAGCTGTGGGCCAGGAGAAACGCCTGCTGAGAGCCTGCCAGGGGCCTGGCGCTGCGCACGCAGCTTTTCCATCCCCCTTTCAGGCTGGCTTGAATGCTCCCATTTCATAGAAGAGGAAAAGGAGGCTCAATGTGGGAAAGTCATTTTGCCTAAGGCCACAGGATTTGAATCTGAGCCTGTTCTGACATAGGAGTCTGCATCCTCAACCCCCAACAGAGAAAGTTAACCTCATTGGGGCTGCTTGGATCAGCAGGGAGAGTTGAGAGGGAGACTCTTACCATTGCTGCATCTTTAGACCCCCTGGAACCACTGGGAGTATCAAGAACAAATGAAGGATATGGGATGGGATGAACTAACTGCAAAGTCTTGTATACTGGAATATTAAAGAGCCAAGAAAAATGAGTATAAAATATCGAGCACCTACTTCTGCCAGGCACTATGCTAAGCTCATCAGACCCATTTGGTCCTTCAGACAACCTTCGAAGGTAGAAGAACCCTTTTAGAGAGGAAACGGCCGCAGAGAAAGGTGAAGTCACATGTCCAAAGTCTCAGAGCTGCTAGACTGTAGAAGGCAATTCAAACTGAGGTTGTTCTCACTCAAGTCCCAGTCATTCTGAGACCCCTGATCTTGACCACAAGCTGACACCCTATTCCCAAGCCCCTCCCCGAGGGGTGCCCTGTCCCCTCCCAGCCCTGGGTCCTGGAGGGTCTCACCATAGTCCACCATGGAGACATTCTCTCGTTCACCGCCCACCACCTTGTAGCCGGGCCCATTGCCATACAGGATGGCAGTGAAGGGCTTCTTGTCTGTGTCACTCAGCATGGGGGCCAGACCTGCACAGGGAGGGGGTGTTCAGGGGTCATGTTGGGGTACCAGGAGTACAGTCCCCAGCCCCCAGATTGGGCTTCTTGGTGGCTTGGTAACCCCTGGGATCTTCTCTGAAGGGCCCCACAATGCCTCCATGAAGCTACCTTATTACTTCCAACTAACCATTCCCCAGTTCCCATTGTACTCATGTCCCTCCCATTCATCTGTCCATCCATCATCCATCCATCAATCCATCCATCCATCATCCATCCATCATCCATCCATCCATCCATCCATCCATCCATCCATCCATCCATCATCCATCCATCCATCCATCCATCCATCCATCCATCCATCCATCCATCCATCCATCCATCCATCCATCCATCCATTATCCATCCTCCAGCCATCCATCCATCCATCCATCCATCCATCCATCCATCCTCCAGCCAGCCAGCCATCCTCTCCCCCATTCATCTATCCGCGTTCTCGCCCAGCCATGTTCAATGTGGCCATCCATCCACCCACCTGCCTGTCCACCCGACCACCACTCAACTCACTCCCCCACCTCACCCTGTATTTTCTCACCATCCCAGTCACTCTCCCTCCCCACCCCGTTGTCATCGAGTCCCTACCATGCTCTGGGCTTGCTGGCTCTCCCACCCACTCCTGCTCCCAAGTGGGTAGACAGGAGGCCCCAGGAGTGTCCACCCCAAAGAAGGCCCGCCTACCAAAGATAGAGTTGCCACGGGGGGTGTATCCACCAAAGGTGAAGACATGGGAATGGTCCGCGGTGACCACGGTCAGAGTGTCTTCCAAGGAGGTCATGCTGCCTGCCTGCCCGATGGCCCGGTCCATCTCTACCGCCTCGTGCAGGGCCTGCTTGGCTTTGCCTTCATGGTGCCCGTGGTCGATCCTGCCTCCTTGGGACACCAAGGCAAAGGCCTCGGGTAAGAGAGGAGGGGAGGAAGATCTGCTCCCCGGCCCCGGCCCCACGACACTGCTGCTGGATTAACCTTTGTTAGCTAGGGAAGGACAGGAACCTTCACTGGACACCACTCCGTGCTAGCACCACCGCCTAGGCATTTCACGCAGTCATTCGACCTGATGGAGCCCAGAGAGGGACAGCCCTGGGGCCAAAGGCACACGCATGGGGGCTGCAAAGCCCAGATGTGTAATCAGATCCACCAGGCCGGGAAGCTATGCTCCTCCCACCGCCCCTCCCAGCACTGTCCCTAGCTGCTTGAAGGAGGCACTGAAGCCTTTGGGAGGTAGTGAAGCGGGCATGCTGGAATCCCTACAACAAGCCAGGCATGACACACCCATGTTTCTTTTCCCCTGAACAGCAGTGCTGGGAGAGAGGAATATGATCAGTCCCATTTACAGATGGAGTCAACTGACGCCTAGCGTGGGGAGGCCCACGGTGGGATTTGCCGGGATGTGAATTCAGGTGTGACTCGTCCTAACCCCGTTTTTCATCTCTACCTCAAATCATCCCCTCTAAAAAGAAAGCATGGAGCTCCCAGAGGTGGCGAAAGTCCCCAGTGCCTGGGCAGTGCCTGTGGCAGGTTCCACAAAGCCCTGCCGAAACCTGAACCCCCTGCTGCCTCCGCCCCCACCTCCCACCCCCGGGTGAGTGCAGGGGCCTGGCTGGAGGCTTGGCCCAGCAGCCCAGGGCTCTGTGACCTTAAAGGAACACCTCCCTCTCTAACAGGAGGGCGCTGTCTGGTGGACGCTCCCAGCTTGGAGGGTCCCGGGCGCCAGGCAGCCCTCTGTTCCCCACCAGCCTGAGCCTCATGGCGGGCTGGCCGGCTGGCAGGGCGGGTCCTCCCTTTGTTGTGGCTCTGGGAGCAGCTGGCCTGGCCGGCCCATTCTGGCCTTGCTCACAAAGGGAACTGCTCCCGGGGGAGCCCGTGCTCGCCACCGCTGGTTTCTGGCTGGCTCCTCGGCGTCAGAGGCCTGTTCGGGGCCAGGCCGAGACCGCTGTGCTTGAATGGGAACCCCGGGGTTTGGCAAGAAAGCAGCCAAGCTGGGCTGGCAGACACTCGCCTCTGGAAGGCGGAGGGGCTGAGCGTGTGTGTATGCGTGGGGAGCATATGTGCAAACATACTCGTGTGTGCATGTGCGTGTGTGTATACATACCGATGTCAGCAGGGCAACATGAGGAACCGCGGTGGGCAAGGGCTGTTAGCACTGGAAGGTTTCTGGAATCTTTATCACTTCCTCACACTTCCTATTGTTCCCGCCTTAACTATTGTGTAGCCATAAGACTAATAATAGAAACACAGGGTTTATTCTTTACTGGGTCCCGTTCCAAGTACTTTATGTCTCTGAACACATTGGAGGTGAATCACTCTCCAGGAGACAGATGCTATTTTTGGCTTCACTTAACAGAAGCGCACAGGTAGAGGTCACACCGCCAGCAGATGGCAGCGCCAGGCCAAGAATTCAGGTCTGTCCGTAAGGCCCCTGGACGGCGCTCGAGGAGCCTGGGAATGTCAGCGCACAGCGTGGGAAAGCCGGAGCCTGCGGATTTGCCTTTCCGGGCAGTGAGGTTGAGGGGCTGCTTGCCCCTCCAGGGCCAGGTCTCCAAGAAAGACTACCAAAGGGGAGAAATCTGCCTCCTCTCCCAGGAAGCCTTCCTGGACTGGTGAACCTGACTTGCATCTCTATGCCCAAAGGAGAGCAGCGAGCCACCTGTCTCCTTCCGCAACCCATTTTCCTAAAGGGACCTCTCCCTTCACCCCCAAACCCAGTCAGTTCCCTTTAAGAGCTGGACTTCTCCATCCCCTGACACCAGGGCCGTGTTTCCAGCAGCCCCCTCTCAGCAGACCCAGGGCTCCTACCTTCCACCAGCAAGAAGAAGCCTTTGGGGTTCTTCCGCAGGATCTGGATGGCCACCACCACCATCTCGGAGAGTGACGGGTCCGTCACGTTGTTCCTGTTCAGCTCGTACTCCATGTCCCCCGGCTCAAAGAGACCTGAGGAGGACACCAGGAGGATGCGGATGCTGAGAGGCTGTGACCCTGCTAGGAGGACCCCAAGGAACTTGGGGTGTCTCAGGGGACGCAGGCTCCCCACAGCCAACTTGGGGATAGAGTATGGTGGCTGGGAGGATCCTTATCTGGGTGATTTTTGTGGGCCCAGAATTGGGCCCCCAATTCCTTTTTTTTTTTTTTTTTTTTTGGAGACAGAGTCTCACTCTGTTGTCCAGGCTGGAGTGCAGTGGTGTGATCTCGGCTCAGGCTCACTGTAACCTCTGCCTCCTGGGTTCCAGTGATTCCCCTGCCTCAGCCTCCCGAGTAGCTGGGATTACAGACATGCATCACCACACCGGCTAATTTTTTTTTGTATTTTAAGTAGAGACAGGGTTTTACCATGTTGGCCAGGCTGGTCTCAAACCTGACCTCAGGTCATCCACCCTCCTCGGCCTCCCAAAGTGTTGGGATTACAGGAGTGAGCCTCCGTGCCCAGCCCCAATTCCTTTCATCTTTACTCCCACCACTATGGCGTGGCGGGATCGCCATGCGCTTTTACAGAGGAGGAGCACTAAGGCCCAGAGGTGTTCCATAACTTGCTATTGTCAGCTGCAAAGGGGCAGATCTGGGGTTCAAATCCATCAGTCAGTCTGCCTCCAACCTGCAGGGCTCAGCACACAGGACTATGGCCCCAAGGCAGTGGGCCACAGCCTGGACTCGATGGGGCTGCTAGGGTGTGTGTGCATTTACATGTTGGGTTTGAAGGGCATGGTGGCCTGTGCAGCAAAACAGCAGAAGGTTTGGAATCATTGTCCCCCCCTGCTCACTGGGCTCCGTTTTCTCACTTGTGACATAAGGAGAATGATCTGTTTCTTGCCCATGGCACAAAATTCCCTGTGTCCTATGCTGGTGCTTCTGATTCTGGTGTCCTTCCAGAACATCCTGTCCTCTGTGAACGGGTACACAGCCAAACAATAGCTCCAGTGCATACAGCGTTTACTTTGTGCCACATGCTGTGAGCGCTTTGGAGCAGGCAAAAGCTAGCCTCCAAGATGGTGCCTAGTAACCCCTGCCCCCTGGAATTCACACGCTTGTGTGGTCTCCTTCCACAATAGTCTTTATATGCAATAGAATGCCACTGAAACGACATTTCAGTGAAATGAAATGACATTTGTATGATCTCCAAGGTTGGGGCATAAAATGCTGTAGCTTCTGTGTATATACTCTTGGATCTCTGTGGGAAGCCAGCCACCACGTGACGAGGACACTCAAGCTGCTCTACAGAGAGCAATCTGCCAAGGAACTGAGGCCTCCTGCTAACAGCCAAGACCAACTCGCCAGCCATGGGAGTGAACCGTCCAGGAAGGGCCAGCCCCAGTCAAGCCTTCAGATGACTACAACCTCATGGGAGACCCAGCTAAGCTGTCCCCAGATTCCTGACCCAAAGAAATTGAGTGAGGCAATAAATGTCTACTCTTGTTTTAAACTGTTAAGTTTTGTTTTGTGACAGGATCTCACTCTGTTGCCCAAACTGGAGTGCAGTAGCATGATCATAGCTCACTGCAGGCTCGAACTCTTGGGCTCAAGCAAGCCTCCCACCTCAGCTTCCTGAACCACCACACCTGGTTTCTTCTTTTCTCTTTCTTTCTTTCCTTTCTCTCTCTCTTTCTTTCCTTCCTTCCTTCCCTCCTTCCTTCCTTCCTTCCTTCCTTCCTCTTTCTTTCTTTCCTCTCTTTCTCTTTCTTTCTTTTAGATAGGGTCTTGCTCTGTCACCCAGGCTGGGGTGCAGTAGTGCAGTGGCATAATCACAACTCACTGCAGCCTCAACCTCCTGGGCTCAGGTGGATCCTCCTACCTCAGCCTCCTGAGTAGCTGGGACTAAAGGTGTGCGCCACCACACCTGGCCAGTTTTTAAAAAATTTTTTGTAGAGTTGAGGTCTCGCTATGTTGCCCAGGCTGGTCTCAAACTCCTGGGCTCAAGTGATCAACCTGCCTTGGCCTCCCAAAGTGCTAGGATTACAGGTGTGAGCCATTGCACCTGGCCTAAGTTTTTGTTTGTTTTTTGTTTTGAGACAGAGTCTCGCTCTGTCGCCCAGGCTGGAGCGCAGTGGTGCGATCTCGGCTCACTGCAAGCTCTGCGTCCCAGGTTCACACCATTCTCTTGCCTCAGCCTCCTGAGTAGCTGGGACTACAGACACCTGCCACCACGCCAGGCTAATTTTTTGTAATTTTAGGAGAGACGGGGTTTCACCGTGTTAGCTAGGATGGTCTCGATCTCCTGACCTCGTGGATCTGCCCACCTCGGCCTCCCAAAGTGCTGGGATTACAGGCATGAGCCACCGTGCCCGGCCTGCACCTGGCCTAAGTTTTGAGATAATTTGTTACACAGCAACAGATAACTTATACAACACAAGTTCATGTCATGCTCATGACAACCCAGGGGTTGTCTCCAGCCCTGTCACTATCTCCATTTTATGGGAGAGTCACTATTCCTACTTTATAGAAGAGGAAACTGAGGCAGAGAGAGGAGAAATCACTTGCCCAAGGTCACACAGCTTAGAGGTGGTAGAGCTGGATTTGAACCCGGCACTCTGGCTCTAAGATCCATGAGCAAAACCAGCAGGATACACGGGTGCATGCACAGCCTGTGTGATACTGGGTATGTGCCGTGTGAGCCAGGCAAGCAAGAGGCTGTGTGTATGTGTCTGGAGGACCCACCAGGCGCACAGCTCTGAGCCCATAACCTCTAATGACACCCAGGACGTGCAGCTGTGTTCCTTGGGAAATGTCTGCAGGAGATTTTGCAACCACTTGCTTGGCACTACAGGCAGCTGGAAAAGAAGACCCAGATAGCTGCGTGGTGGTGCTCAGGGCCTCATCCCACCAGACCTGAAGCTGCCCCTGTGCCCTCACCACCTGCTCCCCACTGCCTGGGGAGGAGGGCAATCATCAGGATGGGCAGAGATAACCTGGCTAGCTTCTGCCCTGTCCATGCACACAGTAGAGCTGACTCCAGGTCCCAGGCTCCGTAGCCCAGGAGCCATTAAGTCCCAATTCCCAGCCAGGGATCCAACTTGCCTGGGCCGTACCCCTGTCGGCTGTGCCACATGCCGTGTGCCACTCCCCTCTTTGAGCTTCAGTTTCTTCTTGTGCGCAATGGGGCTAATCCCCCTGCACAGCCAGCAGATTTCAGGCCTAATTCCAGGAATCAGAACCCCCTTCCTTGCTTCTCCCAGGTCCTGGAGCCCAAGGGTAGAGGCCCCTAAGTGAGTGTCAGGCTGGGGCCTTGTCCCCAGGTGCTGGCCACACACAGCCTTGGCCACCAGGCTCCAAGCCATGCATCCTCCACTCCACTCCCTCCACTTACCCAATAGGTAGTCCACATTGTGGGGGTCAAGGGTCAGGAGTTCCGTGCGGTTCCAGATGAAGTGGGAGTGCTAGGAGGAAGGGCTGTGTCAGCACATGCCGGGAGCTAGGGAGAGTCGGAAGGACTGACCCCAGCAGCAATCGGAGTCTGAGGCCTTTACTTATTTCCTTCCTTCACTTAAAAATCCCTCCCTGAGGACCCACCATCCCTGACCTCAAGAAATGATGAATCAATAGCACGTTATAATGTATAATGCAAGGGAATGAGAATTCTGATAGAGCCCAGGGAGGCCGTGAGCCCAGACACAGGACCAGGGAGGGCTTCCTGGTGGAGGTGATGTTCTAATGGGGCCCTGGAGGACAAGTGGGAATTTAACAGCCTGGGGTCAGGAAGGCTATCCCAGGAGGGAGGGATCACGGGGCAAAGAAGAGCCAGGCACAGGTCTCCAGAGGCCTTGAGGGCTGACAGGGCTGGGCTGTGTTTTCTGGGGGCCGTGGAGTCCCAGGGAGGAAGCAAAGCCCTAGTTCTGCTTTGGGGGCCCCATCTAGGACGGGAGATAAAGGTGGGGCTGTTTCCCCAGGGAATAAAGTCCATGGAAAGAAGCCAGCCAGGCCAGGCCTGGAGAGGACACCATGTTGGCCTGGACCAAGGGTCCCAGCACTGCCAAGGATCTGCTGTGTGCCCTTAGGAGACCCCCTGCCTTCTCTTGGCAATGACCATGGGATCAGTGGCTTTTCAAGCCTCAGGGGCTGTTGTGGGGAGCAGGGCGGAGAGGCTCAGAAAGTGGGGCTTTGCCACCCCCAGCCCCTGCTTCCTGGAGGTGACTCTCCTGTGCTCTCTGTCTCCAAGGTTGATCCCGTTACTCCCTCTTTACAGATAAGGGCAGTGAGGCACACAGACCATGTAGCCACCGAATGGTAAAGGTGAAACTGACTCTGAAACCCACTCTTAAGGCATGATTTTCTAGGGATGTGGGGCCTACATGGCACCTGACTGATACCCAATGTGGCCAGGCTTGGGGCCATGGTGTAGACGCTCTCTCCCCATCTTAGAGGCTTAGACCGAGCTCCAGGGTAAGCTGGGCAAGGAGGTTGAAACTCTGGCCCCATGTGCCACGTAGAGAAACTGAGGCTGGTGTCTCTCTGGCTTGAGCTGGGAGGGGGCTCTGGCCCAGCCTGAGCTGACTCAGAAGGGATGGAAAGGGTTCAAAGCCACTCAGTCCCACACCCCCACTGACCCCACAGGGCCCTTCCCTAGTCCCTACCCCCACCTTGTTCTTGGCTCAGCCTCATTCCACGAAGCCTCCCCAGGGGCCAGTCCTGGAACTCGCAGAAACCCAACCCCAGAGTGACATCAAAGTGGCTGCCAGGCTACTCCCCACTGTCTTCAGCCCTGACCACAGTCATTTCCAGACCCCAGCTGCCCCAGGCCCGCAGGCCAGCAGCTCAGATTTAAAGGGCCAGAGGCCGCTCCAAGGAGCCGGCGCTTGGGATCCTTCTGGAGGTGCCTCCAGCCTCCCTTCCCCGATCCATTCCGTCCCCCAGCCAAGGGGGACTCACTGTGGAGGGCTTCCCTGCTCCCTCTGTGGCTTGCACACTGGGGCCAACCATGTCCTCCCCTGATCCATACAGTGCTGCCTCTTCCCTCCGCCCTCCTACTTGCCCAGGGCTTCTTGGCCCCTCCTTGTGGTCTGTCCCCCCAGGGTGCCTACAGAGCCAGGCATCCCCCATGCAGGCACACAGCGTTCCATGTTTCCTTGGTCATCTGGCTCAGCCTCTGTCTCACGCATGCCCCACCAGGGGCCTACATATAATAGGTGCTCAGGGTGACTGAATGTCCACGCAGGTTATTCCCTGGCCCAGCCTCCTCCTCACCGTCCACCTCTCTCCCGTGTCCCCTCCAAGGGAAGGAAATGATCAGTCACCGACTATCTACCGCTTGTATATCTCTTAGTCCATTCGAGCCCCTGGAGGGAAGAATTCTGATGCCCTTTCTATAGAGGACAACAGAGCTTCAGAGTGGGGGTCACACAGCCTCTCACCATCAAAGGCCACCTCGGCAGCCACATGGCCCCAACACAGGCTACCTTGTGTCTCGGTTTGAAGCTCTTCCAGATGTTAACAAGGTCCAGGCCGTCCAGCCTCGTGCCCCTGGCTTTCTCGTCAATCTCATACTCCACATCAGTTTTATTCTTGGGGTACATGTATTTCCGGCCACCCCCCATGATCACCTAAAAGAGACAGGAGCCATCACTTCTGCAGGGTTCCAAGATGCCCAGAAGCCCCAGTGACCTCGGCTTGGAACCTGGACTCCTGGAGTCCCTGGGGACAGTGTGGATACTTTCCCAGCCTGGTGAGCCAGGCCTCAGTCCTCTCTGGGCCTTACTTGTCCACTGTGGGGAGATGAAACCATGAGTCTCTCGGGACTGTGGTTTGGCGCTTCTAGGGATATTGGAGGAGCTGATAACTTACCTTACTTGGCTTCCTGCAATCCACATAACTCCCACTTGAATAAGAATCAGACCATCAGATTTGGTATGAAGTTGAGTCAGAATGTATCTTAAATGTGTGTCAGGCACTAAACACTTAAGATACATTCTGACTCAACTTCATACCGAGGCTGCAACAAACCCTGGTCACCTGTTTTCCAACTAAAAAAATGGGCACAGAAATGGGTTTTTTCCCCTGAAGGCCACACAGCCAGGAAGTGGCAGATTCAGGATTCAAACCCAGGGCTTTTCCAGCTATGGCACTAGGGCCCTGCTGTATTCATGTAGCAGAGGGCAGGGACTCCCGGAGCCTCCTCTCCCACGGTGAGAGGCTGAATGCGTGCAGGGAGAGGCTCCAGCCAGGGAGGTCTTTGGGGCAGCCCACAGCTGGGAGCCAGTCCACCGCAGCCTGGGCAAACAGCGGGGCCGGGCCTCATGGCTGTGTAGTCACCACCAGGCTAATTTTACCCACCGGCTGGTGTGTGCGGGCAGACGAACGCGGGACTGTTTGTTTTCCTTGGGAGTCCATGTTTGAAGTCCTGACTATTTTTAAAATAGGGCCAAGAGCATAACAGCAGCCGCCTGCGGTGACCACCACACTAGTGTTCTCTTGTCACCGCGGGCGCCAGCCCGGGCCACTGCCCCTGGCTGACACCTTGGGAGTGCAGAGCCTGGCTGACACTGGGCCCAGATCCACCATTCCAGGCCTGCACCTCATGGGTCCCCTGCTCTATCCTCCACTCTGTCTCCCACCTTAGAACCTAGGTTTTGCAGAATGCATAGAGGGCCAGGAGTACAGAATGGCAGGAGAGGTGGGAAAGGTGCCCCAGGACCAGCCTGGATCCAGGCCATGGTCATGGCCATGAGCTTTGAAGTCAGATTTAGGTTTGAACCCTGACTCTATCACCTACTGATCAAGGGCCTGCCACCTAAACTCTCTGAGCCCAGTTTTCCTATCCATAAAATGCAACTGGCTGGGCGTGGTGGCTCATGCCTGTAATCTCAGCACTTTGGGAGGCTGAGGCAGGAGGATCACTTGAAGGCAGGAGTTTGAGACCAGTCTGGACAACATGGCAAGACCCTGTCTATACAAATAAAATTTGTTTCAAAAATTAGCCGGGCATGGTGGTACAGACTGGTGCTCCCAGCTATTCAAGGGACTGAGCCAGGAGGAGCACTTGAGCCCAGAAGGCTGAGACTGAAGTGAGCTGCGATCACGCCACTGCACTCCAGTCTGGGCAACAGAGCGAGACCCTGTCTCAAAAATAAAATAAAATAGGCCGGGCGCGATGGCTCACGCCTGTAATCCCAGCACTTTGGCAGGCCAAAACGAGTGGATCACCTGAGGTACAGAGTTTGAGACCAGCCTGGCCAACATGGCGAAACCCCGTCTCTACTTACAAAAAAAAAAAAAAAAAAAACTAGCCGGGCGTGGTGATGTGCGCCTATAATCCCAACTACTCAGGAGGCTGAGGCAGGAGAATCGCTTGAACCCGGCAGGTGGAAGTTGCAGTGAGCCAAGATCGCACCACTGTACTCCAGACTTAGAAACAGAGTGAGACTCCATCTCAAACGAAAAATAATGATAAATAAAATACAACTAACATCTATCCACAGAACCATCATAGGAGGAAAGGCAGTCACCCGGGGAAGTCCCCAGCACCCAGTGGGTGGCTGCCACTGGAAGGCATTTCTACTGCCAGTGGGGAGACAGGTGGTTCAGAGAGGCAGAGTCCTTGCTCTCCGCTGTAGCCAGGAGCTCAGGGAGCAGGGCAGGCTGGGAGGGGAAGGAGAAGGGGACCCCAGGTCACGGGTCCCTTGCCCCACCCCCCCAGCTGTTGCCACAGAACCTGACCTCTTGGCGTCTTCAGAGTGGAAACGAAGCCCCCAATCTTCCTGCAGGGAGCCTCATCGTTTCCAGCCCGGCAGCGACTTCACACGGGCTCATTAAACTTCCAAATAACAGACTTGCTGTTTGGCTTTGGGGTTTGGGTTTGTGTCTTTCTTTCTTTCTTTCTTTCTTTTTAAGCAACAGTATTTATTTTCAGGGTGGACACCAGGATTTTTGTTTCATGTACAGTCTGGGCACTGGGAGGCTTTTGGGGGGGTGTTGGTGATGGAGATGCAGGTGGGGCTGGGAGAGAAAGGAAGAGGAGGAAAGAAAGGGGTCCTCACACAGGTCCTCCCTCCTCATTCACTCCCTGGCTTGTGCCCCCTGACGTGGCCCCTGTGACCCCCCTCCTCATCTCCTACCCCCTCACCTGAAACATCTTCCCTCCCCTCCAATTTCCTTCAAGTTCCTGTCCCCTGCTCAGGCTGTCCCTGACAAACCCCTCTGAGGAGCAGTCCCCATGTAATTATACCCTGTGCCTGTATAACAAATGTTCTCACATCCATGACCTCATCACGGCCTCCCACGGCCCTGGGAGCAGGCAAGTGTGGCTCTCTGTTCCTGCTGCACAGGTGGGGAAACCGAGGCACAGGGAGGGGAAGGGACTCACCCCAGGCCATGTGTCGGGTGAAGGCAAGCCAGGATGAGTGGCTTGGCCTCAGATGTCTGCTCACTGAAAGGGGCCAACAGCACTGTGTGTCCTGAAAGGGGGTACTTCATCCACCATGCTGGGAAAAGGGCAGACATGGGTCTCTACTGTAGAGGGGCCAAGTGGCCCCCAGAAATTTGTGGGGGCAGTGTATGGAGGGCTGAAGGCAAGTGAGTTTGTCTGGTGGTGGAGAGAAAGAGGTGAGGCATAGCTGGGTGGGGGGGCTTTCTCTGCCCCTCACCGAATCCTCATTCCAGGCTCAAGGGGCAGAAGTCCCCAGATTGCCTCAGCAGTCCCCCACAGTAGGCAATAAAAGCCTGAAAAGGAACGAGCCGGGTGTTCTCACTGAAGAACAGAGAGTAGGCCGGGCGCGGTGGCTCACGCCTGTAATCCCAGCACTTCGGGAGGCCGAGGTGGGCGGATTACAAGGTCAAGAGATCGACACCATCCTACCTAACACGGTGAAACCCCATCTCTACTGAAAATACAAAAAATTAGCCGGGCGAGGTATCGGGCGCCTGTAGTCCCAGCTACTCAAGAGGCTGAGGCAGGAGAATGGCGTGAACCCGGGAGGCGGAGCTTGCAGTGAGCCGAGATCGTGCCACTGCACTCCAGCCTGGGCGACAGAGGGAGACTCTGTCTCAAAAAAAAAAAGAAAAGAACAGAGAGCAAGCGTCACATGGATGACTTCTGCCTCATGAGTCAGCTCAGTTTGTTGAAGTGTGTTTCAGGGCAAGGCCGTGTGGCTCCTGCATAAGTGCCACCACCTTCTGGGCACTCGCTAGGCCTCAGGTCTTGTGCTGAGCTCCACAGGGATTATCTTAATCAGTTCTTGGCATAAGCTTATGAGGCAGGCACAGTTCACAAAGGAGTTGTGAAAGGGAAGCCTCAGAGAGGTTAAGTAACTGACCCAAGGTCACACAGCTAGCAAAACGCAGGGCGAGGTCTGGAACTCGAATTTTAAACAAGAGAGCTGGCACTAACCAACCACTGTACACACCAGCTCTTCGCTGGGCATGCTGGTGGTTGAGTGTACAGAAATGTGCCCATCTGTGCCCATGTGAATGTGCAGGGCAGGCAGACGCCACTTGGCCACCACCACCTCCCTGTGTAGTGGGGGCCAGAGGTGGGCACAGCACCAGGTTCCAATTTATGGAATCATCCCTGGGTGCCTGGTTCTTGGGGTGTGGTGGTGGTCACATGAGGTTTCACCCCGCAGCCCCACCGCAGAGAAATCCCACAGTGCCTGCCTGCCCAACCGCAAATCCCCTAATGGGCTGGGAGCCTCCCAGGTGTGTGGGGAGCCAGGCCAGGCTGCTTTCTCCGGGCCAGCCTGGGCCTGAGGCCTCCTGCCCACCAGAGGCCCCGCCTTGCCCCGTCCTTGCCCGGCTGCCCCCGAGCACTCACGTCAATGTCCCTGATGTTATGCACGAGCTGGTAGGCGATGTCCTTGCAGCCCTGGCTCAAGGCCTCAGGAGGCATCTCGTTGTCTGAGTACCAGTCCCGGTCAGCTGAGTGGGCATAGGCGGCGCTGGGGGTGGCATGGTTCACTCTCGTGGTGGTTACAATGCCCACAGATTTCCCTGGGGTGCAGGAGGGGCAGGTTTGGCTTTATCCACAGATCAGGGTGTCCCAGCTGCCTCCTCCCTCCCCCTCCCCCTCCCCGCTAAAGACAGGCCCCCCTTCAGTTCGGAGGATTGCCTGGTCTCAGTCTCCCCACCCACAGCAGTAGGTGTCTGGCAGTGGCTGCTAAGTAGCTGAGCAGCTGGAACACTGCCTCTGGGACCCTCTCCCCTCATCCCGAAGGCCCTTGAGATGTGAGCACCCGGGCTGGAGTCCTCCCCTTCATCAAGGCGCCCACAGGACCCCTGAGGGATCTCAAGTGGACTGTGGCTCTGTCACCTGCGTGTTGGCCTTGTCACCTGTGTTTTGGCCTTGGCCCCTGACTAAAGCTCCTGGGGGCACGGGCTGGGCCTCCCAATTCTGAGGAGGGAAGGGGCGTGGCTATGGACTGCCCCCCACAGGCTAGCCCTGGGCTGACTTCTCCCTCCTCACACCAAACCTACGAGGGTTTTATGTTCCCACCCGTTTTATAGTCAAATGAAGAATCAACTCAGGGAAATGAACTGGGAGCAGAACCCAGCACTGAGTGAAGCCTGAACCCCCAGCCTCCCCTGTCATGGAAGGAACCCCATGGATATTACAGACTCCCAGACATCATAGCTGGGAGCCCCGCAGAGAAGCCTTCTCTAGCCCCTTCCCGTGACAGAGTCGGAAAGACTGAGGCCCGGACAGGCCATGAAGCTCACCCTGCTCCCCACTGCTCCCCGCACTCACCAGCATCCTTGGCCCAGCGCAGGATGGAGGTGACCTCGTTCCCCTGGGTGGTGTTGCACCGGGAACGCTCGGTGGCTGCGCTTACCCCCACGGTGCCCTCGTTGGCCTTCACCCCACACAGGTAGGCGGTGGCGGTGCCAGCGCTGTCAGGGACCTGGGCATTGGTGTTGTACGTCTGCAGGTGGGAGAGGAGGGTCAGGAGATGGCCAGGACTTCGCCCCTACAGCCACCCACCCCGCCTCCACTCACACCATGGGGACTGGGGCGTGAAGAACCAGAGAGGACCCCATAGCCTTGATCAGGCCCACCGAAGCCCCCAAGAGCCACAGGACTACCTATCTGCCTGCTTCCTGCCGTCATTCCCTGCACCCTGGCAGCACTGGGGCGGGACCCCAACTCTCCAAAGTACGGAGAAGTGTCCGGCAGAGGAGTGGGGCTCAGGTGGGGTCAGCAGTGGCCTCTCTCTGGGCCTGGGGCTGCAGGAGCCAGTGAGGGCCAGTGAGGGGAGCAGGGGAGTCCTGGAGAAGGGAGAGGGAGGGGCCTTCTTGAAGGAGTGGGGGTCCTAGGGATAGGATAGTGAAAGTGAGGGGAGGGGGACTGGGGAAGGGAAGGGTGGGGCCAAGACCAGCTCTGATTTCTCTGCCACCTGCCCTATGGCCACCCTCACAGGATTGCCCTACATCCAGATGTTTAGCAGAGACCCCGAAACTATTTGCCTGTCTCCCTTCCCCACCAGCCTGAGAGCGCCTTGAAGGCACAGAAGGCACCACAGTCCCCGCTACTCCCCTAGAAGTGAGCCTGGGGCCTGACCCAGGGTGTGGAGGTTATTACATAATGCCACTATCACCACCACCAATAACAACAGCTACCCGGCAGTGCACACCGCCTTGAACAACCTAGGTCAGTACAGGCATACCTCATTTTAGTGTACTCCACAGACACTGTGTTTGCTACAAATTGAAGATCTGTGGCAACTCCGTGTCAAGCAAGTCCATCAACATTATTTTTTCCAACAACATGGCTCACTTCATTAGTGTTTTTTAGCAATAGCATATTTTTAAATTAAGGTATATATGTTTTTTTAGACATAATGCTGTCCTACACTTAAAAGACTACTGTAGGGTGCAAACATAACTTTTATATGCACTGGGAAACCAGAAAATGTGTGACTTGCTTCATTACAATATTTGCTTTATTACAGTGGTCTGGAACCAAACCCAAAGTGTAGCTGAGGTATGCCTATAGCTTAATTAACTTCACGAACCACCTCAGTAAAGAATGAATGACCTAGAACTTCATGCAAAAGCGTATACAGGCCAGGCACGGTGGCTCATGCCTGTAATCCTAGCACTTTGGGAGGCCCACGTGGGCGGATCACCTGGGGTCAGGAGTTCGAGACCAGCCTTGCCAACAGGTTGAAACCCTGTCTCGACTAAAAATACAAAAATTAGCTGGGCATGGTGGTGCGTGCCTGTAATCCCAGCTACTCGGGAGGCTGAGGCAGAAGAATCACTTGAACTCAGGAGGCGGAGGTTGCAGTGAGCTGAGGTCATG
>NW_012103921.1:830978-844432 GCF_000951045.1 Mandrillus leucophaeus
TCCCAGCTACTCAGGAGGCTGAGGCAGGAGAATTGCTTGAACCCGGGAGGCGGAGGTTGCAGTGAGCCGAGATCACGCCACTGCACTCCAGCCTGGGCAAGAGAGAGAGACTCTGTCTCAAAAACAAACAAAAAAAACCCCAGTTGCTCCAAGTACTAGCTATGTCACCTCCCTGAGCCTCAGTCTCTTGCCCTGTCAAATGACATTGCTGGCACCATCCCCTCAGGGTCACTCTAAGGACTGGGCTGAATAAGGCAAGTGACACACCTGACCCATAGGAGAGGCTCAAAAATTGCCTCCCACCCCCATTATCCCATCTCCAGGGCTGGACCAGGATCCTGGCTATGAGAGCTAGAGTCCCTCCCAGAGTCTGCGGGGCCCCTCTCTGTCCCGGGGCCCTATCAGATCTGCTCGGAAGCCTAGAGAGGAGGCTCCCTAGCGGCTTCCTCTTTTGAGGCCTCCCACTGCACAGAATGGGAAGCGAGATCAGGAGGAGTGGGAGGGTCTTGTCCAAGGCCATGTAGCATGTCGGTGGGCTGGGGACACAATTCTTATCTTTTGGCCCAGCTCCGACATGTGCCTGGCTCTTGGAGTGGGATGGGTGAAGAACAGCCCTCCTTCCTCACACACGCACCGGCTCTGGGAGAGATGCCAGGGGCCCCCTGCACGGCTTCTCTTATTCCTCCCAACTGCCTTGGTGGGTGGGCACCAGTGTCTCCTCCACATTAGGAAATGGAGAGCCTGAGATCAGGGCCCCAGTGGGAGAACTGGAAACTCACGCGTTGCTGTGGCTCTGCCCCAGCCTATGACAGCACAGACGAGAAGCGGGCACGATGCTGCAATGCACCTCTAGCCTTGGATCCAAGCACACCCCACACCCCTCCCCAAGAGGCCTCCCCTTACGTCGCCACCACTCCAATCCCTCAGCCCACTGCCCTCACCCTGACAGCCCCAGGTCCACCCTCTCTCTTCTGGAAGTGTCTGTTGAGGGCATCAATTTCAGACATCCCCAAGCAGTTCCTACTGGGAATCGGGAGCACCTTGGCCCTTCTGCCCGACAGGGTGCCTTTGGACAAGAGTTTCCGCCCCAGGAAATGGGAGACCTGTAGCTATCCACGAGTAGTTCTAGGATGACATGACATAAAGCCTGGGCAAGGCTGGGGCCAAGGGCTTTGCTCGGAGGTCCCCAGGCCCAGGATGGTTCCAACCTCCCTCCTGCCTTCCTCAAAACCCCCCACGGTGCTGTTGGTCATGGAGCCTCTTTGGCCAGTTGGCTGCCATTGGGTGGTGAAGACCTTCCACCCACCCTGACCGCCGACAGCCTGTCCCTGCCTTAACAGCTTGGAGTCCCAGGGCTGGGCTGACATCAGCCTGCCCCACACCTGTTGCTCTTGTTCAGCCCAGGCTCTGCCACCAGGTCCCCTGCTCGGTCGAGGGCTTGTTCTCTCTAGATTGGAGTCCCATGAGGGCAGAGTCCTTGTCTTTTTCACCAGAGCCACCCAGGGCCTATCCCTGAGAAGGGTTTGGAGTCTGGTTTAAGCAACAATGGCTCTGGACAACTGGATTCCAAGAGGCCATTGTTTCTGGAGACTACTAAATGATATGTGCAAATGCTCATGATAGAATGCCGGGGAAAGGGCACTGATCGGTACATACTGTATGATTCCATTTCTATGAAGCTCAAAATGGGCAAAGTGAGTCTCTGGTGACCAGTGTAAGCCTGGGCATCTCTTCTGGCTTTGGGAGGGGGTTGGCACAGGGAAGCCCACAGATGCCCCATGACCAGAAATGTTCTGTCTTGATCTGCGTGGTGGTGACACAGGTATAAATATATGTCAGAAATCTTTCATGCTATGTATTTAAGATCAGTGCCTTTTTCTGTAAGTTATACCTAACTGAAGAAAAAAAAGAAGGCTGGAATAGTGGCTCATGCCTGTAATCCCAGCACTTTTGGAGGCCATGGTGGGAGGATTGCTTGAGGCCAGGAGTTTGAGGCTATAGTAAGCCATGATTGTGCCATTGCATTCCAGCCTGGTGACAGCAGATACAAAAAGTTGAATTGCTGAACGTTCAAAGATTTTTCTTTTTTTTTTTTTTTTTTTGAAACGGAGTCTTGCTTTGTTGCCCAGGCTGGAGTGCAGTGGCGTAATCTCGGCTCACTGCAAGCTCCGCCTCCCGGGTTCACACCATTCTCCTGCCTCAGACTCCCGAGTAGCTGGGACTACAGGCACGCGCCACCATGCCCCACTAATTTTTTGTATTTTTTTTTTTTAAGTAGAGACAGGGTTTCACAGTGTTAGCCAGGATGGTCTCGATCTACTGACCTAATGATCCGCCCACCTTGGCCTCCCAAAGTGCTGGGATTACAGGCGTGAGCCATCGCACCCAGCCGTGAAGAGTTTTCATGTTGTCACTTTTTCACCTTTTCCCTTTTCATCCATTAGTTCATCTTTCACCCAGGTGGGCTGTAAGTGCTGAGAAGGCAGGGACCCCGTGCCAGAGTGACCTTGGTCCCCCAGGGATGCAGCTGGCACCACGGGGTCTCAGAGGCAATGGCCTGAGAGCCCATCAGCTCAGGCTCGGTGCCCCACTGCACCCCCTCTCCTCATCTGCTGAAATATAGCCTTCCTAAGAGAAGAGACCAACACTCACTGAGCATCCACGCCTTGCCAGACACTGTGACTATCCCATGTGATTCCCGTGATGGCCCTAAGCGGGAGGAACTCTTATCCCCACTGGAGAGATGGAAACACTGGGGTGCAGGGAAGGCAAGTGGGGACTTCTAGCCACATAATGGACTGAGCCGAGGAAGGCTGTCCTGCAGCTCCAGATACAGAAATGCTGGGGGAAAAAAATAGCACATAGCTTGAAAAAGGAGGAAAAGGGGGAAGGAAAATCCTCAGGAGGCAGCATTGATGAAGGAATCTAAAAACCAGAGGGGCCCACAGGAGCTGATACTGAGAGGAACGCCTGGGACGGCAGGCCAGGTACAGATTCAGGCTGAAGCTGGTTTCTTTTCTTTTTTGACACGGAGTCTTGCTCTGTTGCCCAGGCTGAAGTGCAGTGGTGCAATCTCGGCTCACTACAACCTCTGACTCCTGGGTTCAAGTGATTCTCCTGCCTCAGCCTCCCAAGTAGCTGGGATTACAGGAGTGTGCCATCACGCCCGGCTAATTTTTGTATTTTTAGTAGAGATGGGTTTTTGCCATGTTGGATAGGCTGGTCTCAAACTCCTGACTTCAAGTGATCCACCTACCTCAGCCTCCCAAAGTGCTGGGATTACAGGCGTGAGCCACCATGCCTGGCCAGAAGCTGGTTTCTTTTTAAGAGACAGAGTCTCACTCTGTCACCCAGGCTGGAGTAATTTGATTATAGCTCACCATAATCTTGAAATCCTGGGCTCAAGTGATCCTCCCACCTCAGCCTCCCAAGTAGCTAGGACTATAAGCATGCAGCACTGTGCCCGGCTGTTTGTTTGTTTGTTTGTTTTTAGAGATGGAGGTCTCACTATGTTGCCCAGGCTGTCCTCAAACTCCCGGACTCAAGCGATCCTCCCACCTCAGCCTCCCAAAGCCCTGGGATTACAGGCGTGAGCCACCACACCAGGCCTGCCGAAGCCGTTTAAAGGTACACATTTTGCCTTGGAGCTACGGAAGGGACAGAGAAAGACAGTCATTCGTAAGAAATGTGAATTCAAGTCCAAATCTGAGCCAGGTCTAAGTGGGGATCTGAATTTATAGTGTAAGAATTGCAAACCAAGAAATTAACATAAAAACTGGCCTAGAATTAGTTGAACCCCTCATGTCCTGAAAACACCATGCCACGCTGTGGAAACAGTTCCGCGTGAGTCTCCAACAGAAAAACAAAAAACTCCTGTTGAAGATGAGTTCACTAGTGAGAACTACAAATGACAAGAAAATGTGCGATCCCATGAGGGAGAATGAGCAGACAAAACCTACAGGAGACACAGCGGACCAAGACTCAGAAGAGTCCATAGGATTCATTATATTTCAAATTATCAAAGATAAAAGAGAGAACAGAAACCCCAATCAAAGAATAGTATAATATAAAAGGGAAAAGGCTGGGCACAGTGGCTCACATCTGTAATCCCAGCACTTTGGGAGGCCAAGGCGGGCAGATCACTTGAGGTCAGGAGTTCGAGATCAGCCTGGCCAACATGACGAAACCCCATCTCTAATAAAAATACAAAAATTATCCAGGTGTTGTGGTGCACGTCTGTAATCCCAGCTACTCGGGAGGCTGAGGCAGGAGGATCACTTGAACCTGGGGGGCGAAGGCTGCAGTGAGCTGAGATCACGTCACTGCACTCCGTCCTGGGTGACAGAGTGTGAGACTCTGTCTCTGTCGCAGAAAGAAAGCATCAGGCCTCTGAGCCCCAGCTAAGCCATCATATCCCCTGTGACCTGCACGTATACATCCAGATGGCCTGAAGTAACTGAAGAATCACAAAAGAAGTGAAATTTAAATGGCCTGTTCCTGCCTTAACTGATGACATTCCACCACAAAAGAAGTGAAAATGGCGGGTCCTCGCCTTAACTGATGACATTACCTTGTGAAATTCCTTCTCCTGGCTCATCCTGGCTCAAAAAGCTCCCCCACTGAGCACCCTGTGACCCCCCACTCTTGCCCGCCAGAGAACAACCCCCATGACTGTAATTTTCCTTTACCTACCCAAATTCTATAAAACGGCCCCACCCCTATCTCCCTTCGCTGACTCTCTTTTCGGACTCAGCCCGCCTGCACCCAGGTGAAATAAACAGCCTTCTGGCTCACACAAAGCCTGTTTGGTGGTCTCTTCACAGGGATGCAAGAGAGAGAAAGAGAGGGAGGGAGGGAGGGAGGGAGGGAGGGAGGAAGGAAGGAAGGAAGAGTAAGAAGGAAACAAAGAATAAAATATATATATATGGGAAAAGAGTGACCTATCCAATTAACACATGCAAGTAGCAGGGTTGAGGTTTCCTGCTCTGAACACTGTTTTCAGCTCTTAAATACTTTGCATGGCTCTGGGACCTTGAACATAGACACTGCCCTCACCCTACCCCATCCCTCCACCTGTGTCCCCAAGCATACCTGGCACTAAGGAGTTGGTAAGGCAGGTGCCAATGGCCAGTACTAAGAATGGTGAAATCATGGTGCACCCCAAGACCTGCTTTATCCCTGGAGCCCAGAGATGCAATCGACGCGGGTGGGAGGGGGTGGGCTGGCAGTGGTCAGATGTTAACTGATGTTCCAATCCTAGAAATTAAAAAAAGAGAAAAAGAGGCATGTGGGGCACGGCTCTAGAGATCCCTTTTTCACTCACTTAGTCATTCCTTGATTCATTCATCAAGTATTCGGTGAGCACCTATTACAGACCAGGCAGGGGGCCAGACATTGGGATGCCAAACTCAGGTGGTCCCTGTCTCAGGAAGCTGAACCACGCAAACAGTTGTGTCGGTATCAATGAGTTCCATGCTGCAAAGCGGTTCCATCCCATTTCCTAAATGAATTTCCACTTTCAATTCATCTGAAGCCCCCAACCTCCCAGAGTCCAGTCTTTTGGTGCAGTGTTTCTCAAACTGTAAAGAGAGCAAGCATCTGAATTCCCCCAAAGGCTTGTTACAACAGATTCCCGGCCCACCCGCGAGGCTCCGATTGTATTTCCAATAAGCTCCCAGGAGAGGCTGCTGCTTTGCGGACCACACCTTGAGAAGCCCTATTCTAGAGCACTCGGTCTTCAGCCTTTTAATTACCTGTGCCCCAGGAACATCAGGGACAAAACAAAGCGTGCACCCCTTCTTTCAGGACCCCTGCATTTGCTACATTCTCTTCTAGAGCTTGTCATTTATGGTAAGAGATATAAAAACGGTAGGAGTCACATATGTGAAAAGACTGGCTGGAAGCGTGGCTATTTCTGGGTGGTGACATCACAGACAACTGATTTTTCTTTTCCATTGTCTTTTCTGCATTTCCAAAATTTTCTTTTGTGCTGAGATACAGTATTATCTTTACACTTTTTTAAAAACATGTTTTTTTTTTAAAAAAAGTTGGATTGTAATTGAAGAGTTTAGGTGGAAAATAAAAAACTGGAAGGAAATACACCAAAACATTAACTGTGGTTTTCTCTGGGTGGTAGGACTATAAATGATTATTTCCTCTTTTTTTTAGGTTTTTGAATTTTCCAAGTAGCCTAAAACAAGCGTGTATTAATGGCATAAGAATGTTTTTACACTGTGGTCATCCTGTTAAATCACAACGAACAACCTCACTGGCAGCTGAGAAATGTACTAACCCTGTTGCGCATGAGTTACGAGACGAAGAATTTTAAATGGCAAGAGTTTCACTGAGAAATGTTATTGCTTCAACCAAGACCAAGATATGACACCATTTG
Source organism: Mandrillus leucophaeus (assembly GCF_000951045.1). Taxonomy (NCBI): domain Eukaryota; kingdom Metazoa; phylum Chordata; class Mammalia; order Primates; family Cercopithecidae; genus Mandrillus; species Mandrillus leucophaeus. The sequence goes on from NW_012103921.1 coordinate 837,370, forward strand.
TTGTGGGAAACGGCAGTAACACACACTCTACCGTTAGAAAAGTGTTGTGACAGATAAGACACTACTCTAGTACAATTGTATGTTAAGTAAAAACAAAATAAAACATTTTTAAAAAGTTGTTTAAAGAAAAAAAGCCAGGCATGGTGGTACATGCCTGTAATCCCAGCTACTTGGGAAGCTGAGGTTGGAGGAAGTTCGCTTGAGGCCAGGAGTTGGAGACCAGCCTGAGCAACACAGCGAGACCCTGTGTCTAAGAAAAATTTTTGTATTTTAATTTTTATAGATTTTCTTTTTAAAAATTCTTCTCTTTGCAGCTCCAGCTCAAAGGAAAAAGATTTTTTCTTTTTCTTTTGTTTTTTTTTTTTGAGACGGGTTTTTGCTCTTGCTGCCCAGGCTGGAGTGCAACAGCACAACCTCGGCTCACCGCAACCTCCGCCTCCGGGGTTCAAGCAATTCTCCTGCCTCAGCCTCCCGAGCAGCTGGGACTACAGGCTTGCACCACCATGCCTGGCCAATTTTGTATTTTTAGTAGAGACGGGGTTTTCTCCATGTTGGTCAGGCTGGTCTCGAACTCCCAACCTCAGGTGATCTGCCTGCCTCAGCCTCCCAAAGTGCTGGGATTACAGGCGTGAGATGCCATGCCCGTTCAAGATTTTCTTTTTAATTTAAAAATACAGTAAAAGAAAAGAGAGAGAGAGAAAAGGAAGGAAGGAAGGAAGGAAGGAAGGAAGGAAGGAAGGAAGGAAGGAAGGAAGGAGAGCAGGAGAAGAGGAGAGAGAAAGAGAGAAAGAGAGAAAAAGAAACCACTACCACCAGAAGAAGGGATCTTGATTCAGCCTTAAAAACATGCAAGCTGCGCTCCAGTGCCAGAAGTGAGGGCTCTGGGGTAGGGGCTGGGGGTGGCGGTGCAGAGTGGAAATTAAAAGGAAATACCCCACACCTAACATCTAACAGCACTTAACTGTGAGGGAGTGGTAGAATTTGGAATTTCAGATGATTTCTACATTTTTTTTTGTTCTACTTTAAGGTTTCCCAACATTTCTATAGCAAATCCTAAAATCAGAAAACTGTTATTAACTGAATACAAAATACTAATACATTAAACTATTATTTAAAATCACTTAAAAACGAAGTCACCTCCTTCAGGAAGCCTCCAGGATGGTCACTCATTCCAATATAACACCGCTGAGCTTCATGCCACCTCAAACATCGCGTTTTGAAGGTAATACCTCCCTTTTCGACGGTAATATAATTCTTTCCTGGGCCATCTCAGCCGCCTCACCGGGAGCTTCTAAGAGTGAGGACTTTGTCTTGTTTGTCTCTGCACTCCTAGTGCTTGGCACAGTAAATATTTACATCAGTTGAACGTCAATGCCCTAAGGAAGGAGGTGGGAGGAAGGGAAGAGCCATCCAAAATTCTCTCCTCTGTGTGTGCAGGAAAGTCCAAGAGTTCGTGAAGGTCCGTAACTACCGGAAGGTCCGCCCGCCGTTGGAGTGTAGACCGGCACAGCGCATGGGAAAACCGGCAGGACTACCAAAGCTGATCATCGGCCCTGCGCCCTGGGACCTGTTTCTCTCCAGCAGAATGTGCACATCAGCCCTGTTCATAATGGCTTCAAAACGGCCTCCATCTACGGCAGGCTGGATGATACATTGTGTGTGTTCACAACACAGAAATCACCACAGACGGCAAGGAGAATGGATGACCCCCAGCTCCTCACAACATGAATGAATCCCACAAGTTAAGTTTGAGCAAAGGAAGCTAAAACCAAGAGCACTTACAGTGTGATTCCGATGACAGAAAGTATAAAAACTAACCCAGGGTGTTGGGAAACGGAATGGAGGCTCCACGTGGAGGGTATGGAAACGGGAAGGGGCTGCTGGGGTGCTGGTGCGGTTCTGTTTATGATTGATCTGGGTGGGTGGGTGCTGGTTACACGGTGGGTTCAGCTGTCAATGTATAATGCACACATTTTTCTCTACGTGTGTTTTATTTCAATAAAACAAATACTACTCTTTGGGAGCTTATATGAACAATCTATAAAGGACACCGACAAAATGAAAGCAAGCCTATGTACTGCGCTCCATAGTTTATAAAGAATGTCACCATGATGTTTCACTAATAAACTATGCAGTGGACAGAAAAGGACCTATCATCTCCTTTTACAGATGAGAAAACCAAGGCTCTGGAGGGACAAGTGACTTGCCCAAGGTTACCGACAGGAAGTTGCAGAGCAGAAACCTGACCACAGGGTTCCTGATTCTGGAATTAGCAATCAGGTTACCATCAGTCACCTCCTCCAGAGGGAGGGATTTCTGTTGCTCCCAAGTGTAAAATGAGGGTTCTGATGTTTGGCACATGGATAGATTCATGTAACCACCACCATCACCATCAGGACCCAGAACAGCTCTGCCACCCCAAAAATCTCCCTTGCGTTCTTTATAGTTACACAATCCGCCCATCCCTAAACCTGGCGATCCCTGATCTGTCCTTCACCACTGTGTTTTTGATAGGTATGGTATTAAATCCACAGACCAATGTGGGAGGGTTTACGTCTCTAGCACGTGGAGTCGCCCACTCATTCAGTCAGAGTTCTTCAGTTCTATCAGCACTCTGTAGTCTTCCGCCTGTAGATCTTGGATATGTTTTGTTAGGTTTATACCTATAGGTTCCATCGTGTAATGGTTAGTACTCTGGACTCTGAATCCAGATTTATACCTATGAATTTCGCTTTTTGGGGAACTATTGTAAATGGCAATGTTTCTGAAATTGTTCATTACTAGTACATAAAAATACTACTGAGTCAAGCACGACGGCTCACACCTGTACTCCCAGCACTTTGAGAGGCTGAGGCAGGTGGATCACTTAAGGTCAGGCATTTGAGACCAGTCCGGCCAACATGGTGAAACTCTCTCTACTAAAAATACAAAAATTAGCCGGGCATGGTGGTATGCACCTGTTATCCCAGTTACTTGAGAGGCTGAAGCAGGAGAATCGCTTGAACCCGGGAGGTGGAGTTTGCAGTGAGCTGAGATCGAGATTGCACTACTGCAATCCAGCCTGGGCGACAGAGCAAGACTCCATCTCAAAAAAAAAAAAAAAAGAAAAAGAAAAAGAAAAAAGCATTCAGCCTTTCCGCATTTGGGGTGGTCTTCTGAGGCGTGAGGTGGAGTAGATTTTGTGGCGACAATCAGGAACTTGTTTTTGGACATGTTGAGTTGGAGACATCTTTTAGAAGTGGAGACACTAAAGAGGCAGCTGAATATTTGAGTCTGGCATTTGAGAAAGAAGTCTGGGTTAGAGGTAAAAATTTGGGAATCACAGGCACAGAGGTGGCGGTTAACACCCTGATGAAATTTGACGCGCTCATCAAGGGAGAGGGGTATTGAAAAGAATTTCTTTAATCTGATAAAGGCTTTATGCCAAAAACCTGCAGAAACCATCATACTCACTGGAGAAAGCTTTGGCAAACTTCTTTTAATGCTGGCTTATGATGGTGAGGAGCTGGGGCAGCCTCATTGTACACAACTAGCGAAATAAATTAGTAAGGAGTGGTGGAGGCCATGTCTGTGTGGCAGTGGTATTAAAACTAGACGTCAAAACAGCAGCATGGTGGAGTCTAAAGGCAGAGGACCAAGTGATGAATGTAAAGAATCAAACGCAGTATACGTAAGTACAAACCACTCCCACGGACAGAACACTGTGTAACACACAAGGACACTTACAAATCCAAGGCCATATTACGTACATTAGCATAGGGACTTCGGGGAGCTGTGGGAATGGCAGTGGGGAGGCAGGGAGCGGGGACAAAGGAAAAAATGAATAAATGAAACAAGAACTGAGAGCTCATTTGGGTATGTCATATGCTAAGAGAGATAATGCATCCCACTCTGTCTGCACCTAGGGTCCAAAACAGGTGAGTGAATACAGAAAAATCAAAGTGTAGAGTGACCCGGAAACTCCGAAAGGCTCATCCAGCCCCACATGATTATTCTTTCGGTTATTGGTTTGTCTCTCCTCCCTGCTAGCCTGAAGCTGCATGAGCGTAAAGACCATCATCTTAGCCATCTCTGCATCCCGAGCGCTTGCACATGGCAGCAGTTTCGTAAGTGCCACCAGTTCAGGCTGGGATGCTCTGAATTTTGGCCCCAGGGATACACATTGAGATAGGCTTGGCCTGGAGGCAGGTGCCTTCTCCCATAGCCTCTGCTCAGGACAAGGAGGGGGTGGGGACCTGGGAAAGCCTTCAGAACCCAGAGCCTCCCTGCTGGCCCCACCCCTCAGACCCCTCCCCCTCGCAGAGGCTCCTGGCTGTTCTCTCGCAGCCCTGGAAGTGGAGGGGCCCAGTTTGGGGCTGCGGGGGCCCCGGCCACCCACCACCCTCCGCCAATGTCCTGCCAGCTTAAAATGGGGCCTCCGGGTGTGTGTCAGCCCCATCGCCACCCCCTCCCTCCCTTCTCTGCCAGGCTCCTGGCTCCTCTGTAGCCTGATTATAGAAGCCCCGGCTAGGCTGTGGCTCCAGAAGAGCAGCTACTTGGCAGTGCAGTGGTGGGGGCTGAGGGGCCAGGCAGGCCTTGGCTCTGAGGACTGATTCAGCAATCTGGGCAGAGGGCCCGGGAGCATCCTGGAGCGGGGCAAAAAGCCAGCCCTGGGCTGCATCTCAGAAGATCTGCGGCAAATGATAGAAGAACGGGACAAACGTGTCACTACCATTTCTTCGGCCCTCATGTCACACTCAGCCCCATGCTGTTTACATCCCTGATCTCACAATAAGGATGAACAGCCCCCGTTTTGTAGTTTAGGAAACCGAGCAGAGGGTCTGGCTAGTCTTTGACCACACAACATTCAAGCCCAGGCTGACTCCAGGGCTCAACCTCTTCAGGCCTCAGTTTCCCCATCATGAAGAGTAAGAGAGACGAGTGCCCCGCTGGCTCCATCCCACAAGAATAAGGGAAGCCAAACGAGCTTAGGGCGGGGTATTTGGCAGCGGTGGGGAGTCAGGCCAGGTGAGTTCCCCTACCTGAGTGGCCTGGCCAGGCGGCAAGTGAAGAAACAAAGGAGGCCCAGGGCCAGCCCCAGAAGGAGGAGGCTGAGGGCCACCATGAGGACCACATCCAGGATGGGGGACAGGAGGGCCATCTTGAGGCGAAGAGGGCCCCTGGGAGCGGCCACTACGCCCCGCGCACAGTCGGTCACACTAGCTCCAAAGCCCTGGGTCAGTGGCCGTGACCTGCTTTATCCCTAAGTTAATCTTTGTGGATTAGTCAGGCGGGATGAAATGGGGTGCTGGGGTGGGAGGGGGAGCAGGCTACGAAGCTCCCCTCTCCCATTTGAGCCCCAGGGGAGGACCCGATGCTTGTTCATTCAACTTTGTTCATTCATTCCTCACTCGCAAATACCTACGGAGCTCCTGCTGGGTATCTCTGTGCTAGGTTCTAGGGAAACAGTTGGGAACAGGACAGACATAGTTTCTGACAGCTTGGAGGTAACTGACCAGCCAGTGTAGACAAAGCACCTACTATGTGCTAGACATTGTGCCAGGTGCCCTGTGGGGTAAAAACACAGAAGGAAGGGAACCCCTTGGCTAGCAGCAGAGGTTTTCCCTTAACAGCAGCAGCTGCTCCAGCCCATCTATGAACCCAGAAATCTGAGTTGGTGCTTAGCCCAGCCAGAGGGATGCACCCATGTTCAGAAGACAAACTGCTCTTATTGAGCACCTACTGTGTACCAGGCCCCATCTGGGCTAGAGACTAGTATCCCCATTTGCAGAGAAACAGAGGCTCAGAGGTGCAATGGTGGAGCCGGGATTTAAGCCCAAATCTGCTGGTCTCCACGGCCTGTAGCTCAGAACTGAGGTAGCAACAGCCTAGGGAGGCTTTAGTCAAGCCCTGCCAGGCGCTGGCCGAAAGCCAGCGGTCACCCAGGAGGCAGCACACACAGGACGGAGGTGGACGAGCTGTTGCCAGCACGGAGGGGTCTTTTCTGCTTCCAAAATTGTTCCCCCAACCCAGATCCAGTCTCTCCCAAAACATCCCATGAAGTCAGGGGAGTGGTTATGATTCCCATCTCACAGAGTCAGAAACGGCCCAGAGAGGTCAAGCCACGTGACACAGGCACCGCTGTGCACCGTTAGACCAGGCCTTTTCCAATCATGCTTCCTGCCTCCTGGTACACCTCAGATCCCATGGCACAAAATACCCAAGGTCAGGGGGAGACACTTTTACCCTCTTGGTGCCAAGGAAAGTCCCCTCTTCTTGACCCCAGAAAGGCCACTGACCTCACCGTAACAGGAAAACGAATCTTGTTACTCCATTATGCCCTTTTCTTTCTCAACATTCCTGTAACTCAAATTGCATCAGATTCTCACAACATCCTAGTGATACTGGCAGGGTGGGGATTATTAGCCCTATTGATAAAAGAAAAACTTCAGCTGATTTAAATTTAACAGAGTTGCCTGCAATCCCAGCACTTTGGGAGGCTGAGGTGTGTGGATCACGAGGTCAGGAGATTGAGACCATCCTGGCCAACATGGTGAAACCCTGTGTCTACTGAAAATACAAAAATTAGCTGGGCATGGTGATGTGTGCCTATAATCCCAGCTACTCGGGAGGCTGAGGCAGGAGAATCGCTTGAACTAGAGAGTCGGAGGTTGCAGTGAGCTGAGATCGTGCCACCGCACTCCAGTCTGGCAACAGAACGAGACTCTGTCTCAATCAAATTTAAAAAAAAATAAAAATAAAAAAATAAAAAATTAAATTAAATTAAATTAAATTAAATAAAAAAAAAAAAAGAGTTGGCTGGGCACGGTGGCTCAAGCTGTAATCCCAGCACTTTGGGAGGCCGAAACGGGCTGATCACGAAGTCAGGAGATTGAGACCATTCTGGCTAACCTGGTGAAACCTGGTCTCTACTAAAAAATACAAGAAAGCTAGCCGGGCGTGGTGGTGGGCGCCTGTAGTCCCGGCTACTCGGGAGGCTGAGGCAGGAGAATGGCGTAAACCCGGGAGGCGGAGCTTGCAGTGAGCTGAGATCCGGCCACTGCACTCCAGCCTGGGCGACAGA